>NC_059269.1:9203628-9348628 GCF_017591435.1 Portunus trituberculatus | reverse complement strand
CTTAGTGCTACGGAAGAGGAAATGAATATTCTCTGTTATTTTTCCTTTCATGTACGCATTCTCGTAGGCATGTATATTTTGATGTCTCTGCTGTCAAACGAAAGGTCACACAAACAGAAGGGTGACAAATAAAATTCCGCCTTTCTTCATTGAGACACGTGTTTAATAATTTCTCTCTCGTATATTTCTGTTTTTGAATTATTCAGTGCATGCTTCGGGAAATGCAAAACATGACATGACTCTTAGCAATGGATCCAGAGTGATTTCATTGTTACATTTCCTTATTCTCCATCAAAGAAAAGAAATATAAAGCAAGAATGCTGGAAATAACATGCATTAATAATATCTTGTTCGTGTGGCACAAATTTTCTTTCTAATAATAATAACTTAAATCTTCTTTCATTACCAGCCGTTTACAAAATACAGAAGAAACATTTTTGCAAACTGATTGTGGGTAATGAGACGTACTTTGCTAAAACTTTTCTCTAAACTTCGATAAAAGACAAAAGGAACAAGGATATCAAGAAAGAGGCTCATGATAAATCCTTGCGTATGTTGGCGTCTTAAAAGAGAGAGAGAGAGAGAGAGAGAGAGAGAGAGAGAGAGAGAGAGAGAGAGAGAGAGAGAGAGAGAGAGAGAGAGAGAGAGAGAGAGAGAGAGACACCGCAAAGAACTAGATTAACGCCGCTGCATTATTCTAGATTAATTCTGGATGCCCCCCACACTAATAGATTAATTAAAACTTTGCCAGGAAACCACTCACGAGAAGAGGGAGGATTTAGGAGACGATACTGAGCAACATCTCATTGTCATTAATTCTGACTAATCCAGATGGCCAAATAAATAAAAATATAATAAGACCCTTTTTTCCATGTAAAGTTGGCCTTATGTTCGTGATATGGGCTTCTTATTCGTTTTATGTTGCCCTTGTCCAGTTTTCCCTTCTTTCATGAAAAAAAAAGGATGAAGCACAAAGAAAGGAGAACTATTGGGTATTGTGTATAGTTAGAACCCAGAAAAATGTAAACCCTCAAATAAACAATGAATTAATCAGTCGAAAGGGAGAAAAAAAAATACTGGAAAAACGTGAACAAAGAGAGATAGAGAGAGAAATTATCTTTAACTCTAATTATAAAACACAAGGGTAAAAAAAAAAGTAAGTGGATAAAGGAATACATATAAATTAAACAGCACAGTAATATCAAGCAGTAAAGAAAACAGAGAGACAGAGAGAGAGAGAGAGAGAGAGACAAAGAAAGAGAGACAGAGAGATGCAGAACAAATGGCAGGAAAAGTTGACGAAGGGAAGCGTGCAAAGAGAGAGAGAGAGAGAGAGAGAGAGAGAGAGAGAGAGAGAGAGAGAGAGAGAGAGAGAGAGAGAGAGAGAGAGAGAGAGAGAGAGAGAGAGAGAGAAGCACTACACACATTAGCAATCTCCAAGCATGAATGTCCAGCCAGTGTATTTTACTTCAACATACGTCACTAGTAATGTTTCCTTTCTCAACACACGTCATTAAAGAGACAGACGCCCCTTGCAACGCCTCCCTCATTGTTAACCCCTTCAATACTGGGACACATTTTTACCTTAAGATACGTGTAAGATTAGACCATTTTATTGACATTAGGAAGGGTCTATGGAGGTCAGAAGTTTAATAGCCACAGTCTTCACTATTTTAATCCCCCACATGAGTTTCTGAAGGTGTATAAGATTACCAAATAGTCACCAGAATGAATATGGAAATGGGTCATGGTACTGAAGAGGATTAAAAGAACGAAGTTTTTATTCATATATTCTCTTACTTTAATTTTTCTCAGAGTATCAATCACTCAAAATGTTTAAAAATTGATCAGCAGTATAACTACAGTGTACCATCTCTCTCTCTCTCTCTCTCTCTCTCTCTCTCTCTCTCTCTCTCTCTCTCTCTCTCTCTCTCTCTCTCTCTCTCTCTCTCTCTCTCTATCTATCTATCTATCTATCTATCTATCTATCTCTCTTGGGAATCAACGAGATTGTTTAACTATTTAACCCTAGAATGATGTTTAACAGTAATTCCCCCTACACACACACACACACACACACACACACACACACACACACACACACACACACACACACACACACACACATACTTAACAACCTTGGCCTTTGTCAACAACTTTCTCTTTGGTCGGCAGGCCCTCGGAAACCCACTAAAGGATCCATTAACCTTAGTGGAACACGAAAACACGGTGAAAACAATCATCCCAGAAATAATGAAGGAAAAAAAGAGAGGGTTACGTCACTGAAGGTTCTCTCTATACCCTCTGTTAAGGTGTTTTGTCTCCAGGTGTCTCCAGGTGTCACCCTTTGCCCTTCACCTCTCCTCCGTGACGCTAGCAGCATAAGACCACTTAGCATATATTAACTTTACTGTTGTGAGCTGTTGCAAAGTGAATTTTTCGTGGCGTCGGAATAAATAATGGGTGAAATATTTTGCGCTAGGAGCAGTGAATGAAAATGTATTATTAGTGAGTCTTCTTTTTTTTACTCTCTAAGTAAAGAAAAAGAGGAAGAAGAAGAAGAAGAAGAAGAAGAAGAAGAAGAAGAAGAAGAAGAAGAAGAAGAAGAAGAAGAAGAAGAAGAAGAAGAAGAAGAAGAAGAAGAAGAAAAGAAGCCGAAGAAAAGAAAAGAAAAGAAGAAGAAGAAGAAAAAGAAAAGAAAAGAAAAGAAAAGAAAAGAAGAAGAAGAAGAAAAGAAAAGAAAAAAGAAAAGAAGAGAAAATAATGAAAAAAGAAGAAAAGAAAAAGAAGAAAAGAAAAGTAATTAAAAAAAGAAAAAAAAGGAAAGGAAAAAAAAAAAAGAAAAGGAAATATAGAAGAAGAAGAAGAAGAAGAAGAGAAGAAAAGATTACAGAATACTTGGTTTTAGGAGGAGACTAAGAGAAGGGAATAGTCACATCCCCATTATGAAAGGAACACTAATCTTAATAAGCCACAAACAGACCACGGCCTCTAGTCTCCACTCTCATTAACAAAAGGAAAATCACGCTCTTCTTTACTTTTGCTCACACTGAAGAGAAAGATACAGTTTACTCTAACGCTGATTTTTAATGACATTTATAACTAAAGGAAGATTCAGTTTTCATAAAATTTCGCATCTCATAAGGAAACTCAAGTACCGTTTTTTTTTTTTTTTTCATAGTATTCGTCGTTTCTGTTTTATATCATATAGGTCCGTATTCTGAAACGCCCTTCTCTCTCACCACCACTGTTTCCCAAGGATATAAAGTGGACAAGCTGGGTTTCTGAGGGTGTTTCTGCTATGAATCGTGCAGTAACCTTGTTCACTTGACATTGGAAACATATAAACGCCCTTTGAAACTTGTGTCACTTAAACAGGAGTCTTTTGGAATAGTGGAGGTGCAGTGATGGAGTGTTTGTGAAGATGGTCCATAGTGTCGCAAAGAGAGATACACTACTAGTACACTCATACGTAAAATGATCTTTGTAATGAAGGAACTTTCAGAGGTAACCCTTATCGCTAGTCACCTCAGGGAAAGTTTGATTTTTTTCATCGTTTTCTTCACACTGCTCCTCTTCCTCTCTCTTATCGTCATTAGCATCTTCTCCACTATCGCCGCCACCTCCCACGTGCTCATTGTAAGGAAAGGCAAGTGCAGTGTCGAGTGTCACTTCATGTTATCGTTGGAAGGTGCAGCTACGTGGTGGAAAGGTGAAGGAACGCTATATGCTGCTATGGATTACTGTAAGTGTGTGTGTGTGTGTGTGTGTGTGTGTGTGTGTGTGTGTGTGTGTGTGTGTGTGTGTGTGTGTGTGTGTGTGTGTGTGTGTGTGTGTGTGTGTGTGCTTGTGTGTGTTACTTTGGCAGGTAGTAACAATCATTTACTTCTTCAGTAACATGACACATTTTTATACGTATTCTGGTTACTGTTTGGTGATTTTCTATACATTTTCAGAAAATGATGTATGATTTGAAATACTGAAGACTGACTATTAATTTTCTGACCTCCATAGATCCTTCATAATGTAAATAAAATCGTCTAATGACACACAAAATTCAAGATAAGATTGTGTCCCAGTACTGAGCGGAGAAAAACGTTCATTCTCAAACAAGCTTGCGGGCGCCCAAGCTATTTATGACTTGTGTTCTTGTTGCAGCTTTGTAGGAGACTAAAAGGTGTATACTAGTACATAAGCGTGTTTCTTGGGGCATTAGCGCGTGTAATTGTTGATAAACTAACCATGAGAGGGAAAACAGGAAGGTGACGGTGGTTAATGAACTCGTAAGGGCAGTGAGCGCCAAATAGGTCAGAATTATCTTAGTCGTATAATTTGCCTCCATGACTAATTATAATGAAAAGTTGTAGGGCGGACGCGGTTAATAAGTTGGGATCTGTTTTTGATGAAACCCTCTTCCTATGAATCTCACGCATGAAATATTGAACAACATTCGCTTAACCGTAATGAGGCTACACTAAATGAGGGGAATATGATAATTTGATAAAAGTGAAAAGTTGTAATTGTTACTTAATAAAAAAGAAAATAATGATCGTCTGTGAAGCATCAAATATCGCTAGCTAGATTTTAATGAAGGATATAATTGTCAGATCAGTAAATGTTTAACTCCTTCAGTACCAAAACGTGTTTCCATCTTCACTTTGCATACTATCTGATGATCTTATGCAGCTTCAGAATCTTATGTGGCGATTGAAATAGTGAAGACTGACTATTTAATCTTCTGACCTCCAAAGACCCATCCTAATGTTAATAAAATCGTCTAATCACACGCAAAACTCAAGGTAAAAATGCATCCCAGTTCTGAAGGGTTGATGGCAAATGAAACCCCTTGGCTATACACTGAAGATGACTACCACCACCATCACTTAAGTCACTGGGTCGTAGATACAGTTCCTTAACCTGCCTCTCTTTCATCATTTATGTCTCTCTTTATCCTTTACGACTCCCAACTAATTTCCAAAGTTTGCCAACATACAACCCATATCATATCCAATTATCCTTGTTCACTGATAAGAACAGACATAAAGCAGCACACACACACACACACACACACACACACACACACACACACACACACACACACACACACACACACACACACACACACACACACACACACACACACACACACACACACACACACACACACACACACACATACACACACACCAATCATTCCTAAAAATATGATGGGCATTATTAAGGATGCTATAAATTTTCCTTTTTTTTTGTCTCCAAGATCGATAATTTCCATTCTACAATTGCAATAACATGAGTTTCTTCCCTGTAATCACATTTTTACAGAACACTATGGTTACGATAGGAAGAGAACTAAACAGCTTCCTTTATCCCCTTCAGTACTGGAACGCATTTTTATCATGAATTTTTTGGTGTGATTAGACGATTTTATTTACGTTAGGAAGGGTCTATGGAGATCAGAAGATTAATGGCCTGAGTCTTCACTATTTCCCTACGTAAGTTTTGAAACTGTATAAAGTCGAGTGATAGTAACTAAAATGAATATGGAAACGCGCCATGGCAATGAAGGGATGAAACTCACACAAACGCACACCCTCGCTTCACTGCATCACAGTAACCATGGACATTTATTCTACAATGGAAATTAGCTTATAATAAAAGATTAGTTTGATTACCCCGAAGTTTTGTGATGGATACTACTTATGTTTTATTGCCAAAATGTTCCGTCTTTCCTTCCTCCCTTCCTTCATCTTCCAGAGTGGAGTCAGACCGTGAATAAGAATGAAACAGCAACTCAGAAAAAAAAACAATTTTTACTATGGTTTGAAACGAGTCTCCCTTCTCATCTCCTCCTCCTCCCTGATAGCTTAAAATATTCATAACAGAAAATAATAGAATATTGGTCCCATCGGTCAATTTCTTGTTACTGCACTACATTATTCCTGTCATGTCGCTCCCCAAACACCCACGCACACCCACGCACACTCACATTATTGTACCGTAATGGCTTCGACTCCCTTGCTATTCCAGTCTCGTGTTGAGGAGGTGAAGTGCTCAAGTATAAGTAAGGAATGTTATTAGTGACGCTAACACCACTGGAGGTAGGAAGAAAATAATGCGAAGTAAATTTTCCTCCTTAGCTCCTCGGCCGTGTTCCAAAATTTTCTCTCGCCTGTTGTGCAGAAAACCATTATCTTTGCTTCCTCTTAATTTTTACGAAGCGACGCATAACAGAATTTTACTCTCCTTTTATTTCTAGTGTAAGGAGCCCTCCATTTGTGTAAGTAAAACGCGCCCATGCACACACACACACACACACACACACACACACACACACACACACACACACACACACACGTCATAATTACCACAATATTCACTGCTACTTGGATTCCGCGCTGCCTGTCCTCACCACTTGCGTGCACAAAGTTGAGTGTTACATGATCTCACCCGCTACTTACTTCAACTTCTTGCCGCTCAAACTTCAGCAGATTCTTCTCTTATTCATCATCTAGGTTTTTTTTCTTCTTTCTCAGTTTGTCCCTAACTAATGTAGTGTGCTTCTTTTATTTATTTATTCATTTATTTACTGTCGTTTCTGTGCACGCATTTCTTTTGTTTTATTTTAGAGATTTTCCTTCAAGTACATACAGCATATCAAGTGTCGGGCCCCAAACTGATCAATTCCTGAAAATCGCCATGGCCCTCAACGTTTGGGTCTAATAAGTTTATATCACACGCACTGAACTCCTTGCAAGAATTCCTGAATGCACTGTTAACAGAAGCACAGCAGGCAGCACCGCAGCACCGCTCACTGCCTGTGTCTCCCTCGCGCGAGAGAAGCGATGCCGTTCCAGCTCCGACTGGATCCTGGTGAGGAGTACCCGTGGCGCGCGGTGCGTGTCTTCCCTAGATGAGATGCCGTGGGTAACTGACGGCCGTCGCCCCGCCTCTCAGGATACTGGCTGAATTAGGGAGCCGCCTGCGCCCCCGCCTCCTCTTTTAAGGAAAGAAAACCCAACGACCCTTGCCAATTCATTGACAGTATTTGTCTCGACAGCCAAACGACTCAGTATAGCGGAGAGAAGTCTCTATACCTCGTGGTCGACTTGAAGAGAGAGAGAGAGAGAGAGAGAGAGAGAGAGAGAGAGAGAGAGAGAGAGAGAAAGAGAATTTTAAAAAGACCTTTATCTGTGTGATTCATACTGTGCTCCTATTCGTTTTTTTTTTTTTTGGTTGACTGGATTTGCATGACGAAGATTGTACGATGCATTTGCACTTTTGCTACGATGAATGGGGAAACATCAGTGTATGTCAGTGGTGTGGCTTGTTGGTGAACCGCACTCATTGTTTCATAAATCCCAATAGAAGTAAGGTACGACTGGCGCTCTCTCTCTCTTTCTCTCTCTCTCTCTCTCTCTCTCTCTCTTCCACTATTTGCCTATAAAACATTGTGCTGCATAGTTTCATAGTTTGGACCATTACATAGAAAAAGTGTATTGTTCCATCGACAATTTCCTGGAGTTGGTGCTGAAATGTTTGCCTGCCTTAAGCGGATCGAACATCAAACTTATAGAAACATATCAAAGAAAATCGGTAAAGGCTGCACACGTTTCTTTATTCAATGCAAGTATTCGTGATGGGATGGTTGCTTCCTGTTATTGTCCGGACTGGTGTAACTACATTGTAAGAGAGAGAGAGAGAGAGAGAGAGAGAGAAAGAGAGATTGTCCTTATCTTTCTCTCTCTCTCTCTCTCTCTCTCTCTCTCTCTCTCTCTCTCTCTCTCTCTCTCTCTCTCTCTCTCTCTGAAGGACACTACACATATCTGTATGGCTATGGGGAAAGGCGAGGGACTTAGAAAGGAGGCAGGTGGAATCCCTCTTTGTGAGTCTTTGTCAGTTTGGTTCCTGATGTGACTCGACACTTCACGTAATGGAAGAATTTGTCATAGGAAGATGGACCAACACAAGGAGGCAGACTTATTGTAGAATTGAAGAGTGAAGGTCGCTCGAGACTTGACATTTTCTTCATCCCTTTCTGTAGACTGAAGAATAGATCGCCGAGTTTCCAGGAGTTTTCGTGTAGCTGTGAGGCGCGGAATGGCTGAGATAGAGTATTGGAGAGTTGATGGACTGGTTGAGTAATAGTACTGGAGTGAGAAAGTGTTGTTTTAAATGCGTGAAAGAAGTCTGCAAGTAATACAAGTAGTGGAATAACAGTCATATTTATTTACACATCCACATCCAGATAAATGATACATGTAATCGTCTTTTTAACTTAATTCTAGTCGTATGCAACTTCATTGTTTCTCACGTCCCTTGAAAATAACTTGAATATATTTGGAACCTGTTACTCCCATTCTGCACACACCTTGAAGTAGCCAGCTGGAGTCACGAAGTAAGCACTGACTCCCCAGCGTGTAACTGCTGTGTGCCAGAATGAGACTCGTAACCTTTTGGCCGTGTCGCGAGCACCCAACCACAGCGCGAGGCTCCCGCACCACCTGGCGAGAGAACAGACTAGGAAGTCCATGAGTTAATTTATCAAGGAGAAAAGCGGAACATGTTCAGCATTGAGGAAAAGAATGTATTGTTAATTTAGTTCTTACACATGGAAAAGATACTGAAAAGTCGAAAATGTGAGGGAATGATGCTGTAGTCCTGCTGACGTCTTGCACACTCCTTTATGTTCATGTTTTCTAATTTACTCGGGGTTTTAAGATGCGTGGCGAGAGGCAGGCATGTTATGTAGGGGAAGTACCACTCGTAGGCCTGATGGAGTCTTGTAGCTTCCCTTTTTCTTTTGTGCTCTTACGTAAAACAAGCTGGAACGAAAATGTCAAGTGTACAGAAGAGAGCAGTATTTTTACGAATCCTGCAACCAGTTAGATTGAAACAATGAATTACTGATGCCCTGAGGCAACGTTGTGCTTACTTCCCGTCGCATTCTCTTATACGTAACACCATAAGGACTTTCAGCTTTATAAAGCAAAGAATAAACGCGAAACATCGAACAGTCGAAGAGAGCCACGAATGTCGCTCTGTAGTTTATAAAGGA
Source organism: Portunus trituberculatus (assembly GCF_017591435.1). Lineage (NCBI taxonomy): Eukaryota > Metazoa > Arthropoda > Malacostraca > Decapoda > Portunidae > Portunus > Portunus trituberculatus. Next base: position 9,339,573 of record NC_059269.1, on the reverse strand, counting down.
CTCAGAGAAGTTTACTGCTGGACATAAACTTTCTTTGGGGATAAATATTCCTCTTTTTCGAACTCCATTCCAGTTATGATATGGGCCCGTATTCAGAAACGCTTTGCTCTCTCACCACGATTATTTTTCAAGGCCACAGAGATGATTGGTGGCGTTTTCATGAGTGTTTCTCTAGGTAATAATGTGGAAATATTGTCACTCTGCCTCTAAAACCATAAAAACACTTTAAACAACTCGTGTAAACTTAGATATAGCCTTTTGGAATAGTGGAGGTGAAGGACAGAAGAGTTTGAGAGTATGAGCCATGTGAATGTATTGTGATGAAACACGATGCAACTCCAGCGGGAGAGAAAAACACATTGAAAAAACCCACCAAAGTAAAATAAATAATCGTGATGAAGTAAATTAAGATAAGTGTTGAAATAGCATGCAGTAAAACACGACTCTTACTACATTTGCATAATGCAGAGAAGAAAAAAAAAAACATTTTTCATTCATTCAGAGGCAAGTGGATGGAAATGTAATGGAGTGTGTGTGTGTGTGTGTGTGTGTGTGTGTGTGTGCGGTAAAAATATGTAAGAGTACTGGTTTAAAAAAGGCCAAACGTCAACCTTGACATACTAAACTGTTTAATATCTCTCTCTCTCTCTCTCTCTCTCTCTCTCTCTCTCTCTCTCTCTCTCTCTCTCTCTCTCTCTTAAATCATCACAGAATGCAGAAACAGTGAACAGGGATCAAGCAAAGTCATAGTGATCCAGTAGTGTTGTATTCCTCATAGTAACCATGTAATGTAATGAAGTAAGACTATTTCACTAATGGCAATGTTAAGGTAATTTCTATATTGGTTCTGATTAGTGTATAAATGTTTCTTCCCGTCTTGAGCCGCGTCGCACACAACATTCCAGCAAGAGATGATTTTTTCTGCCCGGGAACAGAATCTCATACCATTTTTTTTCTTCTTGGCGAGGTTGGAAAAAATATAGGAAGACAAAAGCCCGATATTTTTTTTTCCAATTCGATATCTTTCGATGTCTTGTTATTTTGGTTTGGTTTTCTTTCAGTTACTTTATTTTTTCTTGTGCATCCAAAGGATTAAAAAGTCTCTCTCTCTCTCTCTCTCTCTCTCTCTCTCTCTCTCTCTCTCTCTCTCGTTGATGGTAAGATGGTGACTTTTAGTGCATTTCTTTGGTCTAATTGAAGTGGAAAGTTAAGTAACCTCTCACACTCCTTCCTCTGTGTGTGTGTGTGTGTGTGTGTGTGTGTGTGTGTGTGTGTGTGTGTGTGTGTGTGTGTGTGTGTGTGTGTGTGTGTGTGTGTGTGTGTGTGTGTGTGTGTGTGTGTGTGTGTGTGTGTGTGTGTGTGTGTGTGTGTGTGTGTGTGTGTGTGCGTGTGTTATGCTTTCCTTCAAAATTTAGCTCCTTTAGTATAGGGAACATTTCGTCGTATTCATGTTACTTCATCTCACGACTGAACATAATTTATAATCACCTACAACTTTTTTATACATATTTTTTCTTGCATACAGTCATGAATAATTCAGCAGGTCAGGAGGGACAAAGTGAGCTGAGCCTTCTCTCTCTCCATGCGTCCATGCCAACATTATTTGCAGTGCTCTGAACGTCAGCATAGGACAACCGTTGCAACTTAACTCCTTCTGTACTGGGACGCATTTTTACCATGAGTTTTGGATGTGATTAGACGATCTTACCTACCTTATGGAGGTCAGAAGATTAATGACCAGTCTTAATTATTCTAATCCTAGTATAAGTTACGGAAGCTGCATAAAATCACCAAACATTAAGCAGAACGAATATGAAAACGCGTCATAGCACTGAAGGAGTTAAGTAGTTTATTAGCAGAGCCGAGGACTTGAAATTGAGGAAACTCACTGAACAAAGTGGAAGAGACTGCGTGTTACTTCACCATTCTCTATCTCCGCCCTGATCATCACTGCACTTGGTTAACGCGCCTCTCTTGGACACAGAAAGATCAAGAAGACATGAACTCCTGGTGTCTCTTGCTAATGTTATGTACTGTTTCCAAACATGGTACATTTAGGTCAAAGCCACCAACACACACAGCATAGCTCATCAAGATTCCTAATGTCGCGTGTCCACATCAAGTTTGTGATGTTATGGGATGTTCAGTGCAAGTTTCATTCACTCATTCGACAGTTATCCGTGACGCTCAATGCACACAGGGAAAGTAGCTGTGTTTGTGTAAATATTCTTAGATCTGCATTCTGAAACACTTCCGCGCCCCACTTTCACCATTTTCAAAGGGCTCTAGTTGAAGTGACACGAGTTTTAAGGATGTTTTTGTGATTCTGGTGACATGTTAACAAGTGTTCTGCGTTATCAACAGAACAAATATTCTTTAGAACTCGGGTAATCGTTTCTGTAGTCTTTGTAAATGGTCGAGGTGAGAAAGGGAAGCGTTTCTGAATATGGTGCATGTGTTCCCCGACGGTGTTCACAGTCATAGCTCATTGCAGTGGCGTATTCTTGATGGCTTCTTGTAGCTTCCCTTATGCTCTCATGTAAAAAAGAAGTAATGTTGATAGAGAAATATGTCTTGGTGATATTTGATATTACCGAATGTAGTAAATTCCTGAAAATTTTCGGATGTTAAGTTTTGGAAAGTTCTTGTAATTTAATCACACATATCGAGAGGGAAGTAATATCATGAGTCAGACACGTGACCACATGCAAATAGATTCATTCCAATATTTCCTTTAAGTGACGTCGTTATGAAGTTGAACTCTCATTCGTACCCACTGACTTTCTCTCTCTCTCTCTCTCTCTCTCTCTCTCTCTCTCTCTCTCTCTCTCTCTCTCTCTCTCTCTCTCTCTCTCTCTCTCTCTCTCTCTCTCTCTCTCTCTCTCTCTCTCTCTCTCTCTCTCTCTCTCTCTCTCTCTCTCTCTCTCTCTCTCTCTCTCTCTCTCTCTCAAGTCAGAAAAGAAATATATCCTTTTTTTTCAACTAGTGTGGTTTGACTGGGAGTGCAGCTTGAAAGATATGCGAAAGAGAGAGAGAGAGAGAGAGAGAGAGAGAGAGAGAGAGAGAGAGAGAGAGAGAGAGAGAGAGAGAGAGAGAGGAAGGATGAGGGGAGAAAAAAAATGATAGACGTCACCATCTGCGGGACTCGGCGGCAAGTCTCTCTCTGTTTGACAAAATAGATGAAAAAAGGCAAGACGTATACTCACAGTGAATTGTTTTTCCTCCCTCAGGCTTAACGCCCCCTACGAGGAAAGCTGTGTAGGGAGATGTGACTCTTTGGTCCGTACTCAGAAACGCTTTGCTCTCTCACTACTACAATTTTCCAAGGCCACATGGATATAGCGGAATTTTCAAGAATGTTTCTCCAGTTAATAATGTAGAAATCTTGTCAATCTGCCTCTAGAACTGTAAAAAACACCTTTAAACCTCGTGTAAGTTTGGGTAAAGCCTTTTAAAATAGTGGAGGTGGAGCGCAGGAGTGTTTCAGAAAACGAGCCAACATGGAAAAGCTTTGTAGGGAGAAGTGACTCTTTGACAGGGAGAAACCAGCTAGAGTAGACAGCACTGACTGGCTCGCACCTCTCCTCGTTCCCTCTTGCTCTCTAATCCCGCTACTCTCTCCCTCCTCTATTCGCCTCGTCGCGTACCCTGTCATTAGTTTGATATCGCCAGTGACGCTACACTAATCCCGCCAGGCAGACTCATTAATCCATCGCCTAATAAAGATTATCGTGTGCTGTGGACGAGTCTGATTATGTTACTGTCAAGCCACACAAGGGAAAGATGAGAAGGATCAGAAACGTCTAAGGTTCGTATTATCAAACACTTCTGCACTCCAACTCCATTATTTCACAAGACTTTATATAAACTTACAAGAGTTTTACGGTGTTTTTACGATTCCAGGGGCAGAATGACACGATTCTTACATTATTAGCTGGAGAAACGCTCTTGAAAACCCAGCTAATCATCTCTGTGGCCTTTGAAAATAGTCGTAATGAGAGAGAAGAGTGTTTCTGAATATTGGTCTTGACATCATCGCTTGTCTTCCAAAGTTCACCTGACCATGGATCGCTTCATTAATCCTATTACTCTTGGGACAGTATGCTTATTAAGTAGTTGTAACCTCTCTCACCTTTTTCAATTCGCTTTGCTTGAAATTGCTCGTGGATTTAGAGCGTCTTTATGTTATTAGTGACAGATTTGCTTCATATTGCACGTGTAACTAAAAGTGTTTATAGTTTTAGATTAACAAAAATTCTATATTAATAACAGCAAAAACATCCTTGAGATCCCCGCCATTCACCTCTGTTGGATTAAAAATGGCTTTAAAATAGTGTTTATGGTTTTACTGACAGATTAACAAGAATTTTATATTATTAACAGCAAAAAACATCCTTGAAAATCCCGCCAGTCATCTCTGTAGATTCGAAAATGCATTTGCTTGATATTGCATATGGTTTTAAGAGCATTATTAACAGCAAACGCACTCTTGATACTGCACGTGGTATTAAGAGCATTATTAACAGCAAAAGCACTCTTGAAAATCCCGCCAGTCATTTCTGTTGGATTTAATAATGGTCATATGATAGAGAAAAGCGTATCTGAACCCAGGCCTTGTATGTACGTAGATAGGAAAGAGGGGAAAAGTGTAATGATCCCTCCCTCTTAAGCTTTTGATGTTTATTGCTCTCACACCCGTTTCTTTTCTTCCTGGCACTTAGCACGCGTATCGAGGATGTAGAAATTGATACTCCAAAATGGTCGCTGATCCATTTTCAATCCCGGTCGAGCCATTAATCACAACTAACAAAAGGTTCCTCTCCCCCCTCTCCTCCATTATCCCGGATCAGCTAGGCGTCTTCCTCCGCCATCCCTTTCTATCATCCTCGCCACCCACCTCTTCTCCGCCCCTCATCTTCTAATTCCAGGCCACAACCTTCTCTGTAGGCTTCGTTGTCATCTATCCTTTCTTTTATCTTTCCTTTTTCTTGCTTCATTTCTCTCTCCTTCTTCTTCTCCTTCTTCCACGTCCTCACTCTCGTTTTCCTTATCGGGTTAACGTCTTTTTCCTCTCCATCTACGTAGTTTCTTACCCGAGATTTAGTGCAGGGGAAAAATGTATGAAACCACCGATCGTTCGAGAGAAGATAGGCCAAGTGGGGGGAAACGAAACCATGACGGACGCAAGCGATTCAGGAAAGGAAAGAACTTGAGAGAGAAAAAAAGTAGGTTAAAATTCGTCGTGGTAGCGGGCAGAGCAGGGCATTGACGGCAGTTTTCCAGGGTCCGAAGAATGTATTCCTGATGAGATCCGCCCGCACAGGGAACCCAAAGCTGCGGTGCGTTTGATTAACATGGTTTTGCCGACACCTTGCGCTGGGGGAAGGAAGGAAGGATAGGGAGAGGGAGAGGCAAGGGATGTCATTTCCACCAGCCAATTCGTTTTCTCCACTACTGTTGAAGGCTGTCGACTGAAATTACATCTTCACTCGCGGCTTGTGGAGGAGAAAGGTTTCGTGTGGTACAGTACGTTTGCTGGGATGAGTTTGTTTTCCTTTATACATCTTGTTGTGTAGATTTGTAAGGTGTTGCGAGGTGTGTTTTACGTAAGAAGGGAAAACTAACCAAGGGCAACAAAGAGATGAAAAAGAGACCTACTTAGTTGCCAGTTCCTTTGCAGATAGGAAAGTTAGCCAAAAGAAAGGGATAAAGGTCTTGAAACCTCCCTCTTAAATGAAGTCAGGTCACAGAAAGTTGGAAATACAAAAGAAGAGGATCATGCAAAGTGTTACATTTAGTGCCATTGTCGTGTTAGTGAGTGTGGCGTCTGTATTAGTGTTGCTTTGTTGTTGTCATTGTTGTTGTTGTTGTTGTTGTTGCTGGTGGTGGTGGTGGTGGTGGTGGTGTCAAGCTTGGGACAGTAAGGATTAAGAATACAATCTCCATGTTCTTTGCGCCTCGTAAAAGCTGTAAAAAAGAAAAAAACAGAAAGAAAGTGAGAAAGAAAGAATAAAGTAAAAAAAGAAAAGACAAGAATCTCCTTCCAGCGAGTTTTCATGTTGCCACAAAACCTGAAAGAGGCAGAATAAGTCTTTCCGTCTTCTTATTTTGTTTGCTCTCTCTCTCTCTCTCTCTCTCTCTCTCTCTCTCTCTCTCTCTCTCTCTCTCTGGCACACAACCTGCGGGACTGGTACATTCGGGGCTCACCTGATGGGTCGTGTGGTGTTTGGCAATACTAATCATAGGCGGGCGAAGCATGCACCAAACCCGCTCTCAGCTCCCTCAAGGTCTCCTGATTAAGACGACGCGTGGACTAACAGAGCAATACTGGGTTGAACATACGAGCCAGCACCGCGACACATGGACTAGCACAGGAATACGAGACCTATTACACTAAGGAATCTCAAACACTTCTGCGCTTCTTCTTCACTATTTCAAAAGGCTTTATTTAGATTTACACAAGTTTTTTTAGGTGTTTTTACGATCTTAAAGGCCGATAAACAAGAATTCTGCACTATTAACTAGAGGAACACTCTTGAAAACGCCGCTAATCATCTTTGTGGCCTTCGAAAATATTCGTGGTCAAAGAGAAAAGCGTTCTTGAACACGGACCTGAGAAGCACCTGGTGTATCTGCCTATTTGAAGCGTTTTTTTTTTTTTTCAATGTTTTCGGTTCAGCTTAAGTAGAAGACTAATTCCAGCGTGCTTTTCTAAACGAAGGCGACGTGCATGAGCTACCAGACTGTTGAGAGGCCTGTGTATTTCCAAGGCAGAGGCAGCAACTGACGCGATAATCCTGCAACGAGTGTGTGGCGAGAGCGATAAGGGAAGAGGAAGGAGGGGAGTGTGGAGAGCTCTCATTGTGGGGGGAGGAGGAAGACTAGGGAGAGAATTTAAGAGAAAGACTGGGAGAAAGGAATGAATGGGCAAGTTGAATATACACGGCCAAGAGTGTATAAGTGGGGAGCGGAGGGTTGTGAGGAGGCAGTGAAGGGAGCGCTGGTAGGGGGAGGCTGAGGCAAGGGTGGTACTTTTGGGGGTGTTAATGAGAAGTGAAAGCGTTAATTATGCCTTTTTTCCTCAGTGTAGCTCTGGGAGGTTTTATGGGACAGTGTGTGCTTGTAGAGATATATGTGTTTCAGAGGTAATAGGAGTACGTTATAGAGAGAAAGAAGCGGTTATGAGGTACAGCCACCTAACGAGAGATTGTGAAGGGTAACGAGATTGTTCATAGGAAGGATGAGGTCAAAGATTTCGTGTTAGAGGTTTGTGTGTCTCTGTGCTATGATTTATGGGTAGGTTGTTGTTATTATCATTATCATTGTTTTCCGAATTAAGGCTTCCCGTAACATTAAAATCTTCGTTCCTTTAGCGTGCAATACTTCATCTCGTTCATCCCTTGAAGTTTTAATGTCAATTAGGGGGAAGCAAGGAGGTAAAACCGAGGCCTGTGTAGAAATTCATGTACTGTAAAAATATATTACTTTTTTTCTCATTCAGAATAGTGAGAAGTCAGGAACTTTTAAACACTTCTCTTATATCGACCAGACAACGTACTCTAGTCTAGACAAGCTTTAGTCTCTTCAATGGGAGAACGCGTTTTCATATTCATTCTGGTTACTATTTGTTGATTTTATACAGCTTCAGAAACATATGTGGGGATTAGAATAGTGAAGACTCAGGCCTTCATTTTTCTGACCTCCAGAGACCCTTCCTAATACAAATAAAATCGTTTAATCGTACCCAAAAATCAAGGTAAAAATGCGTCTCAGCATGTAAGAGATTAGTGGGAGTTATTGAAATCTTGAATGAAGTCTTTATGACCAGTGATAGTCTAACAAGTATTCGGTATCGGAAATAGAAATGAAAATAAGACATTCAGACAAGTCATTGCTTTGCCCTTTGAAAACAGACTAAGAGAAAGCTCGTATTCTCAAAATCTGTGAGGGATTATTTGAATTTACATGAGTTTTTAAGGAGTTTTTACGGTTCTAGAGACAGAGTGGCGAGATTTCTACATCTCTATCTACAGAAACACTCTTGAAAATTTCGCTAATCACCTCTGTGGAAAAATTAGTCGCGGTGAAAGAGCAAAGCGTTTCTAAAAAGGACCAAAGCGTTCGAGAAAAGAGCCGAGAGTGGTGGGAAGGCAGACCACAGCACGCGGCACTGGTTCTGGCAGCGGAGGCGAAAACAGAGAGCTGCTAGGATATTCATCAAATTCACTAAAGAATGATGAAGACCTGGAACATTTATGAAACCACGTAAGCAGATCCTTTCCCGTCTCACAGCAAAGCACGACCTTCTACCGCCCTGACCGAAGCACCCACAGCTCCCTCCCGTGCTTGCCTACACCACCGCCGTCCCCTGCTCCCTGCTCCCTTCTCCTTTCCCTCTCTGAAATGTAGGAGCAGTTGTTTCGCGGTTCAGTCATGGGGTGAAGGCTGCTCCCGTGCTGTGCTTCCTTTGTCAATGCGATAGAACCTCTACTGTAATGAGGGTATAAACTGAACACACACACACACACACACACACACACACACTCTCTCTCTCTCTCTCTCTCTCTCTCTCTCTCTCTCTCTCTCTCTCTCTCTCTCTCTCTGCCTCCATACTTTACAATGATTTTCTCTCGAATTCTCTCAACATTATCAGCCTCCATTTTTTCTCCGTCTGTGTTTCTCCCTGTCCCTCTCAAAGGTCAAGGTCGCAGCTGCAAGCAACGTTCCCAAGCCAGCGCGGACATAGAGCAACAAATATCCGGCCATACGTATTATCAGTCTGGGAAAGCGAGCGTTAATTGAAATAAACGATCTGGTTAATTAGTAGCTGCAGTCTCTCTCAGTATGTGTGTGTGTGTGTGTGTGTGTGCGTGTGTGTGGATTAGGTTGGCAAGCATGTATTCTCTTAGTTGTCTTCTTTATGAATGTCCACAAGAGAGATTTTGTCTCCTGTGAACTTTAGCATGGATTAGAAGACGCCACCTTCCTTATTGGCCTCTCCTTAAGCCTTCTCGATGTTCAAGAGTATTCTTCTTGTTGCCTTGTGCTTGTAGGCAATTTCTAGGAACTTTTATTTGGGTTTTGTTCAAAGAAAAGAACGAAACATCTTCCTAGTTAAATACAGCTGTGTGGTGTCTCAGAGTGGTGTCTCGTTTGTAATTCACTGCGTTCGGCTAGGCGTCTATTAACCCTTTCAGTACAATGACGTATTTTCATATTCATTCTGCTTATTATTTTGCGATTTTATGCGGCTTCAGAATCTCATGTGGAGAATCCATGATAAGTAAAACAGACAACAAGGTTACGATAAGACACTGAAATCTTTGAGACTTGAGCCACTAACAAAGCTAAACAGATTATATTTTCAACCTCCCTTGTTTAAGATAACATTAGTTCTTGTAATTGTAATGCAAGACGACCCATCACAACACACTACTTCCCAGTCATTTAATTTCTTTCAGTGTCCGTGATTCCCTCTCCTGTTGGCCTTTGTCCGTCAGACTCGGTACTCGCATGTCTGCCAATCATTCAGTCAGTCTGCCTCTCTGTCTGCCACTCTGAGTCGCTCCGTGTGGGGATGTGTGCTTTCCTATTTACCTTTCCACTTTCCCTTCCTACGTTTCCTAGCATACACACACACACACACACACACACACACACACACACACACACACACACACACACACACACACACAGGCCTGAACACGAACGCACGCACGGACGCACACACACAATATTGTCTTGCCCTTCCAGTGGCTCGCTATTGATGGAGATCTCTGTAGTCTTCATATTGGCGTCTCTCTCTCTCTCTCTCTCTCTCTCTCTCTCTTATGCATAGTTCTCAGCTATAAGCAATGTGTGTGTGTGTGTGTGTGTGTGTGTGTGTGTGTGTGTGTGTGTGTGTGTGTGTGTGTGTGTGTGTGTGTGTGTGTGTGTGTGTGTGTGTGTGTGTGTGTGTGTGTGTGTGTGTGTGTGTGTGTGTGTGTGTGTGTGTGTGTGTGTGTGTGTGTGTGTGTGTGTGTGTGTGTGTGTGTGTGTGTGTGTGTGTGATAGTGTGTGAGTGAGAGAGAGAGAGAGAGAGAGAGAGAGAGAGAGAGAGAGAGAGAGAGAGAGAGAGAGAGAGAGAGAGAGAGAGAGAGAGAGAAGGGGAGGGGGGAAGAAATTGGCTAACTTCTTAATTTTACATGAAGAATTCCAAGATTTACTATGCGGGAAGTGAATACTCTCGTGGTTGACTCCTGCATTAGTACAGTGCGGAGGAGAAGGCAGGGAGGGAGTGAGCAGAAGGTCTTACAACTGACGGTAAATCTGTTGGCGCATCCACATGTAGTTAGCGATAGGAGGGAGTCATAAAGGGAAGGCATCACGTAACGAGCAGAATAATCCTCGTGTGGGGTTCATTACTGCGATCACTCGTGTTGTTAGTGAAGGTCAGAGTGCCTTGTTCTCCTGCAGCGACCTTTCAACTTTTACTTTTTTCTCTATCTACTTTTTTTTCATTTTTTGTGTGTGTTTTCTGCTTTAAATTCTCTTCAGTGTTGTATCATTTGTTTCAGTCTGTTTTGTTCTCATTTCTTGTTTTCATTCTAAACTTTCATCTTTTCTGTTTGACTTTTTTTTTCTCTCTGTTGTCACCGGATATTTGACATTTACTACTCCTACCTTCGTTTCTCTTATTCCTCCCTTCTTTCAGCATCTATTTTTATTCTTGCAGGTTTTCCCCTTGCGCATTTCACTCCTCCTTTGTTCTTTTTTACCTTTGATCTCCCACCAACACCAACACCACCACCACCACTACTACCACCAATACCTTCTCGCCGCAGGTATTCTCTCCTTGCTTAAGCTTCCTGTCCAGGACACTGAATCCTTCCCTTGATAGGTTAAACTACCCATGGAAAATCTCCCTCATAGACTACTTTTTTCCTCACCACAAAGCTCCACTGTCAACTTAGCGCCCGTCAACAGTATGAGCGTGAAGTGTAGTGGTGTCCGGCCATCAGCTGACTTATACACCATCCCCTTCCCTCCTTTCCTTCCTCCATTCCCCCCCACACACTTACACTCTCTCTCTCTCTCTCTCTCTCTCTCTCTCTCTCTCTCTCTCTCTCCTTCCAAATTCTTAAAGCTATAGTGCACGACTCTCTCTCTCTCTCTCTCTCTCTCTCTCTCTCTCTCTCTCTCTCTCTCTCTCTCTCTTTGGCAAGGCCTCCACGGGTGCTGACTTGCCCCAATATACAACCTGTTAGTGGGTGATACCTCGCTCCCTCGAAACACTCCGCCTCGCCCCTGGCCTGTACATAACTCCTCCTCCTCCTCCTCCTCCTCCTTCTCCTCCTACTTCTACTCCTCCTTCCCATGTTCTACTCTCCCACTCCTTCTCCTTTCTTCCCGGTTCGCTGTAGTTGTCAAATAAATTTCATGCATTTATATTCCTCTCTCTCTCTCTCTCTCTCTCTCTCTCTCTCTCTCTCTCTCTCTCTCTCTCTCTCTCTCTCTCTCTCTCTCTCTCTCTCTCTCTCTCTCTCTCTCTCTCTCTCTCTCTCTCTCTCTCTCTCTCTCTCTCAATAACTGGTGTGTACAAAAGGGGGAAGACAAGAACTTAGGTACCATTCGGTGTCTGGCAGCACAACCACTGACGCCTGCTTCTGTAACAGTAATGAAATAAACAGGACGCTCTCTCACTGCTTAACATTGTCTGGTATGGCAACGCTGGCCCGACACTGGACGTCCCTTGTGCATTATCCAGACACCGCAAGGTCAAGGAAGCTAGTGAGACAAAATGGAAGAATAGGAAACTCTGAATATACTGCACCTAGTCAGCCATGCAGTCAGTCAAGCCACATACACGTCAGGTCATATTATGTAACGCCAAAATTAAACTCTTGGAAAGCTTCACCGTCCAACAATAAGAACCAGGAAAGATAAAACTCGTTGATTATTTTATTTCTCTCATAAGTGTGTTGATGTTTAGCCATGAAACAAAGTATCAGCTTCCAAAACACTGCTCATATACTCAGAAACACTCATTCCTTTGTTTTAACCCTGAAATTCATTACCATATGTGTCAATGCATCTTTTTTTTCCTCCAAACAAACTGTAAAAAGAATAGGAAAAAAATATGGCTCATGAATGCATAATACCCATCAACTTTTACACCAGCACGTAATTAAACACTGGGACATTAATTATTTTCTCACTGTACAAGTCACTGTGTAGTATTTTCTTGCACTCACAAATATTAAACGTGCAGGACCTCTACTTTAATAACTCGAATCCTGTCCACGGTCCGAGTGTAGGTTGGGCTTCCTCACTCGGGGCAACGGTTTCCTAGCGGGTGGGCTTTGAGATAGGAGATATCCAAAAAGTACCCCCTTTTAGCCCATAAATTCCCGTGAAAAAACCACATGGTATAAATAAAACAAAAAATAAAAAATCTGTATGTATTGCGCGATAGATTTGCTGTATGATATTGTGTCTATTATCTTATCTACTGTGTTTATTTTTCTATTCATATTATTTTTCCTCTCTGTGCTGCGTTCTGTTTGTCTGTGTATTTCTTTGTTTACACGTTTCTTTCTTGAATTTTGCTGTCCTTGTTTTCGCCCTTTTTTCTTTCTCAGTTGATGTAGAGAGGTCGCTGGAAGACTGAAGGCACTGTGTTGCTCTCTTTTCCCTTCCTCTTTTTTTTTGTATTCCTTCTTTTTCTTTCCGTGTTTTCGTTCTTTTTACCTGTTGGTGTGAAGAGTTTCCTCGGAAGTCAGTCATGGCTAGGTTGGTGTTTGGGTTCTGGTGAGATACTGAAGTTAAAAAGAAAGAAAGACACTATTAATATTACTAATGAAGCGAGTAGGTAGACACTGAAACTCCCTACACTGTAAATAATGAAGGGTACTTTGAAGGTAGATTCGATACGAGGGGGTACAACTTCACACATCTACTCACACTATCGCCTTCTTTCTTCCAGAAGGGTACAATACCTGCTTTTGCATTTCCAACTTCCTATGACTTGACTGCATTTAAGAGGGAGGTTTCAAGACATTTATCCCATATTTTTGGATAGCTCTCTCGGACCTGCAAGGAGACTGGCAACTAAGTAGGTTTTTTTTTTTTCGTTTTATGTTGCCCTTGGTCAGTTTTCCCCATCTTACATTAAAAAAGATGACTTGTTTCACGGTCATTTTCCGCTCAATCTCCATCTTCCGTTAAAGGTGTTACTTATAATGAGTCTCCTTGATTATTCCCTCATTCCTTCTGCACTTCTTATAGTTCCTTTCTCGTGTTCATAATGTATGCAATGAGCTTTGTTTATGATTAATCAGTCATTGTTTTCCTTGGGTTTGAAAGTCTGGTGGTGCTCTTGCTGGGTATGTTTGCTCTTACTAAACGTTTTTTGCTTTTCTTTTTCTTTATTTTTCACTGCTACCTCATTTCTCTCTTTTCTAAGAACTTGCCTCGTTTCAGCACTTGACCTTTTGCAAGATGAAAACAATCAGGAGATATAAAGGGCGAGGCGGGGAGAGATGGAGCTGAAGAAGCAAAGGAGACTTCTAGAAAACTTCCGAATGAGACACAAAGAATGCGACGGAGAGAAAAAAAGGACAGGGAAACGAATGAAAGAAGTGGACAGAGGACAGAGATATATTCCTGTTTTCCTGGTAAGAGGAGGCAAGAAAAAGTTGGCCCGACAATCTGGTTTCTTGCATCCGACGATGAGGAATCCGCCGGCTTTCAGATGAAGGCAGACACTCCACTTCCTGAAGAGCGAGGACTGAGATGCTATTAGATCTGCTCTTCCAGGAATGAGGCTCCTTAAAGAATGGCGTCCTTTGCCTCTTATGCCAACACATCGCTGGCAATATCATTTGGTAGCTTATGTGTTCCATGAAGGGACATGCACGTCTCTCTTGGACGCAATAAAGCCATGGGGAAACTATTAAAAATTATTATCGTGAAAATATAAATGTACTTAAACCTTTCAGTTTCAATGATCCCGCTTACTTTCTGGTGATTTTACACAGATTCAGAAACTTATGATGGATTAGAATAGTGAAAAGTGTAGCCATTAATATTCTGCCCTCCATAACATCCCCCCTCTTTCTAATGCTAATAAAAATGTCTAATGGCAACCAAAATTCATGGCAAAAATACTTTTCAGTACTGAAGGAATTACTATAATGTAAGGAAAATGGCTTCTCAGTTTAGTAATACACATTCCCTCTACACTCCTATGTATACTTGTCTGCTTGTGAGTAAATTTTTCAAAAAAAATTCTCAAGTTTTCAGCGAGGGCAGTAAATAATGGTCCAAGGGCAGCACAGACGTCGTTAATAAAGGCGGGGTTGTTAAACACGGGGACGGCGTGAAGCTTTTATCTGTTTTCTATAATTATTGGCGCTGTTACACAAAGGAAACCTTGGAGCTCCCGGCTGGCGGCGAAGGTTGGCAAACGACAGCGCCTGGAGCAGAGAAAGCCATCCATGCATAGGCAGTGAATGTATTAAAAAAGACTTCTCATTCATGTAACTATCTTGTTATGTGTCTGGCGCATTGGACTGCATTATCCTATACGTCGTTACGGGGGATTATATTCCGGTGGATTGTGCGCTGCCAGATGCTTATAACGAAGCGTGTATATATGGCAAGACGCGACAAGTAACATTCGCCCTCTTTCATTTTAATGGATATAACTTCGTCATTTTGAGTATAATGTTCATGAAATATTTCTAGTTAAGAGTATCCTGTTAATTGATGAGAAGGAAAGGTGTAAGAAGTCATCAGAAATACACGTGGTGGTTCTTGCATGAAATATACACCAATACTTCTGTCCACCTGTCGCTCTCATCAGTGAATGTTTAGTCTCCTTCTGAAACTCCCTAGTGATTCAATGTTAACAACTTCACTGCTGATTGTGCGAGTAATGTCACACACACACACACACATGCGCGCGCGCGTGCAAAGAAAAGTACAGAAAAAGTTATATGAAAATGGAGATAAATAACCAGCAGAACTCCACCTGTACCTGTATTATGTAACCTATCACCATTATTCTCAAACCATTGCGCAGATGAATACAAATAGCCGTTCTTGCTCTTCCTCCTCTTCCTACTCCTCCTGCTCCTCTTCTTCCTCTTCCTCCAACGCGTTCATTAACTGCAGACTCATTATCACGAATCTCACCTGTCGCCTCTAATCATGAGTGGTGTCAGCTTATAATTTTCATCTCAAGTGAATACCTCCATGAATCGTTAGTCCACCCGTCAACCTGACATGTGGTTAGCGCTGCTGCAGGGTGTGTGTCTGTCTGATTATCTCTTTCTCTGCCTCTCTGTATGTTTATACGTTGCTCGCCTGATGTTGTGATGATTTTGGGGTGTGTTCTTGATGTGGTGGCCGTAAAATTAATAGACTTTCCTGAGCTCTCGGGTGATAAGTTAAGAAAATTCTGACATAGTAACTAGACCTGTCATTAAGCAACACACGAGGGAAGGAGGAGGGATGTAAGGTATGTTAGTATCAGAGTTGGATAGACAGTGCAATAGTGCTCCATTTGAATGCAATGAAGGAGCATGACTGTTTCACTTGCGTCGCCAATACTAACGCTGATACATTCAGGACATTTGCTTATCGTTTAATGCCACCGAGGCGAATATCCAAGGCTTGTCTGTGTGTGAGTATCTGTCTATCTGTCTGTGTGTTTCTGTCTGCCTTTTCTCTATGCTTCTGTCTCTCTTTATTTGTATCTACCTACTGGTCACCCAGTCCATGAAAGAATGCAACATGAATCATCATTGAAAGGAAAAGAATGTTTTTATCCATTTTTGAGATATGAAGTCTCGTTTTGAAATAATTCCGTATTCAGTTAGGTAGATATTCACGGTATTCCTTTATCTGGATGTGGGTAAAAGCTGGAGCGGTGCTGGTCTACGTGTATGTGTGTGTGTGTGTGTGTGGGAGAGGTTCTCTGTTGTTCTGGTGCAGGTAGATCGCTCGCTGCACTGCCTGGCGGTGAAGCTTCAAATTTTCCAGCTGTTGCTCCTGTATAGCCGCCATGGTGCACACGTGTCCCGGCGGCGCTTGTGGCTGTATACGTCGGTGTTAGGCGAAGACCTCTCGTCGGCGATCTTTCCGGAGCTCCCTTGTTTCCTGCCAAAGATGCGAGATATTTCTTTGTTGCTGCCTTATCTTCTCGCTAGTTCAAAGGGGTACGATAGTGGTCTTGCATGCTATTCTTCTCTTTGGTTAGCTGCTTCTTTTAATGTTTCAGCTGGCACTATTATTTTATGTAAGATACGAGAGCTGGCTAAGGGCAACATAAAATGAAATAAAAGGCCCACTTAGATGACAATCCCTTTGCAGCTCCGGGAGAGTTACCAAAAAAAAAAAAAAAAAGGGATCAATGTCTTGAAACCTCCCTCAAGTTGGAAATACAGAAGCAGGTAGGGAGCTTCAGACTTATTATATTTGGATATATAGTCTATGTTGTATCTGCATCTTGTGGGGTTCTCTTTTTATCTCTTACTATAGATATACATATCTATTCGTTCACTTAATTAGGAACTGATTTCTTAACTTTCTGATCACGCAAATAGGCAATTTAAGGGATATGAAAAGAAATATAATTAAAAAATAGTGACGCCTTTTCTATAAAGTGAAAACGGGAGACTTCACAAGAACAATTTCTCGGTATCTTCAAACGAGGTGTGGTAATATGATACGACTGATGCCAATTTCAGAAACGCATTCCTCTCTCAAAGCGACCATTTTCTAAAGACCACAGATACAATTAGCTGAGTTATAAAGAATATTTTTCCTTTTGGTAATGCAGAAAACTTGTTAACATGCCACTAGTATTACAGAAACACCCTTAAAAAACCTGTGTTACTTCAACTAAAGCCTTTTAAAGATAGTGAAGGTGCAGCGAGGAAATGTTTCAGAGTATGAGGTTTGCGAGAATACGAGCTGGGTCTCATCTCAAGCTAAGACTGGATTCTAATCTGATTGATCCACTGACTCGAGGCGTGACCAGTTGGCCGCCGCTCATTTCCCAAAGGAGGAGGTGACGAGGCTCTTCCCGGGACTGTTCCGGATAATGCTTATGACACATGCAATAAGAACGGACTAACCAGTGTCTCCCAAGGGTAAGTTGTCGCAAGGTGGCCTGGCGGAGGGGCGGTGGGGGGCTAGTCCTGGTCAATCATCGAGGATCTTGTGAATATTAAGGGGAAAAGATCAGGATTAAGAGTTTTGATGATTGTCGGGAAGGATTTGAAGACTTTATACATATACAGGAAAGATTGAGATTTCTGGTTACGGCAATTTAAACTCCTTTAATAGTGGGACACTTTTTTGCCATGGGTTGTGGGTAGGATTAGACGATTTTGTCATGGAGGTCACAAGATTAATAGCCAGAATATTCACTATTTAAATCTCCACATAAGTTTCTGAAGCTGTATAAAATCATCAAATATTAAAACAAAATTAATTAGAAAAACGCGATATGGTGCTTGAAGGGATTAAGTGATAAGGAAAGATTTGACGATTCCATGTTTGAAGATTCTGAGTTCTAGGATTCGCTTAGAAATACAAAGGTCAGAGATCATGCACTTTATATGACTTTACTCATTCATCATGCATTTTTCTTTACTTCTCTATATGCAGTACTTAAAACTATTCCAGCAATACATCTCTTCTGTCTACACCAGTACTATGATCAGACACTTTCCTATCCTTTACATTTTCCTCCTCTAAGCGTCCATATATATGTCACTTTGTTCATTTATGCTCCGTGCTTGCAGGCGTGTGTGGTAGCGGGAAGAGACTGGCCTGTATCAGCGTATCAACGTATCAGTGTATCAATGTATGAGCGTATCAGTATATCAGCATATCAGTGTATCAGTGCATCAGCGTGTTAGTGTATCAGTGTCTCAGTGTATCAGCGTATCAGTGTATCAGTGTATCAGCGTATCAGTGTACCACTGTATCAGTGTATCAGTGTATCAGCGTATCAGCGTATCAGTATATCATTATATCAGCGTATCTGTGTATCATTGTATCAGTGCATCAGTGTATCTCTTGTAGCTGTGTACGCACTGGCGCGGAACATACCTGATGCTGACGTGAACATAACCTATACGTGGACTTCTTGATTGGCAAAGGTGATATTCTGTGAACTTGACCACGCTTATTAGGTTCCGCTTGCCTTTGATCACCCACGGCGCTCTCTCTCTCTCTCTCTCTCTCTCTCTCTCTCTCTCTCTCTCTCTCTCTCTCTCTCTCTCTCTCTCTCTCTCTCGATTATTTTCCGCTGTAATATGTTAGTCATATATTAATCAAAGATACTGATTACTCTTTTTTTTCCTCTAAAAAGCGAGAGAGAGAGAGAGAGAGAGAGAGAGAGAGAGAGTGCGCGTCAGTGCGCCCTGTCAGGAAAGGTATCTGAGCAGCATCAGCAGCAGCATCATCAGCAGCAGGAGGAGCAGCCAGTGTGTGACGCCTCAGCTTTAAGCAAGGCCTCGAAGCCCCGCCTCTTCAACACTTGGGATCAGAGACAGTCCGGAACCTTTTGAACTCTGCATAACAATTCTTGATTTTCCTTTCTTGTAGCTTAACGGGGGGCGAGTTAACAGGGAGCGGGAGGAAAGCTGCCATCAGGAGCCGAGGCTGCCAATCAGTGCAATGGGTCCAGTCTTAATTCCAATTATTTCAGGCACGCTCGCTGCTGCTGCTGCTGTTGCTGCTGCTGCTGCTGCATGGTAAACAAAGAAGGTGAAAAGAAGGTGAAAAAAATCTCGATATCCATTTAGCTGATGCGTCTCAGAGATTGTGCGCTTTTCAATAGTTTCTTATCGTCTCCCTGTGATGGTGATGGCTGTGGTGGTGGTGTTGCTGGTGGGCGACGGAAAACTTTTGGTTTGAATTGAAAGGTGATACCTACAGTAAATACGATTGTATGTAGAAAGGTAAAGAAAGCGATGCGTAATGAAGATGAGATGCAGGCTAAGCTGAATATTACAAAGACGAATTTTATTTTTTCCATAGTGCAAAATATTGAACAGAAGATAGTCTTATTATTCATAGAAGCCGTTCATAAGTGAAGCTTATCTTGGAGTCTAGTGACGAATCTAAACGTGCCTTGCTAACCCTAAATTCACAGTGCTTAGGAAGTTTTCACGATCCTTTCACATCATCGAGAATCTACTACCACAAAACACTGACGAAGCAAATGAGTTCTTATTCATTTGCAAATACGTAATGGAATGTTTGTTATCTTATGAATTTTTCGGATTTTCGTTAAAGAATACGGGAAAGATTGTAATGGAGTTCCTTTGATAGCGTCGTGCAGCGTCTGATTTCGACTAGGAAATGATGATGTGATGTTCGTCAGTTGTGATTGACTTAGCGGCGTGCTGCTGGTCTTGTCAGCACTGCCCGACTCAACCGTGTCGCGGGGAACAGACTCGTTGACACAGAAACATTCGCGCGTGATGGCAAGACTCGAGTTTCTAACAAGTCTGTCTTGAACTCAGAATACAAATACTACTTCACTTGTTTCTTTAGAAGGGAATGATTGCCGGATAGAGAGAGAGAGAGAGAGAGAGAGAGAGAGAGAGAGATTCAGACAACCTTTTGATCTATTGAGGTCTGCTGCCTTCTACCTTAAGTGACTGAAATTGTTCGGCAGTTCCAATATTCTGACTACATTCGTAGGCGGACAAAGAATGGGGGGATTTTTTTTGTGTGTGAAGTTTTGATTGTGTTACTGTGCATGGCAAGGCGTCACAGTCACAAAGTTGCGCCATTCGTCTTTCTTGCATTTTTAGCAACACTTTTAAATGCTTTTGTATGCATTGAAAGATTGACGAAGTATATACTAGAGATTAACAGGAGGATTTTTTCTCCTTTGTTTATAGAGAGAATATTTACCCAGACTTTAAGGGAATATTCTACCATGTTACTGACACAAAGCCCAGTGGATTTGTAACGGGAATTCAAACTTTTAAAATATTTTCCTTCTTCATCGTAAAGCTTCTTTAGTGTCGTATGTATATTTAAAAGAACTCTTAGTAATACACAAAACGGTAACGTGGGTCATGGAAAGTAAGACATATATAATTCACTTGACTGCTAAAATGTGTATCAAAGTAATCCACGTGGTAGCAGCAGGCAACGTGGAGGGCGAGGAAGTGGTTGTCGCTCTATAACTTTCCTCTTGTGCTGAAATGAGTTCTGCTATTTGTTGAAGCGGTGATCTCAAAGGTATACTGTATGTTTACTCTTTGTTTCCGTACACATGACATCAGATCCTGAATTTACATTATATAGCTGAAACCGACACAAGCGCACTGTCTTCTTGTAGCTTCCTTTTGTTTTGTTCTAACCACCTCAATACTGCGACGCATTTTTACCATGAGTTTTATTTACATTAGTAAGAGTGTATAGAGGTAAGAAGATTAATAGCCAGAGTCTTTACTATTTTAATCTCCACATAAGTTACTGAAACTGTATGATATTACCAAATACTAAGCAAAATGAATATGAAAACGTGTCATGGTAGTGAAGGGGTTAATGATACGGAATATTTTATTGTATTTATAACTTGAGCGGAAAGGTCAATACAAACTGATACGTGCAGATATGAACTGAATATGAAAAGAAAAAAAAAAATAAATGTAACTAGTAAAGGAGAAGTCGCCCTAACATGAATTATTATTGCAAGGAACACATGCAGAGCCGATGCACGAAATGGAAGGAAACTCACGTGGTCTGAATGAAAATGAGACAGGAGACCCACCAAGGCAGAGAAAGATATGTAGCCTGAAGGAACAGGGGCAGGGAATGCAAAAGTGATATTATAGTGACACTTTACAAAAATGATGAATGAGCGATGAAAAAAAGGGATGAATTGTCAAATAAATGAGCGATATTTGGCAGAATTGATGTGTTTGCATTTGATTATTGAGATGCATTAGTCATATTTCAACTGTATTTATTTATCTATCGTTTTTCATGTGAGTGGGACAGACCAACACGTGAATGGTTAAGTGCAGGAGTGAAGTTTAGCATTAGTATAAGAGACATTTGAATATAAAGATGCAATAGTGATACTTCTACTGTTATTAATATTTCTCCATCCAAGGATGACAGGTCAAAGTTGCAGCAAATGGCTAAAAAATAAACAGATAAAAAGATAAAGAAAATAATCGTTTACAAGCCACAGCCCAAACGAAACATGAAAAAAAGCAGCAAAACACCCAGCCAATTTAATTTTTGTCTTGCTATTCCTCTCCAGTGAAATGTATGAAAATCCGGGTTAGTTCTTGGCTACAACTTATCTCTCTTCAGGCGATGCTAGAGAAGTAAAATCGTAAATAATGACACAGACAAAAAAGAAGCATGACAAAATAAAAGCAAATCACACAGCTAATCCAGTGTTTGTCTTGTTCCTCTCTCTAACGAAATGTATGAAAATCTGGATTAGTTCTTGGCTACAACTTATCCCTTTTAAGGCGGTGCGGGAAGTGAACGGCGGCGCTTCAGAAGATGAATAGCCCGGGGAGCTGAAATGTGAGAAAAATCATTTACGGGTGAGAGGACAGTGGAGGCGGACGTGGAGAGTTGATGGGGGTGTGCGAGGAATCCTGGCGGTTATAAAGCAGGCAATTCCGCTTCTTGAACCGAGGATTATCTTGAGCCTTCACGTGGGTGGCTGAGGAGTTTTGAAATGTTAGTTTTCTGGAAGGTGGAATGAGTCCTAAGAAAATGTAATACTCACCGCTTGACGGATTCTCGGTTTATGCTTCTTTTCATTTAAGAGTTCCTGAAATGGTTCGAAAAACATGTAATAAGTGTTCTTTGTGGTAAAACTGCCTGGGATCTTTCTTATTTTCATTCAGGATTTACTGTAACAAATGAAAAAAAATGCAATAAGTGTTCTTTCTTATTTTCAAGCACGAGTTACTGAAATCGATCGAAAAACATACAGTAATTCTTTCGTTATGGTAAAACTGCCTTGGATCTCTCTTATTTATGTTCAAGAGTTGCTGAAATAGATCGAAAAACATGCGGTAAGTTATTCTTTATTGTAAAACTGTCTTGAATCTCTCTTATTTCTATTCACGATTTGCTGGAATAGATAGAAAAACATGCAATAAATGTTCTTTGTGGCAAAACTGTCTTATTTCCATTCACAAGTTCATGAAATATATAAGAAACATGCAGTAGGTGTTCTTTGTGGTAAACCTGTCTTGGATCTTTCTTATTTTCATTCATGAGTTGCTGAAAGAGATGATAAACGTGAGGTAACTGAGCTTGCGGTGGAGGTAATTGTTAGTGCTGAGCTGTTGTGTGTTGTGAGTCACGCATCAGGTTTATTGTGAAATTTTTTGCCTGGTATGAATTTTTCGAAGTGAAATATTGAATCCACGAACTACAAAAAGAGAAAACTCAGAATATAGAGAATAAAATATATAGTATGTGTCGTTGAAAAAATATCTGTCTGGTATACAGTAACCCTCGTCCAGGGAATAATGTAATTTGTAGTATGTATGTCATACTGTATTTTTTATACTCATTAATTTAACAGGTTATTGCGAGGAGACATTAACAATGATTGATACTCTCACTTTGAAGGACCATTAACACTGTAGCGAAACATTTTGCATCGAATTTTTTAGACCACCGCATTGTTAGTGTTATATTTTCATAATTATATTGATGGTGATTTCATTTCGGTGAGAGCAAAAGGCAGCTGCTGATAATGAAATTCGAACAAGCTGGTTAATCACTAAAGAGCAGCTTTCCCGTATAACAGTGTCGCTTGAGTGTTGCCCACCAGTGACAACCCTGAGCAGTGAGTAGTGAGTGCCTGACAGGTAGCCGCGGGGAAGGTACTGCGCCGTTTGTCGTCCCGTCTTCATGGT
The DNA here is from genome assembly GCF_017591435.1 of Portunus trituberculatus. Classification (NCBI taxonomy): domain Eukaryota; kingdom Metazoa; phylum Arthropoda; class Malacostraca; order Decapoda; family Portunidae; genus Portunus; species Portunus trituberculatus. The sequence continues at coordinate 9,316,654 of NC_059269.1, read as the reverse complement.
TGGTAAATATGAGCCGCCCAGTCAGTAAATTGGTCTTTTGCTAACTTGGCGTAACATGAGGATTGATTATGTGTCAAAATGCAGCCAAGCGGAACTCAGATGAAGGGCAACGAAAGGAAAGTGAGGAATGAAATGAAGGGGAGGCGGAACATGAGGCAGAAGACCAGGAACATACACACTTCACTTTTAATGGTATATCTAAGGTATATCACTTCCAATTCTAACAGTATGAACACCTAGGCCATATCTAGTTTCTGAATTAAGAGACAGCATATAATATAGAAACAGGACCTGAGAGTGAGGCAGCGGGTGAGAGCGAGAAACTACAACAACCAGTCCAGCAACCAGTAACCTCTTTCCTCCTCGTCCTCCTCTGTTTCCTCTGTTACCTACTCATTCATAAGCAATAACTACCTACTCCCATCTCTCTTGATTGATTGCCTAAAGTAACTCTCATTTTTAAGTGTCATAACTGAGAAAAAAGGGATAATATTCGCTTTGTTTTCCGTGTGTTGAAGGTAACGCTTGGCCACGTGTGTGAGTGTGGTGATGTGGCGAGGCTTGGATTATTATGTGCCTCTTGTCCCCACTGATGGTGAAGCTGGTCCCTGGTGTGTGTGTGTGTGTGTGTGTGTGTGTGTGTGTGTGTGTGTGTGTGTGTTTTAATCATTACTTATGATAATGTAATATGTAAGATTATCAAAATGGTAATTAGTTAAGTGGCAGAGCGAGAGAGAGAGAGAGAGAGAGAGAGAGAGAGAGAGAGAGAGAGAGTGTGTGTGTGTGTGTGTGTGTGTGTGTGTGTGTGTGTGTGTGTGTGTGTGTCTGTCTGTGTGTCTGTGCGCGTGTGTATCACGCTCTGATCTGATAGGGATTGCCTTCATGGTCAATGAAGTGATCACTTTTAGCATAGTGTTTCGTGCTTCATGCCATAACATTACACACACACACACACACACACACACACACACACACACACACACACACACACACACACACACACACACACACACACACACACACACACACACACACACACACACACACACACTAACACACACACATAATATAACACCTTTGCGATCAGAGAGAGAGAGAGAGAGAGAGAGAGAGAGAGAGAGAGACTTTAACATTAGTCGTATTCAAGAAACAACCTCGTATTTCACATCCAAATACAGCAACTTTATAATTCTTAAGAAAATAAGAGCCGTGATCAAGCAAGATAATTAAGAATAAAAAAGTAAGAAACGAAATAGGAAAGTCTTAATTCGAAGCGGTGCGAGTGTTGACTAAAGTGGCACTGAAGCATTAAACTTTAACTTGGCCAAAGTGATTAAGGAGATTGCAGAGGAAACGGGGAAGAAGCTCTCAAAAGGAATAAATCTGGGAACTGACGCCTCAGAGAGAGAGAGAGAGAGAGAGAGAGAGAGAGAGAGAGAGAGAGAGAGAGAGACGGACTAACCATTCAAAATAATTCAGAGTTTTACTGATCAAACAGTTTCTATATTTTGACATTCCGTTTGAGATTTCGTTGGTATTTTTCTTCCTGACTGTCTTTTTCATGCACGTATCTTTTCATTTTATTCTTTCCTTCCCGATGAGTGTCTAATGAGCTTTTTGACATCTAGAACGTAAATATTGCTTAGGATTATTCATTTAACCCCTTCAGTAGCATGACACGTTTTCATATTTATTCTGTTTACTATTTGGTGATTACATACAATTTCAGAAACTTATATGGGGGTTGAAATAATGAAGATTCTGCCCATTAACCTTCTGACCTCTATAGACCTTTCCTAATGTAAATAAAATCGTCTAATCATACTCAGAACTCATGATAAAAATGCGTTCCAGTACTGAAGAGGTAAAAGTTTCGTATATTTGCTCACTACTGCTCCATATGTGTTGGCTAGTTGTCTTTGTTCCTACTCTGTACGGTTGCAAGACATAACTACCTTAACATTTCCCTATCTTCATATTCTTGCTGTGTGTATTTCCTTTGTAAAGACGCATAAATCCTCTTTTCCTGTGGTATTCTATATAAGATCACCACAACTCGCCCTAATGCAGCGAATATGCTGTACATTATGAACACTACGTATTTCACTCATTCACTCTGCAAATCCCTAATCACTGTTCCCACTGACCCATTCCTGACATGAAAAGGTGAATGCTGAGCCTCTGATCCTCTCTCGCGATCCTTGCCCTAATGGATTCTCTCTGTATGTCTTTTTACCTCTTCATAATCTGCTCTCGTTAAATCAGACACTCTCACCCTTCTCGTTTATGTGAAGCCTTTGATGGCCCGCTCCCCTTCACCTAGTACATACTTTGCTGCCTACTGAGTGTTATGAAGTATGGTGCACGTATGAGTAATGAGTGCATGTAGGAATGTGCACAGGGGTGAATAGATTGGCTGACTGACAACACACACACATGGGGAAATGAACTGATAAATAGATAGAAATTTATTATAAATGTATAGTATTTGTATCACAAGTTGTTTCATGATTACTTGAATGTTCGTATTTGAAATGTATTTAAAGATTTGTTGTCCACACTCTAGTAAGTCAACACACACACACACACACACACACACACACACACACACACACACACACACACACACACACACACACACAGTAGGGAAACGGGTAAAAGATTAAATTTCTGTCATAAACATGCCTGGCGACCATCCATCGTTGACGACACGAGCGAGGCGGCGTGGCGGCGGGTCTCTCTGTTTGCACAGATTTCACGGTTCTGTTTTTCCTGGAAGATGTCAAGCCTTCATTACAAAGTTATACTCAGTTAATGAGACATCTTCTATTTGCATAATTAATGATTTATTGCATGACTTAATGAATGAGAAAAAGGTAAAAGAGAGAGGAATACTTAATCTACACATGCCAAGACTTGAAATGTTTCAGTGTCACGGAGCAACGAATCTGTTTGGTACGCATAAGTAACAGGATATTTTATTTTCCCTCATCAACGTGAACTGTGAATATATTGGAACATGTAACTCGATATGCAAAAAAAGACTGTTTCAATAAATAACAAGCGCTCGAGTTCATTAAGAAATTCGTTTAACCAGGAAATGTATGTTTTGTTTAAAGCTTGGAGTCGTTGCTGTGGTATGACTGCGGAGGTTGGCCAATGCTGTTACAAGTAGTGCCCTGCCATAGAGCAACGCCTGCCTGGGTGTTCACAGTTGCGTTCACCCAAACATGAACATAATGAGATGCGTGTTACACTTTGAGAACGAGAACTGGTCATTTTGTTGTAATCCTTGTCTTCCTTCTCGTTGTCTTTTTTTTCTTCTTTTTCGTCCTTCTCTTCCTCTTCTTCCCCGTTTTCCTCTTCTTTCTCGTCACTCATGGCTTTGTCCTTGTCCTCCTCCTCTTTCTCCTGCTTCTCCTCCTCCTCCTCCTCTTCCTCCTCCTCCTCTTCCTCCTCCTCCTCCTTCTCCTCCCCCTCCTCCTCCTCCTCCTCTTCCTCCTCCTCTTCCTCCTCCTCCTCCTCCCTCCTCCTCTTCCTCCTCCTCCTCCTCCTCCTCCTCCTCCTCCTCCTCCTCCTCCTCCTCCTCCTCCTCCTCCTCCTCCTCCTCCTCCTAAGTGGGCATTCGTTCCCAAGTCTGTACCACTCACTCCTTCGCTTCTTGACGCCACCACGCCTGACTGCCGCCCAAGAATGAACGCGGCCCTTGGGTAGATTTTGTGACATACATTAAAAGTGAAGGGAATAAAAGTAATAAATGCCAAACCCGCGAAGCATACATAGTCAAGGGCGAGATGTATGGGCCAGCCACCCGCTTGCACCATCTGTCTTGTGGCGCCTACGTAAGCGGCAGTTTTTTGCCCGCGTCTCAACAGCCATTACAGGAATGATAGACGAGAGGGCTGTCGGAAACTCCCCCATAGAAAGAAAGGCGGACACACACACACACACACACACACACACACACACACACACACTGACGCATGACGCAGAGAATGGCAGAGAGAGCGTTATAAAAATTTGCCCATTTGACGAGTGAATGTTATGCGTAATAATTCGCGTTAGTTGGTTTTGTGAAGTGTGGGAGGTTGATAATATGTGTCTTTACGTACCAGTGTGTTGTCATTTCCGGCCTTCTGTGATTAATCTCTTCAGTACCAGGACGCGTTTTCATATTCAATCTACTTACTATCTGGTGATTTTTATACAGCTTCAGAAACATATGTTGGGATTAGAATAGTAAGGACTCTGGCCATTAATCTTTTGACCTCCATAGAACCTTCCTAATGAAAATAAAATCGTCCAATTATGCTTAAAAAAACAAGGTAAAAATGGTCACAGTATTGAAGAGGTTAAGGAAAGGTGGTGACGTGAACTCAAACAGGAAAAATAGGGATCTTTTCAGTCTGATGGGAGGGAAAAACTTAATTACACTGACTGATTTAAAGCGCTGTGACAAACACCTCAAAATTAATTAGTAACTTGAGGAATTTGTATCTATTCGTATATATAGACACCAACTTTTACTCTTGTTATGCTATATGTGATTAACTTTTACAGGAAGGTCTTACATATGCCCACACACCCACACCCACCCACCCACCCACCCACACACACACACACACACACACACACACACACACACACACACACACACACACACAACAAAAAGGTCTTCGCTTCAAAACTTTTCCTGTAAGTTCAGAGAATTTTTCTTTCTTCTTGTGGCGTCTATAGATTTATTATGCTCTATCCAATATCTGGTGCACTGATGTGAAAGACGCTTTTATCCCCAGCAATTTTCTGTTCCTTTCTTCTAAGATGCGTAGCCTTAACCTTTTCAATACTAGGGCACATTTTTCCTTGAAATTTGTGTATAATTAGACAATTTTATTTACATTAGGAAGGGTCTATGGAGGTCAGACGAGTAATGGCCACAATCTTCACTATTTTAAGCCCCCACATAAGTTTCTGAAGCTGTATGAAACCACCAACTAGTAAGTACAATAAATATGGAGACGCGTCGTGGTAGTCAAGGGGTTAAAGATACGGTACAGAAAATTTTGTCCTGGTAAATTTCTGCGATGGAAAAGAATGAGCTGACCTAAAAAGATGAAAAAAAGGAAGAAAAAACACCAGGTCTGATAAGACGAAAAAAATGTATGGAATTTTAGCTGAATTTACCATCCCGTCATCCTGGCCGGCCATCATTTTATCACTGAAAAAATTTTTAAAAATATGATAATAACAGTACTGATTAGAATACGAAGAAAAGAATAAATTGAAAAAAAAGAAAAATACTCAAAGCTTCTTCATTTTCCTTAGCCGATGAGTCAACGTTGTGTCTGTCTGTGCGTGTGTGTGTGTGTGTGTGTGTGTGTGTGTGTGTGTGTGTGTAATTCACCTCAGTAATCTGCTGGTTACCCAGCCAGTCTTTCCCATTACGGAGCGAGCTCAGAGCTCATAGACCGATTTTCGGGTAGGACTGAGACCACATCACACACAACACACACCAGGAAAGCGAGGCCACAACCCCTCGAGTTACATCCCGTACCTATTTACTGCTAGGTGAACAGGGGCCACACATTAAGAGGCTTGCCCATTTGCCTCGCCGCTTTCCGGGACTAGAACCCGTCCCTCTTGATTGTGAATCGAGCGTGCTCCATTCCTAAAGACGCCATCACTTTCCCAATAATAGTTTTCCAGACGTATACCGAGACAAACACGTTAGCACTAACATCTCGCTTCATGTCCACTGCCTAGGAAACGTCATATTCGCCCACATGCGAGTCTCCCTCATCTATATCTTTATTGTATTTGCGCCAGACCATTCCGCTCTCTCGTGGTCAGTATATATTTCCCTCAAAAGACAGTTAATAAGTTTGTCTTGTCTTCTTTTTTTTGGATTATTGTCTTTCCGTCTCGTTTTATGTCGCCTGTTAGACTGTTTCCCCCATCAAGTGATGTTTTTGGGGGTCTTTTGAATATCTTTTTTATCTTTACTGAGTTCTATCTTTGCATGTCTTTCTCTGATGCTCTCTAGATCTCCTCTCAACTGGTGCTTTCTAGAGTGTTTTTGTATATTTCTTGTCTCGTCCCTTTCCATTTTATTTTCTGTCCCTCTCTCCTTTTCCGTTAACTTGCTGTTTTTAAGCCTCTCAATAAGTTTTCACCTCTTTATTCAATATCTAAATTATTTTCACCTTTAACTGTTATGAAAGCAGCAAACTAGTATTTTTTTTTCTATTTATTTTTCACATTTGACCGATTTCCCTCATGCCTAGAATAGAATTAACCAAGCCACCTCAAGTTTAGTGTCTACTAAACCTGACTCATGCACTCCATTCACATTCATACACACCATATTAGCGAGGCACATAAATCAGGCCAAGAACAGCATCGTACCGCCAGCCATCCCATCGCGCTGGACCTGCTTACTTCAGGCTGGTCGAGGCGGCTAAACTCTGTGATATGATGCACAACCTGACAAGGAGCAGCCGCAATTATTTCCTAACTTGCTTGGTTCAATTACACGGGGTCTGAGAAGTTGGTATCTTCACGTACAACGGCTGAGAAATGCGCACGTTCTCCTCACTGTGTTCAAAGCTTGTGTTTTTAAGGGTAGAGGAGAAAAAGGATATTAACCTCATCTGTACTGGGACGCATTTTAACCTTGGGATTTGTGTACGATTAGATTTTTATTGACATTAGAAGGAGATTAATGTTCGAAGCCTTCACTATTTAAATCGCACACATGAGTTTCTGAAGTAGTGTAAAATCATCAAATAGTAAAGAATATTGATATGTAAACGCGTCATGGTACTGAAGGGATTAATGATAAGAAAGAGGTGACGATAAAGTAGGAGGAAGTATAAGTGGGACAAGATGGAAGCTGGAATACGAGAGGGAGAGGAGAAGGAAAAGAAAGTTAAAGATTTTGTACTCTCATCAGGACTATTAAAAAAAAAAAAAAAAAAACACACACAGAAAGGATTAGTCGAGTCTGCATGGGGTTTTCTCCCTTAACGATGCGAAATCCTTGCAAAACTTTCATCTGTGTTTCTTTGCCGTAGTTTCATCTTTCCATCTCGTTCTCTTTCTCTTGTTCAGTACAATTTCTTCCTTCAACAAGCGTTTCCAGGGCTGATATAGTGATTTATATAACAAAGAAAGCTAATGATTTCCACTACAGCTTGTCATTCGAGACGAGACGCTGGAAAACTAGGTATCATTATTTTGAGATCACGAGGATAATCACTCCCACCACTGCTGCCACCCAGATATGTCTTAGGGCCGTATTCAGAAACGCTTTGCTCTCTCACCATGACTATTTTCCTAGGCTACAGAAATAAGTGGGTTTTCAAGAGTGCTTTTCCAACTAATAATGTCGAAATGTTGTCAATTTGCCTCTAGAACCGTAAAAACACCTTAAAAAATCTCGTGTAAATTCAGATGCGCGGTTTTCAAGAATGTTTTTCCTATTGATAATGTAGAAACCTTTTCAGTCTGCATTTAGAACCGTAAAAACACCTTAAAAACTTATGCAAATTTAGATAAAGCCTTTTGAAATAGTGGAGGTGAACCGTAAAAACACCTTAAAAAATCTCGTGTAAATTCAGATGCGCGGTTTTCAAGAATGTTTTTCCTATTGATAATGTAGAAACCTTTTCAGTCTGCATTTAGAACCGTAAAAACACCTTAAAAACTTATGCAAATTTAGATAAAGCCTTTTGAAATAGTGGAGGTGAACCGTAAAAACACCTTAAAAAATCTCGTGTAAATTCAGATGCGCGGTTTTCAAGAATGTTTTTCCTATTGATAATGTAGAAACCTTTTCAGTCTGCATTTAGAACCGTAAAAACACCTTAAAAACTTATGCAAATTTAGATAAAGCCTTTTGAAATAGTGGAGGTGAACCACAGAAGTATTTGAGAATAGAAGACTAATACACTGGCAACATGAAGGTCGTATGGACAATGAGGGTGGCGCCTTCCCACTCTCCGCCAGCACCTCCCTCGTTATGCTGGAGGAAAACTGTACCCTCATCGTCATTGCAACTTTATGCCGCGAGATGCTCCTCCCTCGTCCTCGCCTGGCTGCTGTGAAAGCTATTCTTGTGCCGCTATGACAGGAACGAAAATATCCACATTGTAAACGATTGGAAATTTGTTTTGCCTCCTTCCTTTCTTGCGAATATCCGAGTGCCACTGTAGCTACTTAGCAAAATTAGTTCCAATAGCCTTGAATGATTTTGCTACTGCTGTTGTTGTTGCTGGGTCCACTAAACAGCGTTCTGTGTGCACTATGACCCCGTACAGAGCATACTGTACATACGCACACACACACACACACACACACACACACACACACACACGCAAACTTGGAGCAAATTAGTCTTTAAGTTGGCTAGTCCTCGGGAACTATCTAAGGATGAAAGAGGCTTCTGGTCTGCTTCCTTTGCTGGCGGGAGTGAAGCAAGTGCCGTCTCTTGCACAGCCTGTTGCGAGTGTCAGAAGGAGGAGGTAAGAGTAAGGCACTAAGCGACGCTGATGGGAATTGTTTAGCAGGACTCTGGCGTAGTGGAGGAGTGCAGAAGAGAAACAGGAGGGGATGAGGTGAGTTTGGAAGAGTTGATCGGCCCAGTAACAAAAAGTAAAGTTGAACATGTGTGGTGAAGTGGCGCGTGTTGCTGATTGGATAGAGTGGAACACAGCGAGATGCGGTCAGGTGAGGCAGGTGTATGGGTGAAGCCTGTGTGTGTAGGCAAAACAGGCTTGTTATTCCATCGAAAAGCATATTCATCTAGAGATTCCAGACCTTCACGTGGTGTGTGTGCGTGTGTGTGTGTATGTGTGTGTGTGTGTGTGTGTGTGTGTGTGTGTGTGTGTGTGTGTGTGTGTGTGTGTGTGTGTGTGTGTGTGTGTGTGTGTGTGTGTGTGTCTGGTCTTTTAAAGCGATGAGCAACCCAGCGAGTAAACGTGTGGTAACCTTATTCCTTGTTCGTTCTTATCAGTTGAAGTATCATAGGAAAATATCAGGTTTATTCTGGTCCTCTCTACACTGAATCTGGCCGTTGTGTCTTCCCAAGGTACTGAGTGTTAGCTGCTCAGAAAATCAGTTCCCCTAAAGTTACAAGCACTAATACATCGTCATGGGAGAAGAAGGAAGGGACGCCCACGAAACTAATGTTTAGGGGAAGTTGATCGATTGTAATCCTCTGCATGTGCTTCCCTTGCCTGGTCTGTGTTTGATAAAGCAGCGAAGGCAAACGAGAAAACAATCGGGCAAGAAAAGTATCCAATTGTTTAGTCACCATTGATAGGGATTGTTTCACGAGATGGTGTGTATATTTGGATCAACATAAATGAAGAAGAGGACGACGACGATGAGGAAAGAAAAATGAGGAAAGTGTCAAGCTAGTGAAAGAAGGCCGCTTTTGAGACGTGTGACGATCATGTGGAGGACGCAGGAAGGAATGAGGGCGGGTGTTCCTTGACAGGGAGATCGAAATACGGAGAAGGCAATCCAATCATGTTTGAGAAAGACGTTTGATGAAATGCTTCGACCTCCTCCAGGAAAGGACAGCAACAGCAATGACATGTGGTCCAGAAGCCTCGAGGGACAGCCGTGGTGGGAGAAGAAGGCAGATAGGAAGCAGTGTTACGTCTCTCTAAAGATTTTTTGCGATATTTTTGCACCTTGGTATTCTCACGCTCGTCTTTCCCTCCCCTTGAACCTGTGAACCGCTGAGTGTAGGAGGAGATGATGAATCCTGTGGAAACTTCATACATGGTGAGTGCTTTGCTGCCTCGATCACAGGAGCGACACACGGCCTGTGTTGCCGCTGCGTCACCGCCTCGCTGCCACATACTGGGGAAGGACACGGTTATGCTTTCACGTCTCAGGGAGGGAGGGTGTCTTGATGTTTTTCTTGCTTCTATCCACCATCAAAACCTCCACTACTATTACAATTACTGCAACTAGTGCTACTACTACTGCTACTACAACTGCTACTACTACGTCTAATGTTGTCAGAATTTAAATTGTTAGTTATTCGAGGCATGATCTACGATTTATAACACACCTCAGGTGATGATTATTTTGCATTGCCTTGTATTGGAGATCTCTATGTGTTCCTGTTATAGCGCTTCACTCCATTCCCTGAAACACACAGTTGTAGGCCGCCCGTTTTGTGACCCGCTACGCTCGCTGCTGCTGTTTCCTGATGATTCTGGCCACTGTTATTGTACCTTCTCTAACAAATACATTTTAAGAGTTGTGAGAATGTTACTACCATTCTCCTGACCCCCGAACACAACACAGTAAACCTGATTCTGTTAATACTGATAATGAAGATTTCAACGACACTGGCCATTCTTATTGTACCTTTTCTAGCAAATATGTACCAATAATTGTGAGAATGTTACTTCCCTTCTCCTGCAATCCAAACACAGCACAGTAATTTTGATGTTGTTAATACTGATACTGAAGCCCTCATGTTCTATCTTACATATAAGTCTGTTTGTGTGTGTGTGTGTGTGTGTGTGTGTGTGTGTGTGTGTGTGTGTGTGTGTGTGTGTGTGTGTGTGTGTGTATGGCATAGCAATGATCTGACAGGATAATGAGTTTAGAACTGTACCATAATCTATTGGGTGACTTTCGCATAAACTAGTTGATATGTGAGGAATAACTGTCCCCGTGATAGAAATATTATGACGTGATTCACAGGTAATGCCGCTGTGATTTATAAGCAATGTTATGAGTCGTTGCAGTTACGTATTACAATTAACGACTCATACTGTATCTAATCATGAACGTGACGGGAGCTAATGGGCATGTAGTATTTACATATATTCAGGCTATCCACGTACATGTATTTAACTTATATATTTTTTTTTTATCCCACGCGTATTTGGATCAAGGGCATCATAAATACCTGATTAGAATATTAGCTAATGGGCATGTAGTATTTTTATATGTTCAAATTATCCACTTACATGTATTTCAGTGTATTTGTGTCGACAGCAGCTTCGAGGCATGGTAAGAATCTGATTGAAATATTAGCTAATGGGCATGCAGTATTTAGGCTATATATGTACATGTATTTCACTTGTTTATTTTATTTCACATATATCTTTATCCCACAGAGTCCTCCTATACGTGTACTTGGGTCGAGAAGAGCATCGAGGCATGGTAAGTACTTGATTAAGATACTCGTAATTATATGACTGGTTGTACTTTTGTCTTTAGATTAAACTCAATAGACTTTTCTTGTCTTTCTCTCACGTCTTGTCTGATTCTTCACCATTTTCCTTTTCTTTCTTGAGTGATTGGTGGAAATGTTTACCTGAGGCATGTTATTATTTGTCAGCCTGGATACGAAGGTAGGAAATGTAAGATTCTCTTTTTAAAATGTTCTCTATTTATATGCAACGTTGTCGTAAATGTTTCTGTGTGAATTTTGAATGAATTTAACGAAACCTCTGTCTGTCTGTCTTTCTGTCTCTCTCTCTCTCTCTCTCTCTCTCTCTCTCTCTCTCTCTCTCTCTCTCTCTCTCTCTCTCTCTCTCTCTCTCTCTCTCTCTCTCTCTCTCTCTCTCTCTCTCTCTCTCTCTCTCTCTCTCTCTCTCTCTCTCTCTCTCTCTCTCTCTCTCTCTCTCTCTCTCTCTCTCTCTCTCTCGTAATGGTTATTAATCGACAACCGTCCTTGAATGTGGAAGCAATTTGATACGATAGTTTATTTCGAAATTCTAGGAAATATTGCATGAATTATTTCTACCACTGAATTTGTTATTTGATTATTTGCTATATATATATATATATATATATATATATATATATATATATATATATATATATATATATATATATATATATATATATATATATATATATATATATATATATATATATATATATATATATATATATATATATATATATATATATATATATATATATATATATATATATATATATATATATATATATATATATATATATATATATATATATATATACCGATGCCGGCCAGGAGGACTAATATGTATTAACCCCTTAAGTACTGGGACACATTTATACCTTGAGTTTTAAGTGTGATTAGACGATTTTATTTACACTAACAAAGTTCTATGGAGGTTAGAAGATTAATGGGCCAGAGTCTTCACTGTTTTAATCCATACATGAGTTTCCGAAGCTAAATGAAATTGCCAAATAGTAACCAGAAATACTTTAATTTATACCAGCAATATTCTATGAAGGTCAAAAGATCAAAGGGACAGAGTCTTCACTATTTCAATCCCAACATGAGTTTCCGAAGTTGAGTGAAATCGCCAAATAGCAACCAGAGTGAATATGAAGACGTGTCATGGTACTGAAGGGATTCAAACAAGAACTTTCAGGCAAACAACTCGGTGAACTAAAATCTGCAATGTTTGTTATAAAGTCACGTGATTTTCTGTCCCTTCCTTGTTGTTATACTCTAAACAGAACTATATTTCCGGACACTCACTGCCATAATTTGGATGTACGCTGACTAATAGTGTTCCCTTTATTATAATGTTGTTTTTGTGTCTATTATTATTTTTGCTTTCATTTCAATTCATCAAGTGCAATTCAGGTTTGTGCAAATGCCTCGCTTGGATAACAGTTTGTGTTTTATATTCAGTTGACGAGCAGTGAATGACATTATCAGTATGGTATCATTGTATCCGAAATCTGTGCTCCATATTCTCCTCTTATCAACACACACACACACACACACACACACACACACACACACACACACACACACAGAGAGAGAGAGAGAGAGAGAGAGAGAGAGAGAGAGAGAGAGAGAGAGAGAGAGAGAGAGAGAGAGAGAGAGAGAGAGAGAGAGAGAGAGAGAGAGAGAGAGAGAGAGATGGAAAAGATCAAATAGAATTAATCACGAACAAGGAAAGGAAATGAAAAAAAAATGTCAGAGCTAAAATATTGGGTTTTTGAGAGAGAGAGAGAGAGAGAGAGAGAGAGAGAGAGAGAGAGAGAGAGTACCCACCCACTCACACACTCACCCTTCCATCCAGCAAGACACAACCAGCCACACAACCACAAACTTCACCAATACCACTCACCCCTTATTCTCTGACAGTCATCACAACAAACCAACTCACAGATACCTCACAGTGCAAATAATCATACTAACATTGGAAACACGCCGGCCAGTGCAAGAGGCGGCTGTATCCTGGTATCCTTCACACTTCAATAAGCCAACTCTTGCTGGGAAAACGCACAATCTTCCCAGTAATAACGGTAGCGATAGATTAGACAAACTTATTTAAACGCAGACAGCGGGATCCTCACATACACAAACACACACACACAGAGTTTAGGTTAGGTTAGTGTGGAGGTCAGACTACAGCATGGACACAGCCCACTGCTCCTACTACAGGCTCTTAACTGCACCTCCCTTGCATTTTCCAGCGTGACTCAGGCAGTCTCAAAACTCTCCTCTTACTCCTTTTCTTCTTCCTTCTCTTTCTCTTCTTCCTCATTAACACTGACAGGTTCTAGCATGTTTCCTCTCCTCCTCATTTTCCTTCTTTTCCTCTCCTTTTAGCTTTATTTCTTCTTTCTCACTAATACTGACAATCTCACTTATGTTTATTTTTTCCTCTCCCTCTTTCTTCTCCTCTTCCTTTTCTTCTTCCTCCTTCTTTTTGAGAGAGAGAGAGAGAGAGAGAGAGAGAGAGAGAGAGAGAGAGAGAGAGAGAGAGAGAGAGAGAGAGAGAATATAAGTATTGGATCTGTAGAAAGTTTGTAAGCATCTCCACTAATGAAAATCAACAAATATACAATTTTCCTAAGCCAGCTGACATTTCCTAAACAGCCTGGCATCTCTGTGACAGGTATTCTGAAATGTTTTGGTCTCTCACCACAACTGTTCAAGCCGAGATAATTAACCAGGTTTTATAATAAAGCCTTGTTCGTCTGTTAGTAATGTAAAAATAGTGTTAATCTATCACTAAAGCATATAAACACTCTTAAAAACCAGTTTCACTTCACCACGACTATTGAAAAAAAGTCGTGGCAAGAGAGCAAAGTGATTCCGAATACCTACGTCAGTTCCCAGGATGTTTATTGCCAAATGCTTCCAGAGAGAGTAACAAAACGATACTTTCCCGAACCAGTTTCTTGTTTACATCAAAACTCTGTGTAGCATGTGTTTTGAGCCAAACAAGAGACGCAAAATAGAGGATTGAAGTACGAGGTGGTGAGAAGGAGGAGAAATTATATGTCGTGGTAGTGAGGAGTGCCCACACACACAAACATACACACAGACTGTAGTTATACATGGATACACACGGGACATTCACACACACACACACACACACACACAGTATCCTTGCCGTCCAGACCTAGGCCCACCAAGATCCTGACCCCTACCCCCAAGCCCTTCAGCCCCGTTTAACCTCGTCCCGTTCCGCCGTGCCTAAGTTAACAGTATTTCGTCTCTCCTCATTAATATTTACCTTAGCTCATAAAATTTCCAAATGCTTCCAGGTGTTTCCAGGTGTTTTGTAAGCTCGGGCGTGGAGAAGGAAGAGGAGGAGGAAGTGGTGGAAGGGAGGGTGTGACTGTGTGGGAAGGGAGAACGAGCAGGCGCACCGTAGAGAGAGGACAATAACAAACCTTTTGGCTATTTTTCTCTTTTTTTCAATATCGCATCCAGGTTTGTTTTGGCTTCCTACATAGGACTGGAAAATTATAAGAAACATGCACAAGGTAATAATATCCCATAGAATCTAGTCTGACTATTCATATTTTTAAATTTAATGTGTCAGTTGCCGAATGTGACAAAAAATGATTTCCTTTGTACGACAAGGAACGTGTGATTTCTTTATATGTGTGGCAAGTAAAAATTTTTGTTATTTGAAATATGTAACAAAATGTAGTGTGGCTGTGCTTTCCTTCTCAGCAGTGTGGCTTGTTGTGGTGCCGTTCATAAAAGTTACAGGTACGTTTCCGGAGGTTTTGTTTTTGTTAGTCAACTCGCTTATGATTTTATGTTTTGGTTATTACTTAAAGTTTGTGACAAGTAAAAATATGAAGTACATTCTTGCCTGCGTGTCTTCTTTCTTTTCGTGATTTTTAAAATGAAATAAATAACGTAAATATAAGAAACAATGTGCACACTTTCCCTTCCTCCCACCAATCTGTACGGCAACACTTCGCCAGTCGTCTCAGTGTTCACACACGTAAAGTGCTCACACACCTCAAGAAAACCTACAACTAACCACCTAAGTAGATAAATAACGTGCAAAATAAGCTAAACAATCCACAGGAACTTGAAGGATACTGGCCCGCTCACAGCACAGAAAAATTTGGACCCAGACCGAGACCTGCCGCCCTCAATCCCTCGCTCCCTCCCTCCCTTCTCGAGTGGTGTTGTAGTGCGTGCTTGTGTGTGTGTGTGTGTGTGTGTGTGTGTGTGTGTGTGTGTGTGTGTGTGTTTGGCTATGAATTGTGCGTATGCGTGATGTGTGTGTGTGTGTGTGTGTGTGTGTGTGTGTGACGGATGCACGGGTGTTGTGTGTTTATGGGGTGTTCTGGTGTGTGTGTGGTGTGTGTGTGAAGCATGTATGGTGTGTGTGGTTTCTGTGGCGGAGTTGTTTTGTGTGTGTGGGGTTTAACTGGTGTGTGTGGAGTATGTGTGGTGTGTGTGGGATATGGTTGATATTTGTGATACATATGTAGTGAGTGTATGGGGTGTATGTGGTGTGTGTGTAGTGTGGGGGGTGTTGTGGTGTGTATGTGGAGTGCGTATCGGGTGTTGGGGTGTGTATTATGTGTGGGGTGTCAAGGGTGTGTACGGTGTGTGTGGGGAATGTGTCAGGTGTGTGTGTGGGTTTATGTCGTGTGTGTGTGTGGGGGAGGGATGATGTGTGTGTACGTATATGTGTGTGTGTGTGTGTGTGTGTGTGTGTGTGTGTGTGTGTGTGTGTGTGTGTGTGTACATTATGTCTTGTAACTTTAATGGGTCACCTATTGTAAATTTGCTTGCTGATACGGCATAATAAATCAATCAAATCTCTCTCTCTCTCTCTCTCTCTCTCTCTCTCTCTCTCTCTCTCTCTCTCTCTCTCTCTCTCTCTCTCCCTCTGATATGTGTTTAGTCTCTAGTTTTTTTTCAGTGTATTATGTATTTTATCCTCGTAGTGTTGTTATTATTGTTGTTATTGATGTTTTTATGTTTGTTGTTGTTGTTGTAGTTCTTTTTGTTGTAATTCTTGATGATGTTGTTGTTCCGGCGTTTTTGGGTTATTGTTGTTATTAGGTAGCTCAGTTGGAATTGTTCAAGGGAAAACATTAGCAGAGATGAAAGTTTTTTTTCTCCTTTTCCTCGTCCTCCTAGCTTGATCTCTTCCTCCTCACCAACACTGACAATCTTATCCAGGTTTTATTTTTTCCTTCTTCTCTTCCTCCTCCTCCTTTTTGAGAGAGAGAGAGAGAGAGAGAGAGAGAGAGAGAGAGAGAGAGAGAGAGAGAGAGAGAGAGAGAGAGAAAGAATGGGTGGTGTGTCTGTAGATGAGTTATAAGCATCTCCACTAAGGAAACTCAACAAATATACACTTTTCCTAAGCCAATTGGCATCTCCTAAACAGCCTGTCATCTCAGAGACACGTATTCAGAAAAGCTTTGCTCTCTCACCACGACTGTTTAAGCCTAGAGATAATTCGCCAAGTTTTATAGCCAGTTTCACTTGTTAGTAATACAAAAATAGTTAATCCGTCATTAAACCTTACACACACCCTTAAAATCCCGTATCACATAACCACAACAATTAAAAACACTCGTGGTGAGAGAGGAAAATGATTCTCAGTACTTCCGTCAAAGTTTCCAGTCTGTGTCAATTGCTAAATACTGCCAGAAAGATTAATAAAACGATATTTTCTCGAACCAGTTTGTTGTTTACACCTAAAAACTCTGTAGCATGTATTTTGAGTGGCAAGCCAAATTTGAGACGCAAAATTGAGGATTATGAAAAAATGATGTCTGGGGTTAGTGATGAGCGCCCACACACACACACACACACACACACACACACACCACAGTATCCTTGCCGTCCAGACCTAGGCCCAGAAACACTCATCCCCGAGCCACGCCTAACCTCGTCCCGTTCCACCGTGCTAAAGTTAACAGTATTTCGTCTCTCCTCATTAATATTTACCTTACCTCATGAAATTTCCAGATCCTTCCAGGTGTTTCCAGGTGTTTTGTACGCTAGGGCGTGGAGAAGGAAGAGGATGAGGAAGTGGTGGAAGGGAGGGTATGAGAGTGAGGGAGGGAGAACGAGCAGGAGGACCGTGGAAGGTCAACAACATAATTTCAGCTATTTTACTCATTTTTTCTTTAGCACGCCCAGGTTTGTTTTAGCTTCCTACATAGGACTGGAAAATTATAAGAAACATGCACAAGGTAATAATATCCCATGGAATCTAGTTTGACTATTCATATTTTTAAATTTAATGTGTCAGTTGCCGAATGTGACAAAAAATGATTTCCTTTATACGACAAGGAACGTGTGATTTCTTTATATGTGTGGCAAGTAAAAATTTTTGTTATTTGAAATATGTAACAAAATGTAGTGTGGCTGTGCTTTCCTTCTCAGCAGTGTGGTGTGTTGTGGTGCCGTTCATAAAAGTTACAGGAACGTTTCCGGAGGTTTAGTTTTTGTTAGTCAACTCGCTTATGATTTTATGTTTTGGTTATTATTTAAAGTTTGTGACAAGTAAAAATATGAAGTACATTCTTGCCTGGGTGTCTTCTTTCTTTTCGCGATTTTCAAAATGAAATAAATAACGTAAATATAAGAAACAATGTGCACATTTTCCCTTCCTCCCACCAGTCTGTACGGCAACACTTCGCCACTCATCTCAGTGCTCACACACGTAAAGTGCTCACACACCTCAAGAAAAGCTGCAACTAACCACCTAAGTAGATAAATTAACGTGCAAAATAAGCTAAACAATCCACAGGAACTTGAAGGATACTGTCCCGCTCACAGCCCAGAAAAATTTGGACCCAGACCGAGACCTGCCGCCCTCAATCCCTCGTTCCCTCCCTCTCTCCCCGTGTGGTGTAGTGGTGTGTGTGTGTGTGTGTGTGTGTGTGTGTGTGTGTGTGTGTGTGTGTGTGTGTGTGTATGTATTGTGCGTATGGGGTATATGTGGTATGCGTGATGTGTGTGTGGTGTATGTGTGACGTGTGTGGGGGTGTTGTTGTTGTGTGTGTTTGGGATGGGGGATCTGTTCTGGGCTTCTAGTGTGTCTAGGGTTTGTGTGGGAGTGTTGTTGTGTATGTTTAGGGTGTGTGTGTGGGGTTTGACTGGTGTGTGTGTGGGGTTTAACTGGTGTGTGTGTGTGTGTGTGGTGCTGTGTATGGTGTGTTGTATGTTGTGGTGTGTGTGTGGGGTGTGTGTGTGTGTGTGTGTGTGTTGGTGTGTTGTGTGTGTATGTGGAGTATGTATGGGGTGTGTGTGGTGTGTGTGTGGTGTGTGTGTGTGTGTGTATATGTGTGTGTGTGTGTGTGTGTGTGTGTGTGTGTGTGTGCATTATATGTCTTGTGACTTTAATGGGTCATCTATTGTACGTTTGCCTGACGATACGGCGTAATAAATTAATCATATCAAATCTCTCTCTCTCTCTCTCTCTCTCTCTCTCTCTCTCTCTCTCTCTCTCTCTCTCTCTCTCTCTGCGATATTTTTGTCGTTTTTGTAGTAATTTTTAGTGTATTCTGTGTTTAATTTTCTTAGTGTTATTGTTGTTGTTTTTGGTGTTGTTGTTGTTATTTTGGTTGTCGTCGTCTTTTTTGTTGCTGCTGTTATTGTTGTTGTTGTTGTTTTTTTACTGTTGTCATTAGATAGCCCAGCTGGAGTCGTTCAAAGGAAAACATTAGCAGAGATGAAAGTCTCTCCCTGACCAGTTTCGCCCGGACAGTTTTTTGAGGCTTCGAAAGAAATCATTGAAGCGAAAATTGTCAGGAATACATTTTCATCTCAATGGCTTGCTCTCTTTCACCGGCCCTCTTATTGTGACGAAGACGATGACGACAACAACAACAACAACAACAACAACTGCAGGAAGAATAACAACAATAGCAACAAGAACAACAACTACTTTTACTCCTCCTCCTCCTCCTCCTCCTCCTACCTCCTCTTCCACTTCCTCTTCCTCTTCCTCCTTCTCTTCCTCCTCTTACTACTACTACTACTACTACTACTACTACTACTACTACTTTTTTGCTACAACTACTATAACTACAACAACTACTTTTTTACTATTACTACAACAACAACAACAAACGACAACAACTACTACTACTACTACTACTACTACTACTACTACAACTACTGGTACTGTCGTCACCACTTCCATCGCCCCCTGCTACTGTTGCTACTGACTTAATGAAGATATCTATTCAACCAAGGCATCTATTTTTACTTTGGACACCATGTACTACATCTAGCTATTTATTTTGCAAGGTGTCAGGGGTGAGGATAGAGAGAGAGAGAGAGAGAGAGAGAGAGAGAGAGAGAGAGAGAGAGAGAGAGAGAGAGAGAGAGAGAGTATTTCAACATCAACTCAATTTTGTCTTACTCGTATCATCATTTCACTCATATCATTTATTTAACATTCACTTTTATATTCTATTCATCTCCTATTACTTATCATCATCAGAAGAAATTAGTGTTGCTTCCTATTTGCGTACATCGCTTTGCTTTCCTCCCTCTTGCCTGCAACCACCACTATTTATCAGTTCAAATGGCTAAGCAGAGTCATTTCCCTCGATGGTGACACTTCAGGCGGTAACAAGTGTCGCCTCATCAGCACTGCATCTCAGAGAACCTTCCTGCTTACTTCACACGATGGAGCTGCCTACCCGTGTTAGAGGAGTGCTAATGCTCTATCGTTACTGTTACGGGAGCAGGACAGGCCTTAGTGCTCTGCTGTATCTCTGTCGGCATGTGAGTGTGTATCTGCGCAAGCGTGTAGTGCGAGACCTGCATAATCAAACAGCCGATGGATCCTCGTAGATACCCAGATACGTGAGGCTTCGAGGGGCGTTACTGCCTATCGGAAATCGTTTGACGGAGGGAGACGAGGTGCTCTGTCACACCATTAGGGCCTTAAAGCTGAATTCGTACAATGCCCCGGTCAGCTGAAAGGAAACTCAAGGCACTGTAAGCTTGTGTATCGTTGCTTCCACTGAATGTCATTAAAAGGAAAAGCAAAAAGGATTACTTGTCATGTTTCCTCCTAAGGACTGAAACCACAACACACAACACACACTGGGAAAGCGAGGCCACAACCCCTCGAGTTACATCCCGTACCTATTTACTGCTAAGTGAACAGGGGCCACACATTAGAGGCTTGCCCATTTGACTCGCCGCGCCGGTACTCGAACCTGGGCCTCTCGATTGTGAGTCGAGCGTGCTAACCACTATACTACGCGGTGTGTGTGTGTGTGTGTGTGTGTGTGTGTGTGTGTGTGTGTGTGTGTGTGTGTGTGTGTGTGTGTGTGTGTGTGTGTGAGAGAGAGAGAGAGAGAGAGAGAGAGAGAGAGAGAGAGAGAGAGAGAGAGAGTGTGTGTGTGTTTCACTCCATCATGATAGCCACAAGGCACCCCGCGGCGCCACAACACAGTAATAACAAGCAACGGTGCACTGAGTCCTCCAATTTGCCGCACTGTGACCAACAATTCTCAGGAAATGAAGCTAACACAAAGTTGCACCGCCACACTACCCACCCTCAGGCATTCCCGTTCCGCTGCACTTAATTAACTCCTATAATTGCTACTACTTGTGTAGTTTAAGCAAGTTAATTTCGTTTTTCTTCTATGTAATTTAGTAGTACAAGGCTGTCTATCTCTATACCAGGCCGGCAGTCCAATAGGGGGGCCCAGACAAGTGGTCATGCACATAAACACGTCGTTGCTGTCGCTTCTGTCTTCTTGGTAATACTAGCTGGGTTTTTCTTTATCATATTGAATAGTTTATGTTTGTGAAAAATGACCATCGTATTAATCCTTTCACGCCGAGAGGCTGTATATCTCATCGCAGAGAGCAATGCAAGGGTGGATCTTTATAGGCATCTGCAAGAGACAAGAATGAATTTTGCTTTTGGAATTGGCTGTAGGGCAAGGAAAGATTTCTTTTATGTAAGAAAGGAAAACGAAAAAATAAAGGCTCATTTAGTTGCCAGTCCTGATGCAGTTCCAAGAGCGTTAGACAAAATTAGGGATAAATGTCTTGAAACCTCCCTTTTAAATGAAATCAAGTAATAGCAAGTTGGAGATGGCCCAGTGTAATCGGTAAATAAGGAGAAATGTACCAAATAACAATGGAAGAGTGAGCTAAATCCATAAATCTCCGCTATCATACACACACAAGCAAGAAAATAGAATTGGTAGTCTTTCTTGGTGGATGTGGAGTTCCTTATCTGGTTTGTATTCCACTGAGTCAAAAACTTAGTCCACGTGTAGGGCATTAGTCCGTGAATGCGAGGGTACAGCAGGGAAGTTTGGAAAGTCTCTACATGTGCTTGATTATAAGTTATGGGACGATAATTACGTGGCTCCCTCCGTTCCTGGAAACTGCTGAGTAATTATAAGAGATCGCCACAAGAGCGTCTCAAAGTCTGATTGAAGGTGAGCTGCAGGAAAACTCATGCCTGGTACAGTTACGAGGAAGAATGTTATTAGCAATGGAAATCCTCGAAGAAAGTGACGAAAAGGTGCTCTGGTTCTGGTCTGATTAATAGTGTCTGTCTTGATAATGTCTGTTCGGTGCTTGAAGTATCTTTTTTTCTATGTAAGAGGGAAAAACTAGCCAAAGAGAACTTGAAACGAAAATAAAGCCCGATTTACTTGCCAGTCTCCGTGCAGGTTCAAGAGAGTTAACAAAAAAAAAGGAATAGATCTCTTTAACTCACCATGGCCTTATTCTCTTGTGTTTACTTTTTGTCTATTGTTACTCTTGATGTACCCGGAAGGAAGCGTACGAGAGGACCTTTCCATGGGGTTTCTATCATCCCTGCCCTGCCCATGAACTACCTACCCACTGAGGTATACTTGTTGTTTGCCCTTATGATATTTCCCTCTTGATGTCATTGAGTGGAATCTCATGCGGAATAAACTTTCATGTTGCTTATCTAACTAACTTGTTTTGAGAACCTCCCGCTGCAGGCGACGGTTGATGAGGTAAAGTAATTGGCGTCTGATTGAATACCTTTGAGTCTGATCTTGCCTAACAAACCGTGATGATTTATCTGCATAGTTTTGCCTCAAATTATTGCTCTCAGATAAACTGGAGTCATCTATGATCATTTTGGGCTTTCCGGTCGAAGTGATACATGTCTGGATGTGTTTTTCACTTTGCTTTCTCACACATTGCACCTTCATCCCCCGCACTCTGCCGTTCCATTAGCATCGCAACAAAATTCCGCCCAGCGCGTCACCGTGGAGTTGGTTTTGGTTTGATAAATTTCAGTATCGGAAGCTCAGGAAACCTTTTCATACATATATATTTTCCGGGGGCTGCTGCGGGTCTCGAAAAGGCATTATGAAAAGAGATTGGGTATCGAGCTGTATCTTAGGTCAAGGTCGAAGAAATTTTTCAGTCTGAACCCTTCGGCCACTTTTTTTTCTTTCCATGCTGGTTCACTTACTGAGCCAAACTTTACATGATCGAGGGACACACTGTTTTGCATGCACCGGCCAAAGGAATCAAACCACCATTCGAAGATTTGTATCTGGGTAAGAAGATTCGCAAATATGAAAACTCGAAATACAGTGGTATATGAATGGAATAAACCCGGAAATGAGGTTGATAGTGGCATCATTAGGATAAAGTCTAGGCGAATTTATAAATGGAGATGATAGACGGCAATAGACAGACATGCTTTATATAGGAACAGTCTGGTCAGATCTCATGGCTTTCTGCAGCTTTTTTATTTGCAGCGGACATTTCAAAGCATCAGGGTGGAGAGTGATGAG
Source organism: Portunus trituberculatus (assembly GCF_017591435.1). Classification (NCBI taxonomy): domain Eukaryota; kingdom Metazoa; phylum Arthropoda; class Malacostraca; order Decapoda; family Portunidae; genus Portunus; species Portunus trituberculatus. The sequence goes on along the minus strand of NC_059269.1, from coordinate 9,293,620 downwards.
TATATCAGGGTGTGTTAGCAGTAAGGGAAGTGATGGAGAGAAGGTGCAGGAGGAATGGGAGGAATGAATCTTGTTGAGCGCACTGGCGGGAGAGGCAGAGGTGGTGTGGCGATGCGTGGGTGTATGCTACGTACTTCTTAAAGATTTCGACTTGGGAAAATACGAACATTTCCTTAAAAACTGAAAGAAAAACGTTGATATAGATAGTTTATATGTCCTGATGATATACAAGGTGCCCCGTGAGTTAGTACATGTGAAGTGAGTTGCAGAAAGCCATCAAGCCTACACGTGGCAGTAATAATTTAATTTGCATATATGTAATTAAGTTATTGGCAAATATTCCCTTTGTTTGAGACGCAGCACCTCATATCATAAGCATGTCATTCCTTGGTCGACAATACACGTTTAGGTGAATAAAATTAATGAATCCCTTTTAAGTAATTAACTCGTTACCGTATTTACTTCATAACTGTTGAGTGTGAGAAGAGTTAATTAAGTTCGAAGTATGAATCATTGGTACTACATTCTGTTTTACTAAGACTCTTTGTACTTTTGGCCTATTATTACTAATTAGTCACCTGGGGAAAATAAAGCAGGTTGTCTTTCAGTGTACAGGTGCCGATTGTGTTTTTTCAGTGGCAAAGAACCCAATATCAAAAGTTCTTCCTCGTTACCTTGGCTTCAGACACACACACACACACACCCACCCACACACACACACACACACACACACACACACACACACACAGCGGTCAGAGGCGGGCAACGCGAAGAGTAATGAGTATATGGAGTGTTCACAATGTGCCATACGTTTCCTGGTGTAAATTAAATTGCCAGCGAAAACAACACGTGTGCCTCTTGCAATGTGATGGCTACACGTGGACAAGTAATTTTATCCCTTCTAGCTTCAACGAGGCGTAATTCCCTTTGTATAATTGCAGTGTGATGGAGACTACTCGGAATATTTTCTGAGGAAGCGAACACTTAGGGATTGTATATTTTTTTGTACATTAAAGTAATAGTTGGTTTTCATTACCTTTCATTTCATTTTCTTTTATTTGTATGAGTGATGCATACTCACTTCCACCCTGATTTTCGGGAACAAAAACAAAGCAACACCACTGAAAAAAAAAAACATATGGAACGAATAAAATTGTCATATTATTCAGCTTTGTTTAAAAAATGTATATATGTCAATCAACTGAAAGCAACTGAAAGCCACGCAGTATTTTTTCATCTATATTTTGTTTAGGTCAACGCACCAGTGGATGCGCCAAACCTGTTGTGCATTCCAAACAACTGAATGCGGTGATATGATGGATATTCAGGTGCTTTGGTGGTGCATTCAAATGGGTGCAGGAGCGTGAATTCCTGTTTATGAACCTGTTTGACTGCATATCTATTGGTTTATCTATCACTGCATGAACACGTGTCTGTCTCTCTGTCTCTCAGCCTGTCTGTCTGTTCGTTCATCTATTCAAAATCAGTTCATCTCCCTGTCTCACTATCTATCAGCATCAATAAAGATGTAAATGTAAATATATGGACAAAATTTCCCATATTACCAAACTATAAAGACTGGTGTAAATTTCCATCCCTCCCTCCCTCTTTCCTTCCTTCCCTCTCAGTTTCCTCTCCCTCTCTTTCTCCCTCCCTCTCTCTCTCTTTGCCCGTATCGCCTGACGCCTAGCCACGTAATTAAATGTCAGTCTAAATACCATTACCCAAGCGGGGTCTGTCTCGGCCTTAGATGAAGAATACAATGAGTAATATATGAGAAAAGGATATAGAATAGAAGAGAAGGCGGAGGAGGAAGGAACCCTCATTATCCGGTGATGAGAGAGAGAGAGAGAGAGAGAGAGAGAGAGAGAGAGAGAGAGAATATGTGTGTACCAAAACGAGAACGCTCCTTCACGATAACAAACTCAGTACAAAAGGAAAGAAAAAGCACCACATAAAGTCCATTGGGTTCCCGTTTTATCACGATCCTCTTAACTTTAGAGGGATTTAACTTATAGACCGCGAGGAATCAGAAGAAGACAGACTACTCGTACTGCGAAAGTTTGGCGGTGAAACGGATGAACGAGTCAACTCCTGCCTTCCTCAGATGAAGAGAGGCAAGAGAGAGAGAGAGAGAGAGAGAGAGAGAGAGAGAGAGAGAGGAGAGGAGAGGAGAGGTATCCTTTGAACTATTGCGTTAAAAAGAGAAATCAATAGATGGAGGATTACGGAAATATATAAAACACTTAACTTTTTCTTGTGATTTCACCAAATTAAATACAATACAGCAAACTTTCTACTATTCATTGCCTCTCTCTCTGTGTGTGTGTGTGTGTGTGTGTGTGTGTGTGTGTGTGTGCATGTGGGCGGTAGTTATTTTTTTCCTCTCTGTGTAAACAAGACTAGAGGCTGGTGACGTGTATTACTCTTTAAAACAACACGTTAAAGTGCATGTACACACACACACACACACACACACACACACACACACACACACACACACACACACAATGCCAAGCTAAGCAAATCGTCATTCAGGTCCCAGCACGGCTCACTCCTTTCTTATTTAACGAGCAGACTAGTCACAGCTTCAGAACCCGATACAACACTACTGCGTGTGACAAACTGCAGGAGCTGTCTCTAGGGAAGCCAAGTAGTGTTTTGTTTATAGGGGATTTATATTTCTTAGCCTTGTAATACGTTCACACATTATATCTCTTAATATTTTTCCCTTGTCACCTGCAGGCGTTCATATATCCTGGTCCATTGCACAACACTCCCACGCGTGCCGTCCACCTACACCGTTTTCTTCTATACTGTCCCTCACTTACATTGATGCTGTATATGTTTGCTCTATAAGCTATGCTCCGATTGTAACTTCGTTTCGTCACTATCACCATTTGAGCAAATAAATAAATAAACCAATAAAAAACTGTATATATGTAAAATAAAATAAAAGACCTAATTTTAAAGAAATATAAAAGTCACAAAAAAACAATAAAATAAAAATGGCCTAATACCCAAGACAGGGTGATGGCCAAAAAAAAAAAAAAAAAAAAAAAAGTTTGTGTCCCCGTGTTAGCTTGTCGGTGCGGTGGTGGCAGGAAGTAAGGTGGCTGCTGGCGCTATCACAAGGCAGCACCCCAACCTGTCTTTTCCCTTGTTCGGTGCATGATAAGTGGCTCGCGACCTTTTACCTGCTTAACACTGCTGAGGGAATGTACAAAGGGAAACTATGCTACGTCAGGCACTCTGGTACTTCACCATGGCTCGAGTGCGTGTAGCTTCGGTATCCCATGTTCTCAAGCACACTCAGATTCATAGATACAGACGAACTTAATTGACAAGATGACCTTCGATCGACGCCTGCATACCTGTCCAATCCCATCCAGTGAGTGACAGAGCCCATAAACCAGGATATTACTCACACGTTATTATTCGTTTTATTAATGTTTTGGTCTGGAGTATCACCTGAATGTAGTTATTCTGGGACTGTCACGCTTATTCCTCGTAAAGGCGACGCAGTGTTTGGAAAGTGTTGTTGGAAGGATAACAGGCACGCATGTGTGGTGTTCTCAGCTTGCACGAAGGATTCTGAGCTGTTTGTATGCGATGCGTGGATGGATGATCAGTTCTGGGGTTACGTATTTGCATTAGATGTCTAGATTGAATCGTGTTGATGAAGGAGATGGTCATGTTCAATATATTGTTAATTTCTGCCCGAGGGATATTTTGCAAGGGAGGGATATACGTGTGGTATTCGCAGTATGTGGGAAGGACTCACTGCTGTCTGTGTGCGTGGAACGGCTTGTTCTGGTAGCCGTCGATATTGAGCCGTATTAGATAAAGAAAATTTGATGCAAAATATAATAATGTCGACTACTGTAACACACACACACACACACACACACACACACACACACACACACACACACACACACACACACACACACACACACCGCGTAGTGTAGTGGTTAGCACGCTCGACTCACAATCGTGAGGGCTGGGTTCGAGTCCCAGGAGCGGTGAAGCAAATGGGCAAGCCTCTTAATGTGTGGCCCCTGTTCACCTAGCAGTAAATAGGTACGGGGTGTAACTCTAGGGGTTGTGGCTTCGCTTTCCCGGTGTGTGGAGTGTGTTGTGGTCTCAGTCCTACCTGAAGATCGGTCTATGAGCTCTGAGTTGACCAGTAGGCGATCTAGGTGAATTACACACACACACACACACACACACACGCACAAACACACACACACACACACACACACACACACACACACACACACACACACACACACACACACACACACACACACACACACACACACACACACACACACACAGGTGATTGATTACGGCCTTCAGCGGTGTTGCTGTTACACACACCCTCTCTGAATACAGTAGGAAGGCACCATTTGTCAAGGCTTCGCGAGTATCAACACTTAGTGAATGTCTCTTGTGACAGAATTATGACATAAAATTGAGTTATAGAATCCCTGGGACGTGTTCACATTCACTTCTGTTTAAACGTAATAGTTTATGCAGCGACCACCTCCTGTGAGGACAATGCAGGCACCGCCACCGCTTGTCGTCATCATTAGTAGCAGTCATTTATCTCCACAGGATAAGCGGTTTGAACAAATAATATAGTAGAAAAAAGGTCCAGCGAAGATGTCAAATCGTAGAGTGTTGTGTCTATTCTTATTATGTTGTTTTGTGTTCACCCCACCTCTCAGTTGTTCTGTATACAAATATATAGACGCACCATTCTTTTTAAATGTATCACGATTACTCAGTTTACAAGCTCCCACTTTAATTTACTTACATAAAAGCTCGTTTTGCGACCGAGATCTTTGCTTTAAGAGAAAAATGTCTTTTAGTACAGGTAAATCAAGATTTGTTGAATACATTCTTTTGAAAATTACTTAATCCCATTTCAGGATTCATCTTATTCACCGTTACGTTGACTTGCAAATGAATGGCTTTCCTTTGGTGTTCTTTTTCCGTTCTCTGCTGATTGCTCTTGCTCCTCAGTGACAGTCGGCCTTGGCTTATCTATTGGATAGGCCACAAAGTCTTCCACATAGTTGGATTCAGTCGCCTCGTCAGACACTTCTCTTCATCATGTCTTCTCGACTAGTCATGCGGCTCACAAGAACGTCCCTCGACGACTTCTTCCTCCCGTGAGCTGTCATTGAAATTTTGACTAACATATGCGGCGCCACGGGAGTTCAGAAATTCCCGGTCGTGCACTTCAGTTTTGACGACTCGACGTGACACGGGTGATAGCTCTGCCTCACTCCTGGCTGGCTATCTGTGCCGTGGTACCCGTTCATGCACCTTAGCATTCAGTAACGCTTCCCTCTCTCACTGCGACCATTTTCAAAGGCTACAGAGACGACTAACAAAGTTTTAGAGTATTTGTCTTGTTGATAATGCAGAAAACTTGTTAACTTGTCACTAGAATTACGTAAACATCCTTAAAAACCCGTCACTTTAACTATAGACCCCTTTGAAAATAGTGAAGGTGTGGAGCAGAAGTGTTTCAGAATATGGGACTCAGTCTTAGGAGCGGTGATATTTGCATCTGACATCAACACCTGTAACAACATTTGCGGATGGACAGCTTTATTATGATTGAAAATGTGTGTTGATATAATGATATGGAAGATCATTTAAATTTTCCTGATATTTTTTATGTATCATGAGGGAATTGATCGAGCAGGCATCCTTCCTTCCCTTGTTGCCTGTCTCCCTTTCCTCTGAGATCCAGTTTAAGCAAAAGCCGTTTGGAGTTCAGTTCATTCGGCATAACTACCTGGCCCCCGTGACTGCGACGCTTGCTGGTGGCGCGGCTCAAGGACGTGTGTGTGAGAGAGGGCAAGATCTTTTTCGGTGCAGGAATGGCGAGGGGAGTTTTCTCCTCCACTTGCGTTAGGGAAAGAGGTGCTTTCACAGGAACACATCGCCTTGGACTTCGTGCACTGGCTTGCCTTCACGAGTTTCCTGTAGAGTTCGGAGTTTTGTTTGCTGTAAAGTTATCAGTTTATCTGCCTTAAATCCGTGGCTTGATATTTTTTTCTGTGAGGTCTACTGTTTGTAGTTATGACATATCTTCCGTTAAGGTAGATTGGTGTTGGTGCCTTTCCTTCCACACTGCGGCGTGGCGGCTGTGTAACGCTACGACCTTTGATGTTTGGCCTCGTGTTTCTTATTTTCAGGTCAGTCAATCAATTTCGCATAGCAACAAGAGAGAGAGAGAGAGAGAGAGAGAGAGAGAGAGAGAGAGTAAAACTGAACCAGGTCACTGAAGCCACAATTTACAGAAACTTATTTTGGGAGATATTTTCCAGCACCAGTATAAAAGCGAATAAAAGGTCTTGATATCCTGCGGTAAGCTCCCTCATTATCCAACAGATTGCGCAGTTACGAGTAGCAGAGAGTCAGGCAGCGTTGTGTTATCTGCATATGATTACCTAAGATTATGTGAAACTAACATTGATTCACCCTTAGTCCTTAACTCCTTCAATACTGAGACGCATTTTTACCTTGATTTTGGGTGTGATTAGATGTTTTTTTTTCGTATTAAGAAGGGTCTATGGAGATCAAAAGATTAATGGCCAGAATTTTCACTATTTTAATCCCCAACATATGTTTCTAAAGCTGTATTGAATATGAAAACGCATCCTGATACTTTAGGAATATTCAATGCATGTATTTACAGCTTTTCACCGTAGAACTAGTTGATAGTGGTTTACAATTCACTCATTGTTTAATATTACGGATTTTACATTGCATTACAAGGAAAAAATATTGTGTAGTCTTGAGTTCTCCAGGCTTACGTGGGGAATCAAGTTTAATTGGGAAAGTTTTCTTGGGTCTGCGTCTACGCCAGTGAAGTATACGAGTGCATTAATCTGCCACACGAAACAACCCTTCCTTCCAAAAAAAGAAAAGAGAAAAAAGAATGTTGATAGCGTTGATATTAGCGTAGTTACGATTCACAGGGTTCGTTGGTGCTGTAAATATCGTAGTTAGTGAGGCAGAAGAGTGAGTGAAGGTATAGTCTGCCTTTATCATGAGACTTTCGTTCCTATTCTAAAGCACTTCCACTTCGCACTAACACTATTTGATAAGGTTCTAGATGAAGGTACACGTGTTTTTCAGGGTGTTTTAATGATTGTATTGGCAAATTAAAGTGATTTCAGCGTTATCAATCTCTTCAGGATGAGACACGTTTTTGTCTTGATTTTTGGGTATGATTAGACGATTTTATTATCATTAAGAAGGGTCTATGGAGGTCAGAAGATTAATGGCCAGAGTCTTCACTATTTTAATCCCCTTTATAAGTTTCTGAAGCTGTATAAAATCACCAAAAAGTAGCCAGAATGAATATGGAAATGTGTCATGGTACTTAATGAATTAAGGAAATATTCTTTTCAGAACTCGATCAGTCATCTCTGTGGCCTTAGAAAATAGTCGTGGTAAGAGGTGTTTCTGAATGCGAACCTTTAATTCATATTGTTGTCTTTAGTGGTCCTTCACTCCAACTTTCCCAATCATAGCAGTAAGAACGTGGCAGTAGCTGAGTAGTTAATCTGATTGGTGTTAATGTGATGGCTTTTAGAAACACTTCGTAACCACATTAGGAAATTCGAAGAAATTGGAAAATATGGTCCAACTTCACCATCAATCTTCCTCTTTTTCGCGAAACTTAAGCCTCAGAAATTATAATAGCAATACCATCACTTTTCCTTCAGTTCCCGACTTATCGGCTTTGGCGGATCAGAAAGTAGAAGAAAACTTTACTCATTATCCGCCGGTGAGTGAGTGGTGGTGACGAAGGCTACTAATTCTGGGGCCGGTGCCACTGAGGAGACGCTGGGCCGGGGTGGGTCTGCAGTGAAGGGAGTTTTGGTGACTCTTGGCCAGACCGAGAAAAGAAAACGAGTAACACAAGAAGAGGAAAACAAACAGAACTGAACGTCACATTAAAAATTGCTGTGAACGTTTTCTCAACTCCTTCAGTAGCATGACTCGTTTTCACATTCATCCTGGTTACTATTTGGTGATTTTAAACAGCTTCAGAAACTTATGTGGAATTTGAAAGAGTGAAGACTGTTGCCATAGACCCTACTTAATATCAATAAAATGGTCTTATCATGCACATTTGTCCCAGTATTGAACAGGCTAAGGGGAAAACTGACCTAGGGAAACATAAGACGAAATGAAAAGGGCCCACTTACATGCCAGTTCCCTTGCAGACCGAAGAGAGTTAGCGAAAAGAAAGGGATAAATGTCTTGAAATCTCACTATACTCTTACTTCCACAGAGGAGAAAGGTTGAATGTCAAATACAAATGATCAATACTGTGAAAAGCTGCCTTGTTGTAAGTTCTGCTCGCATTGGTTGTGTGATTGTATTGTTCGCGAGAAAACAATATGCACAATACTGATGACATTAATTTGTAGCGGTCATGCTCATCTAAATAATTAATTTGTCTGAGTCAACGAAATTACAGGCATAATTTTGATAACTTATCATTTCCATTGTGTCTGGCGTGCCCTCTGATATATGAACGCTGTGTGACTCTTTAACCTCTTCAATACTGGGACACATTTTTACCTTGAGGTTTGTGTATAATAAGACCATTTTATTGACATTAGGAAAGGTTTATGGAGGTCAGAAGATTAATGGCCACAGTGTTCACCAATTTGAAACCTCCACATGAGTTTCTGAAGCTGTATAAAATCATTAATTAGTAAGCAGACTGGTCATGGAAACGCGTCACGGTAATGAGGGGGTTGATGGCATTGCGGTAAATCTAAGGAATATGTATCGCTACCCAGGAGATACTTTTAACAAACTTCAGGTTTTCACTAAGGATTTTTATTCAATTTTTGTATGAATTCTATATATTAAATTCACTCCTCACCTGTTGCCGGGGGAAAAATGTGCCGTCTGCAGTGATGATAATAAATACTGCTGCCTGCTAGTGATGCGCTGTCGTCGTCTCTCTCTCTCTCTCTCTCTCTCTCTCTCTCTCTCTCTCTCTCTCTCTCTCTCTCTCTCTCTCTCTCTCGTGTTTCGTGCAATGTATTTTTATTCCTGCAATTTTTTTTTTTTTTTTTTTTGCGTGGAAAAATTGAATTAATATACAAGTAACTCAGTCTGGAGTATATCAGGATTCTTAATTTATTAACTAATTAATTAATCAATTTATTTATTTGTTTTTAGTAATTTATTTATTTATTTATTATTTACTTCCTTCTTTACTTACTTACTTAATTAATTAATTAGTTAATTGATTAATTAATTAATTATTTTTTTTTTTATTTAAATATTTATTTATTTATTTATTTATTTATTTATTTATTTATTTATTTATTTATTGAGAGAGAGAGAGAGAGAGAGAGAGAGAGAGAGAGAGAGAGAGAGAGAGAGAGAGAGAGAGAGAGAGATATTATAACATCTTAGAAACCATGACAGTCAGATATATACATCCAGTGACCCTGAGAGCTTTATCCCGGCGTGCCTCCCCCGTTCCACCCCATGTTGCCAAACGGGCCAGGTTTCGCCTCCACCTGCCCCCAATCAACCCAGCACACACACACACACACACACACACACACACACACACACAGTAACCATCTGGGGCACACTGAAGCAATCGCCAGAGTGTTAACAGTGTGCCGCGCCTCAATAACGCAGCGGTAGTGAGGCAGAGAGTCCCGTTGGTGGAGTGAGGCGGTGTGATGAGTGGCTGTTATAGTGTGCTCTAATCCATGCTGAGCTGCTCCTCTTCCTGTGCTTACCGCCGCCACCGCCACTGCCTCCGCCTCACGTGACTACCTCGGGAACACTGGTAACGTGAAGCTCTCCTAATTAAGAGTGATTCCACGGCGTGATTAACTATAAAAAGAAATAATATGCCCCACTTTCACCGCTGATCTATTGGTTTTCATCACGGTCGCTTATTGATAGGGCTTCGTAAGTGTTCTCATGAGGGTTTTTTCGCGTGTCTCGTGTGCAGCTAGTACGACTAAAGGTTATGTGGTAAATTCGCCTCAAATTTGGAAAAAAATATATACTTTAAGTGTTTTTTTTTTTCTCCTCTTTGTGTACGGTCGCCAGCCGTAAGAGTTTGTGTGGACCGCAATATGCAACTTTAAACACGGGCTGGCGAGGCCTTTTGTGCCACTTACAACTCCAGGCGGCGAGACAACGGCTGCAGCGGTATGTTCCTGTGTGTGTGTGTGTGCGTGTGTGCGTGTATCGTTCCTCCTGGCAGCAGAGAATCGCAGAAGTGATTCCTAGATTAAAAAGCAATTCATTCAACACGATGCTGAAACATTACTATTGGCATTTTCATTTCCAACTTAATTTTCAACACCCAGGGCGAGACTTTGTAGGTTTCCACTTTCTCTCTCTCCTCGCCTCACACTAACTGTTGTTCCCGCGGCGTTAGTGAACCGAATGTATGATAATATAATCCCAACACGATGCGCGACTGTCGGGAAGCTTATCCTGGAAGTGTAAAGCACCTTATCCTGTGTCTGGCAAAACAGACTCTACAAAAGTTTCTACGATCATAAACATCACCGCATCGCTGATAACTGTCCGGCAGACCTCATAGCAAATTCTACTTCCTTATCTTGTCCAGCCTGGGAGCAGCTGGGAGCACCACTCTCTCAGGCTTGGCTGTGCACGAGAAATGAAACAGGAACGCTGGCCCGGGACGGTGAAGGGCTGAGAGGAAGGTCGGGAGCGGCGAACCAGGGAGACAGGGAGGGTGGGGATGGTGGGGTTGATTTGTGCGGAGGGGTGGAGGGAGTGTACAGCTGGAGAGAGAGTGAGGTGAATTCCGAACAGAGCAACGATGTCAGAAGTGGATGAGTAAGAGCTGGCTAGTGATTCACGGGACAGTGGCGAAAAGATTGCCAGTGACTCTTGTCCTTTTACCACAAGAAAGATTGCTTTTTTTCCTTTCCTAAGTGGCAAAGCTGTACAAAAATCGAGTAACTGCATTAAGGGAGCAGGTCATAACGAATCACCACCTATTCATGGCACAGGTAATGCAACATTAACTACCCATTCATAGTTAGCCTTCGGTCGGTAACAGTATTAGCAGCCCCGCCAGGAGGTTACGACCACATACACCAAACCAGCCGTCCAGGTTCGTGCGATAAACTGCCTGGCTGCCTCGCCTCGACAGGAGGAGGAGGAGGAGGAGGAGGAGGAGGAGGAGGAGGAGGAGGAGGAGGAGGAGGAGGAGGAGAGGGAGTGGGGGAGTATTGCATGACACCTGGGCTTCCTAATGCACGCTGCTCAAACAAAGCTAATCTTCATTGTGTCGCGGGGAAACATTAAGTCAACAATAGCCGTGTTCCGTGGACTGGCAATTATCCACTCTCGACAACACCCCGACATCTGCATCGGACTGGAGCGCTAATGCCACACTCGCCGCCGCCACCGCCTGGCTACGTGTGTGTGTTATGGGGTTTTGTGAATGCTGTATTGGCTTCGCTCTGAGGTGTGGATTTGCCAGGAACGACCTAACTAGATATAGGCTTACTTCCGGATCACGGCGGGCTTAGAGGCTCAAGGTTCTAGACGCCACCCAAGTCCGTCTCGCCATGTTGATACTACCTTACATAAACAAAAGAGTAAATTAAATAAGGGAATGAAGATAAAAGTGTAAGTGATTTAAGAGTTTTATATATGACGCTGTGTTTACCAAAAGTTAGATGAGGTAAAGTGGTTTAATGAACCGAGTGGCACACATTCTGAAGTTAGTTTTTGGGGTTTGGATGGCTTGCGTGGACGAGAAGGGAATTGTTGACTTGTAGTAATTAGAACTTTTATCTTGTCGTAATCCAAAATTAATGTTATTTTCCGAACCGCTGTGGACTTGTGTTTTAATTCATAATATAAGTGAAATATAATAGGTGTATTCCGTAGTGTGTGTGTGTGTGTGTGTGTGTGTGTGTGTGTGTGTGTGTGTGTGTGTGTGTGTGTGTGTGTGTGTGTGTGTGTGTGTGTGTGTGTGTGTGTGTGTGTGTGTGTGTGTGTGTGTGTGTGTGTGTGTGTTTGTGTAAGGAGGAAGGAACGAAAGACAAAGAGAGCGACAAAAAGAAAGGAAGGAAGAAGAAAATGAATGAAAGGAGGAGAGAGAGAGAGAGAGAGAGAGAGAGAGAGAGAGAGAGAGAGAGAGTGTCAATCAATCATTCAGTCAGCCTGTGTATATGTATATGTATCAAAATCAGTTAGTGTATGTGTGTAGGTATGCATGTGTTTGTGTCAGAGCCAGTCAGTTAGTCTATGTGTATGTGTGTGTGTGTGTGTGTGTGTGTGTGTGTGTGTGTGTGTGTGTGTGTGTGTGTGTGTGTGTGTGCTCGAGTCATGCTGAACAATAACAAGCCTGGGGTGATTAATGATGGTGTTGTGTTCGCTTTGCACTGGTTAAAGCAGCGGAAAGAGCCTGCAGTGCATGGCGGGGCGGGATTGGACCAGAGGGAACATCCGCGCTGCTCAACAAGCCTCGCAAAAGGTCAGGGTGCGAAGTAATCGTGTCGCAATCCAGTTTCCAAGAATGTCCGAGTGTAGGAGTGGAAATAATGCAAATAATGGTGGTGGTGGGAGTTGTAGAAGTAGTAATAGTAGTAGTAGTAGTAGTGGTAGTAGCAGTAGTAGTAATAGTAGTAGTAGTAGTAGTAGTAGTAGTAGTAGTAGTAATAGTAATAATAATAGCAATAGTAGTAGTAGTAGTAGTAGTAGTAGTAGTAGTAGTAGTAGTAGTAGTAGCAGTAGTAGTAGTGGTAATAGTAATAGTAGCAGTAGTGGTAGCAGTAGTGATAGTTGAAGTGAATTGATAAAAGAGCGAAATTTTGAGGGCCTTGTTCACATGTTTGCTTAACATGTAGTAGTACTGACACACACACACACACACACACACACACACACACACACACACACACACACACACACACACACACACACACACCAATTTTCAAACTATAACCACACTCTACGCACGAATATCTGCTACAGAAACTCGTGGAACATGGAATGGACCAGGTTCCCCGTGACCTGAACCTCTAATTGTTGCAAATTGAAGCGTCCCCCAATTTTTTCCACCCCATGTAAGGGACAAGGATAAAAGAATAAGAGTCACTACGGAAAAAAAAAATACCACAGGAAGTCAGGAAGGGCAGGGAAGCCTTTGCCCTTGAAATGGTTACCCTCTCTAAGGAATTTCTGGCATTTTCTCACTTCAGAAAATTGGACTGGAGGATCACTATGGGGGGAAGTTGCCAGACAAGATCCATTAGTTGATTATGTTCTCTGGTCTCCGAAGTTTCCAGCAGGATACGAGGAAAGGGAGAGAGATATAGGAGTGACTGATGCGTGGGTGACGGGGAGGGAGGAAAACAGTGCCTCAGAAATATGAAAGGAGACTGACAGACAGACAGAGAGAGAGAGAGAGTAAGAGTGAGAGTGAGAGCGAGAGCGCTTGTCTTCCTCTCTATTTGTGTGTCTATCCATCTGTCGGTATCCGTGTCTTTAATGAAGCCAGTCTACCTTTCCTGACATGCTTGGTTCCAATATTCCTGTCACGGAAATTGCCCACACGAGTCTTCCGGAGCTGACCGCCACCACTGCAGTTTCCTGTCTCGAGTTCAGGTGTAGCTTCATAATGCCTCAAAACGAGTGTAGGTTGGGTTTCCTCACTCGTTGCAACGAGCGGGTGGGCTTTGAGATAGGAGGTACCCTAAAAAGTATTCCCTTTAACCCATAAATTCCCGTGAAAAGCCCACATGGTATAACAAAAAAAAAATAACGTAGTGCTGCAGAGAAAAGATAAATCGGGCTGAGCTGAAAGAGAAAAGAAAATACTCATTGGCTAATCATTGGAGAACGATTTCCCTTTCGCTTCAATTCTTCTCTGTAAACATTCCACTCTCAAAAGATGAAAAAAAGACGCAAGAATCATGTTTTATTGGAAAGACAGGGTGATCACAAGCACTGAGAGGCGGTCGAGTCGCCAGGTCGCCGCTCTTACTCCAGTTCCACTTGAAATTAATGTTTTGTGTCATTATAGTCTCACTGCTGATCTTGCGCAACGGCTTTGGGTCCGTGGCGGCGCCGAAAACGAATTGGGATATTGGTGATGCCCCTTGGTGGTCTCCGTATTAGTGTATTGACGTTTATGTGCGGTGATAAACTTGCAACGGAGAGCTTAAGATAATGAGTTTCATGTCTCTTCACAGTGCCTGATAGGGAGTGCCCGGCCAGAAACATGAGGTGCTTTTGTCTAGTTGGTGAAGTGGATGAGTCAACCTGAATACTGAAACACTATGAGAAGCTTCGTCTTAGAGTTTCGTCTTCTCGGTGACTTTAGCTTTAAGATTTTTTATTTCTATTTTACAATGCATCCACGTTATCTGAACTTTGCAAACTGTCATTGAGGATTATGGGATGTATGGGTATGTACTGAATTTATATTTATGTGAAAGATATTTAGCCAGGGGCAGCAGAACAATAAAAAAAAGTCTCACTAAAAATACCAGTCCCAGACGAGAACTATCATGAAAAAGACATGTAAAATTATAAGAAATGTATCTAAACCTCTCCTATCATATACGCTTCACAGGTACACGTAATCTTTCAAAACCTTCTGCTGCAATATCCTTTATATGTCGGATTCAACAATTGCAACAGAAGAATCGAAAAGGAAATTGATTTAATCCTATGCACTTGACATGATATGAGTTCCTGGTATAAACGAAAATAAAAATTGCTGAAGAAATATAGTGAATGAATACGAGTAATCCAAAATGAAGGAAAGAATATCAGGTTACATAAATAGTATAGCAATATTCGCAGCGTGTGTGTGTGTGTGTGTGTGTGTGTGTGTGTGTGTGTGTGTGTGTGTGTGTGTGTGTGTGTGTGTCAAAAGATCAACAGGAAGATGAAAAATAATAAGAATAAAGATGGAAAGAAGAAATAACAAACAACAAAAGAGCTGAGGCAGGAGAGGGACTGGGTACGGAGCTAGACAGAAATGAAAGTCTTGCCTTATTTTTTCACATTCTCTCTCTCTCTCTCTCTCTCTCTCTCTCTCTCTCTCTCTCTCTCTCTCTCTCTAATTAAAAAAATACTAATAAAAATGCAAGTTTGAGGTTGAATAAACAAGCCAAGGGAGCGTCAGGCATAGGGAAAGAGTTAGCATATATAATTAACAACACCGACTCAAACTTTATCATACAAGGACAAAAAAATTAAAACGGCAAGCATGGAGTGAAATAAAATGCAACTTGATGGTTTCATTTGGGAGGAAGCAAATCCCTGGAGTCACGCGCCACAGAAAAACTCTTCCCTGCTCATTTTCCATCCCTGTGACCTCATTTTTATGGAGATGAAAGGCCCTTCACTCACCGCCTCGCCTTCTCTCTCCGGGGGGAAGGTAAAGAAAGGGTGGGCGTGCGGCACGTCTGCTGTGTGCTGTTCTTCCCCTTTACATGAAAAGTCTGATGTAATTTGTACTTCCGTGAAACTCTTGCATTGTTTTCTGCTTGTCCTTGAATTTCAGTAGGTCGTTTTGGAGTTCAGGATGTTATGTACTAGAGAGTGAATGGTGGATTATAATATGTATCTAAATGTTCCATATTCAAAACATACAGACATTACACTTTTTTAGTTCCAATTGTTAGATATTAGATGAAAAAAATGTGAATATTTGTATGGCTTTCATATTCGCACATATACAACACTACACCAATTTTCACCTCACAAAAAAAAAAAGGAAAAAAAAGTAATAAGAATCGTAATATTCATCAATGTAACGGAATGGTATCTTTTCTTCTCCTTTCTTTTACTCCTCTTCAACGATTCCTTCTCTAAATAGTCCCATCGCATCTTTCAAGGTTAGTATCGCGGTGGTCGCACATCACACGTCAGGGAGCAGGCAGCTTCTGTAAAGGTGACGTGTGGGAACCTGTCGGTAAATGGTGGCTAAGCGTGGCGAGCGTGTCTGCTGATCCCATGTGATGAAAGGAAGAATCATAAGCGTCTGGTGTGTGTGTGTGTGTGTGTGTGTGTGTGTGTGTGTGTGTGTGTGTGTGTGTGTGTGTGTGTGTGTGTGTCGGTGTATGTTTCTGTTTCAGGAATAGTTGTTACTTACCCAAACTTTCTTTTTTAACTCTCTACCACTTAAACAAAGAAGTTTAATCCGATACTTGAAATTATTATTATTATTATTATTATTATTATTATTATTATTATTATTATTATTATTATTATTATTACTATTATTATTATTATCATCATCATCAGCAGCAGCATCATTATTATTATTATTATTATTATTATTATTATTATTACTATTATCATTATTGCTATCACCATCATGAATTTCAGGGTGCACCTCAGCTATTTCACTTGATGGAGGGGTCAGACCTCTAATGCTTAAGCCTTTATTAAATAATAATTTTCCCCCGAACTGATCTCCTCCTCTACTCATGAATATTTTAACTTTAGCATCTATGAGGAGTCGACCTAATTACTATCGTGTGCGTGTGTGTGTGTGTGCGTGCGTGTGTGGGAAGATGAGAGGTGCCTTAGCATGAAGCAGACACATAATGAAGAGAAGTGAGTGTATAGTCCGTATTCAGAAACGCTTTGGTCTCTCACCACGACTATTCCCAAAGGCCATAGAGATCATTAGCGTGGTTTTCAAGAGTGTTTCTTCAGTAACTAATGCAGAAATTTTGTCAATCTGCCTCTAGAACAATAAAATAACCTTAAAAAAATCGTATAAACTTAAATAAAGCCTTTTGAAATAGTGAAGGTGAAGCACTGAGGCGTTTGAGAATACGCACCTAGGATACGGATGGCGGATGTGATGAATTGTTGGGGCTGGGGGCGGGGCGGGGTCGGAGAAGGGTGGTGGATACGGCGGGTCTTAGTGGGCAGCTCGCCAGCCTCCTTCCCGCGGGATGGACGGGCCACGCACACGGAAAAGTTAAGCCACATTACTTAAGTCGTGGTGGCGCTCATGAGGAAGGAGGAGTGGTCATGAGAAAGGGATATTGAGGTCATGAGGAAGGCTTAATGTCGGGGATTTTCGTTGTTATCCGCTCATTTTTCCATTTTTCCTTCCCAATTCGGTTTTAATGTTTCTTTAATTTACCGAAATAGGAAGAAAGATCGCTTAATTGCCGCCGCTAACTCCTTGACAATGAAACAAGGCGCTGCTGTACTGGACTTGTGGGAATGTTTACTCGCAAACGCTAAAGTCGGTAACGAGAGACCTGCGCTAGAAACCAGGGATAAAGAATGAGAGTCGCATTATACCGAGGATGAGGATAATGATGAAATGATAATGATACAATACTGCTACCACCACGACCACCACCACCACCACCACCACCGCTAACACAACAACCAACACCAATAACAAAAAATAGCTTGGTATGGATAAATGCAAGTTTCAGGATGTCTGCCTTACAGTGATTTAAAAGTATTGATCTCTCTCTCTCTCTCTCTCTCTCTCTCTCTCTCTCTCTCTCTCTCTCTCTCTCTCTCTCTCTCTCTCTCTCTCTCTCTCTCTCTCTCTCTCTCTCTCTCTCTCTCTCTCTCTCTCTCTCTCTCTCTCTCTCTCTCTCTCCATTTATACTTTTCCCCCTCCTGTATTTTAAAACAGATTCATGTAAAACTCAAAGCAGCATTTATATTTTCTTACCCATTACTCTCTCTCTTTCTCTCTTTTTCTTTTTCTTTCTCTCTCTGCCTCTCTCTGTGAAATAATGTTTATATATTTGTCTATTTTTTTTTTTACCCTGGTCATCTATCTACCTCTGTTGATGTAAATTAGAAAGCTGTTCTTCCAAATGAACTTTTCCGAGCACAAAAGCAGCACGGTGGAGGAAATGAAGGCAGCCACGGACTTTTTTTTCTCCTCTCTCTCTCTCTGGTTTAAACAGGGGAATTATTTTTGCATTTTTCCTCTTTTTTTTTCTACTAAGGCTGCAGGTTTTGTCTTCCTTGTCCCGTGTGTGTGTGTGTGTGTGTGTGTGTGTGTGTGTGTGTGTGTGTGTGTGTGTGTGTGTGTGTGTGTGTGTGTGTGTGTGTGTGTGTCTCTCTCTCTCTCTCTCTCTCTCTCTCTCTCTCTCTCTCTCTCTCTCTCTCTCTCTGACTGCTATTATAGAAATTTGTAATATTTTCTATGATAACGTTGCATGTTGATCTTTCCTGCTGCTGTATTGGTATATAGGTCAGTAACAGCTTAGTGCCAGAAATCAACCCATAGTTCTCATATATATTCGTGTGTGGGTCGAGGTTTGTATTAAGTTGGATCGAGTATATGTTTAGTGCGTCTATCCCTCCATCGCTGAGAATATCCCCATCAATACTGAGACTCATATTTACCTTGATTTTTGGGTATGATTAGACGATTTTATTTTCATTAGGAAAGGTCTATTGGAGTAAAAAATATAATGGCCAGAGCCTTTACTATTCTAATCCCAGCATATGTTTCTGAAGCTGTATAAAATCACCAGATACTAAGCAGAATGAATATGGAAACACGTCCTGGTACTGAAGAGATTAAGAGAAAGTTTAGTCAAGTGATGTGAATAAAGTTGAATACAGTCAGTGATTGCGAGTACGGTAAGGAAAATTGTTGAGTGTAATATACTGTATTTGGCTCCTGACATTACAAGGGATATAATGAAATGCTCTTGTGTTTGATGTCAAAACGGAGGAAAAATACGTTTGATTCGCAACGTGATACACGGAATGCCTAATACGTAGCAGTACGGGAAAGGAAAGCCTGATATACATAATACGGGTAATGCTTCGTGGCAATAACGTGTGTGCCGCAATGTTTTAATTCCACTCCCCGGTGTATTGTGTACCTTTTATTACCTGTCATTACTCGTGCGATGCTTAACTAACTCCAGTGTGTGATGGCAGTGCAATTTCCTTCGTTCCGTTATAGATTTATGGGGGATATTATTGCACAGTCCTACCATATTAGACCAGCGATCCCATATAAACTTAATAAAGGGAAAAAGGAGCTGATTTGCGTGCGTGTGCATTTATTAATAATCACATTGTCGTCGTAAATTCCAGTGGAGAGAGTGGCGGCAAATTCGAAACAAAATTCTTCCATTTCTGTCACTGTAACCACGAATCGAAATGAAATTTGGTTTTATTAACACTATTGTGACAATTTAAAAATGCACGATAGGGGAAAGCTGGTGTAGCATGTTAAACCCTCTCTTTCCTCTACCTCTCTGTGTGTCTCTCTTCCCCTGCGCACCCCGAAGCTCATCCGCACAAGAGCCGCTGCCAGCCTCACCTAAATGACCCTGATGCAACACCACCGGCTTTCCCTGCATGGGGACAAAGGTGAGCTCTGATTAACTATTGATTTTCTGTTTGGTCTCCCCTATAGGGCGCGTGTAAGGGACAGGAGATTCACGAGCAAGGAATTCAAGGAAGTTTGTTGGAGTAACGTGGCTTTGTTTTTTTTCCGGTCGTGTGATGTGTGATTTGGGGAGGGAGAGTGACGCGTGGGAGGGTGTATAGTGGTATGTATGAACTCACTCCTAGCCAGATAACTACAATAGCGTAATGAAATGCTAGGTAGTATTTTGTTAATGTAAAATACCTCTCGTGCCACAGGAAGGAAACACTCGTAGAAATGTATGTATTTTTGTTATCGAAAAATGTTCCCCTTAGTATAAAGTTTTCAAGAGAGAGAGAGAGAGAGAGATTGGTGCAAAACTACAATTTGAAAACTTAGTGCAGTCTTTCCAAGTTTTATGGAAGTATTGGGTGGTGTCTGGCAATTGGCCCCATCCTTGCTCTCATTAACGGCTGTTTTTTTTTTTTTTTTCACTCCTTACTGTTCATTGGAGTGGTTTGCGTCTAAGACACAATTCACATGCATGACTAACCTTCTGTACAGAGACAAACCGGTCCACCATTTGGCTAACATGTATATGTATGTATGTATCTCCGCCTTTTTTTTTTTTTTTTACTGTTTGTCTCTTATTTTGTTCCTTTTTCTTTTTCTTATTCCTTTGTATTTGTTTTCTTCCAGTTTCGATCACTATATATTCCTCCTCTTCCTCCTCCTCCTCCTTCTCCTCCTCCTCCTCCTCCTCCTCCTCTTCATTTACATCACACACAGACGAGACAGACCTTGAGGGAAAACTATACTGAAAATTTGAATATTTGAATAAAGCGACTGAGGAAACGAGCTATTATCATCAAACAGAGTATCAAGGCGGGAGAGAGTTCATTCCTTCGTTCTCTAAGGCCTTACAAAGCATAAATTCCGTATCATAACACATAATATATCACATTTAATACGGTTTAACGCCTTCAGTACTGGGACGTATTTTCAACTTGAGTTTTGGGTGTTATTAGATGATTTTATTTACATTAGGAAGATTCTATGAGGTCAGAAATTTAATGGTTAGAGTCTTCACTATTTTCCCCACGTAAGTTCCTAAAGCTGTATAAAATCACCCAATAGTAAGCAGAATGAATATGAAAACATGTCTTGGTACTGAAGCGGTTAATAATAGCAACAATAAGTCTCTCTCTCTCTCTCTCTCTCTCTCTCTCTCTCTCTCTCTCTCTCTCTCTCTCTTTTAACGATATTTACGTGTAGAGTCACCTTACCTCCAGATATTCCATTTATTTCACCACTGTATTGT
Source organism: Portunus trituberculatus (assembly GCF_017591435.1). Lineage (NCBI taxonomy): Eukaryota > Metazoa > Arthropoda > Malacostraca > Decapoda > Portunidae > Portunus > Portunus trituberculatus. The sequence goes on along the minus strand of NC_059269.1, from coordinate 9,272,891 downwards.
ATGAACTCGATGGAATACACACTGAAGCTCACGCCCCTTTGTTCCACGTGACTAGAGTTTCCTTCCCCTCGTTATCACCGTCATCAGCTCACACCTGATAAGAGAACAGAAAGCAAAAAACTTCTTTCTTCAGACTCCCAATCTTTCTGGAGGGAACAAACAACGAATTCACAGGAAAGGCTTCATCTCTTTACACGTTTCCCTATCCTACAATCGGCGCGCCAGGGTCTGTGAGCGAACATTTATTTAAAAGTGGGGAGATAGTAGATTTTCCAGCTTTCTCCTTGGCCACCATCACCGTGACAACCGCATGTGAGACTGAGCCCCTTGTTCAGAAACGCTTTACTCCCTCATCACGACTATTTTCCAAGGCCACAGAGATGATTACCGGGGTTTTCATGAGTGTTTACCCACTTGAACACTTGAACACTTTATTATGCCAAACTTTTACAATTTTAAACAGCATATAATGTAGAAATTTTGTCATTCTGCCTCTAGAACTATGAAAAAAACCCTAAAAACTCATGTAAATCTTAGAAAAGCATTATGAAGTAGTGGAAGTGGCGCACAGAGGAGTTTGAGAAAACCAGCCTAAACAAGGCTACCAAACCACCGAGGAGCCTCCTTCACCGGGATAAAATATCTCACCACTCTATTCCTAAATATTTGGACCACAGATCGGTAGCAACATAGCACAGTATCTGAGCGATGAATTGGTGGTGTCCTTTAAGATGGTACAGAGAGAGAGAGAGAGAGAGAGAGAGAGAGAGAGAGAGAGAGAGAGAGAGAGAGAGAGAGAGAGAGAGAGAGAGAGAGAGAAATTCATCGTTGATGGTATAACATTCAAGTTTTCTTTTCCCATGGCATTTTAACACCACTACTTAATCTTCTCTTCAAAATATTCAAATATATTTTTTGAATATTTTCATGCTTATTTTTCGAGACCTTCAATAAATGTAGAATTTTCATCGCTTGAAATCATAAAGAAAAAACCCAGCTTAGTTACATGAGACAGGCGTACATAGGTTTAATGCGGTACAGTTTAATACACAGGCATTAATTTGGGGTCTAGATAATTCCCTAGGGTTTGTCCCCAGCGACCGACGCCACGAAGTAGAAGTATAGCAGTGTGTGCTGCTATACTCGTATATCTAAAGGGAGCGCCCCTCGCCACCACGCGGCATGGAAGGGCAGGGCAGGGGGACTGGCCGGCCGATGGAGCTTGTGGTGTATATATAGTTATCATAAATCGGAGAGTGAATTCCTGGGATGCAAATAAAGTTAATCTAGTTGCTGCATAAATTATCAAATCTGAATACGCTTGCGAGATTTACTTGATTATATATTTATGATGGATTCACTCTATATTGATGTTGTCATGTGGTGCACATACCCGCTGTACTAAAATGAGAATAGAAACTCTTTGTGGCGGTGAATTAAACTGTAGCGGTAAATGGAACTTCCGGGAAAAGGCAAACCAGGATTTACTTTTCTTAATTCAAATACCATATAATTGATTACTCTGCTTTCTCTTATTGTTTACCTTTCATTCCTGCTCTTCGTGACTTGATAGCTTCATGATAGGTTTGAACATTGCATAACGTTATGAAGTATGGATTTTTGCAATTGAATAAACTATGTTACCGCAGCAATGAGCTTATACATATATTGTTGGCTAGGGTTAAGAGAGAGAGAGAGAGAGAGAGAGAGTCTGCCGTACCTTTCGTTCTATCCACACTCCCCGACAAACATTCTCCTTCTAGACTGCTTTCTTTTATGGCCAATCAATTTTAAGTGTCTTCTTTCCTTCAGGCTGTATAAATGTCAAGTAACTTCACACATGCATTAAACTCTATAGGTCTGAATAAGAATAATATAAAAAAGTAGTAAGAGTATTAATGAGATTTTTACTATCATGTTATAATAGTTTTTCTGCGTTATTCCGCGTCAATATCCCAACTACCAGACTCTTGGATATTACTCCGTGGCTCCTTTATTAAGAAAAACGTTAGAAATTGAGAACTAAACCTTTTTTTTTGCTTTCTGGAGGCGGAAGTTTCTTAATTTATTCTCGTCTCTTGCTTCATGCAATCCTTTCATTTTTTAGCCTCGCCCATTTTTCATCCTCATGCAACGAACGTCTTCCAGCGCCGCGTGGTTGGTAAAGACAAGGGATAGTTTTATTTTGTTTTCCTATTTTTCATCCCTATAACGAACCACCAAAAACTGCGATGGCTTCCCCACAGTCACCCATCGGAAGTAGAACGACAAGCCAAGGAAAATGTGTGAGAGAGAGAGAGAGAGAGAGAGAGAGAGAGAGAGAGAGAGAGAGAGAGAGAGAGAGAGAGAGAGAGAGAGAGAGAGAGAGAGAGAGAGAGAGAGAGAGAGAGAGAGAGAGAGAGAGAGAGAGAGAGAGAGAGAGAGAGAGAGAGAGAGAGAGTTCTAATAAGAACTTCCTTTCTTTTTTTTCAATCTACACTCTAAAAGCACACTTATACACACACACACACACACACACACACACACACACACACACACACACACACACCGCGTAGCGTAGTGGTCAGCACTCTCGGTTCACAACCGAGAGATCCCAGGATCGAGTCCCGGGAAGCGGTGAGGCAAATGGGCAAGCCTCTTAATGTATAGCCCCTGTTCACCTATAGCCGCAAGTAGGTACGAGATGTAACTCGAGGGGCTGTGGCCTCGCTTTCCAGGTGTGGATTGTGTTGTGGTCTCAGTCCTACTTGAATATCGGTCTGTATGCTCTGAGCTCGCTCCGTAATAGGGAAGGCTGGCTGGGTGACCAGCAGACGTCCGTGGTGATTTACACACACACACACACACACACACACACACACACACACACACACACACACACACACACACACACACACACACACACAACTTAATTCATTCTTGCTGCAAAAGAAAGCAAGTAAAATAGGAAAGAAAAATGAGTGAATTAGTGAAGAATATATGCTACAAACAGTCTTACATTATAATCGTGTTTGCATTTTTACTAAAATTTCATCACGATAGTCATAAGTGGCGTAGCGTGACGGGAACTACTACTGACGAACAAGGAGTAGGAAGAGAAAGAGGAAGAGGAGGAGTGCTGGCTACTGACGAAGGAGAAAGGGTGTGTCTCAGTGGACGTAATGTGAGGAAGAGTCACCAGTATTTCAAGGGAGACTCGAACCTGTTGCTGACCACACGCTTTAATAAACTCCCTCGCACGCAGCCGACTAAGTAGTCAAGTTAGTAAGTTGTGGGCAATTTGTCTTAATAAATGACACCCTAAAGTTAGAATCACCCACCATCCTGTAGGTGCAGCACACGGTACGTCACTTCCCACAGGTGTTCAGCAAGGAGGGACAAGAGAAGCTAGCACGGAAAGGTAAAGCTGATAAAAGCCCTTTCATTTTCGCTCTCCGTTGGCGAGGCTGATAACAAAGCAGTTTTAAAATCACACGTTTTCTTTGCATTCATAAAACCTTGGGACTTAACTTCGTGTGACAAATGTATGTTTTCAGATTAGTAGGTGGGCAGGTAGTGATTATGTAATATAGTTTGGACATCACACCAGGATCCTTTAATATATTAATAACCTGCTCTTACCTCCAATTTTACACTACGTTCACGCTCTGCTGGTGGTGGCGGTGTGTGCATGGAGAGTTTAGGAGTGGTTTGCTTGCTTGCGTGTTTGTGTGTGTAGTGGACCTTTGTGTGTGTGTGTGTGTGTGTGTGTGTGTGTGTGTGTGTGTGTGTGTGTGTGTAAGTGTGTGTGTCCTACTCTCCGATTCACTACAAAATATATTTCTCTTCCTACACGTTGATATCGAATACTACCCAGCTTGAGATATCCACTTCCACGTTGTGTTCTCTCTCTGTATAAATCTTCCTCATCCCAAGATCTAATTCGTCGCAAGGCTTGGAAGTGGTTTATTGACGAGCGCCGGCAGCCAGACACAACAAAACACATTAGTGGATTCGAAATGGATGCGTTTTTTTTTTTATTACTTGCGTGACATAATTGTACCGCGATAACAAAAATATTGAAACTCCATCACATCGAGCACATTATGGCTCTGGGCGCGTCGAGCTTGATGTAAATGGACGTCGTGTCGAATTCTAATTAGATCTAAAAATTGAGTGGCCGTATTACTGATCGGTTTGGTGCTACAGCCAGGAACACGCAGCATAAAAACGTTCATAGAGTTAGTATAAAATGTTTAAGGCTTTTATTCATGCTATTCAAGAACCTCAACTCACTCACTGTAAAATAGAAAAATAGGTGCCCGTATAACTGAACTGTTTGGAGCTGCAGGCAGAAACAAGCAGCACAAAAATGTCCATAGACTTAGTGTATAATGTTTAAGGCTTTTATTCATGCTATTCAGGAACCTCAACTTACTCTTATTTGTAGTGAAATGTAAAATAGGAAAATAGTAGTCCAGTTTGGCCGTATTACTGAACTGTTTGGTGCTGCAGCCAGGAACACGCATCATAAAAACGTCCATTGACTTAGTGTAAAATGTTTAAGGCTTTTATTCATGCTATCCAAGAACCTCAACTCACTCTTGTTATTAGTGATATTTTAAATAGAAAAATAGTAACCTAGTAATGTCATTGTAATATTTTGATGTAAGATATTCATACATTTACTCACACTTCTTATCATTTATAAATGACAAGATGTAGATTTATTCTGATAGGTTAAAGGTGCAATGCTGATGAAGAGGAGCTAGTGTTGCTAAGAGCCATTAACTGATAGGATGTGCAGTGGATGTGAAAATCCCTACCTGTGTCTGTATTTCCAACTTTCTATGATTTGACTTCATTTAACAGGAAAGTTTTAAGACACTATCCCTTTATTTTGGCTAACGCTTTCGGATCTGTAAGAGGAGTGACGACTGAGTGGGCCTTTTTTGATGGGGGATGGGAGGATTGTTGCCCCTGGCCAGTTTTCCCTTCTTACATAAAAAACAAGTGTTGATCGCTGGCTTCTCCTCTGCGTCTGCCAGTGCATTCCTCTGTGGACGGTACTGGCTACTGTGTGAGTGTGTGTGTGTGTGTGTGTGTGTGTGTATTGGTGGGTTGGTAGGTGAATCAAGTTACAGAAATCACACGAACGGTAGAGCGATGGTATAGAAACGCTTCACCTCTCAACAAGGGGAGAGAAGAAAAGCGTGGCGTTGTTCTGCTCCTCAAAAATTCAATTTGACCTTGTATCCCCGAGACACAATCTTCCCTATAAACTATTCCCTTCTCTATGAAAACAACTTACCTCATCCAATATATCGAGAATTCCTGAGAGAGAAAGAGAGAGAGAGAGAGAGAGAGAGAGAGAGAGAGAGAGAGAGAGAGAGAGAGAGAGAGAGAGAGAGAGAGAGAGAGAGAGAGAGAGAGAGAGAGAGAGAATGTCTGTCTTTTGCTTTCACTCCATCCATTCTTCCCAGCAAACCTTCTTCTAAACCGCTTTCTCTTATGGCTGACCAATTCTACGTGACTTCTTTCTTAGGTTGTATAAATGTCAAGTCGCTTCACACGTACGTTAAACTCCATAGGTCTGAATAAAAATAGTATCTAAAAAGTATTAAGAATATCAGCATGAGATTATTACTTTGATATATTATGTTACTTTCAAACTTTTCTTTATTTCCTCAAGTGACACCTGTTTGCTGCCCACGTCACATACTCATCCAATTAAACATTACACTAACCTATCTCTACATGATTCATGGGGAGAGAAACACACTTACAATCAAGGAAACACGCAGACACTCATACTGACACCGAGACTGCTTCTAATGAGACACCATATCAACTACACTACACACATCGATGAGGGAATGTATCTCTTATTGGAACAGTCTTTCTAAAGCTTCACCAGCGTCGTTATCTCAGTGTATAGTCCTGCTGTAGCTCCCCTTTGTGTGTCTACCTATACCCGAACAATGAACCATTCTTAAGCAACAACGAAGCAGTACAGTAGTGATTTGGTGTTCCCGGAATTGGAGACCGGGTGAGGAGGACAAGCGAGCGTCAAGGATCTCAGCAGGAGTCGCCAGAGGTACCTTCGCTGATGATTGAAAATTTGCTCCCTCCGATAGGTTTGAAATTGAGTTAAGACATGTCGCCGTTACCCATTACGTTTTCTGATCTCCCTGCCTTCCTTCCTTTTTTTACTCTTTTCTTATTTCTTCTTTTTTTTCGTCTTGTTTTTACTCTCTTTTTCCGTGTGTTTTGTAGTGGTTGGGTTCCTTTTTGTTATTTCTCTCTCTCTCTCTCTCTCTCTCTCTCTCTCTCTCTCTCTCTCTCTCTCTCTCTCTCTCTCTCTCTCTCTCTCTCTCTCTCTCTCTCTCTCTCTCTCTCTCTCTCTCTCTCTCTCTCTCTCTCTCTCTCTCTCTCTCTCTCTCTCTCTCTCTCTCTCTCTCTCTCTCTCTCTCTCTAATACAGTACTGAAAACGAGGATATCTTGTTACTGAAATTCAACACCGGTAGATATTTTTTTTCTTCAATTCCCAGAATATTAACCCGACCAATGACTATATATTCTGTGAAAATCTATTGGCTTGGTTATCTGTCTGTCTATCTGTCTACCTACTTACCTGTCTATCTATTTATCTATCAATTTATCTATTTATCTGTCTATAAACAGATCTATCTATCGGAACAATTGAAAGCAACTGTCTCACTATAGCACAGAGGAAAAAGCCTAGAAACTCCTAGTACACATCTGCCTATCGTGACCAGAACCATTAGCGTGAGGTTGGCGGCCCATCGGTGACTCACGCTAATCACACCACCACCTGATCGCCGCTGGTCGCCTCTCAAGGGATGAGGGAAATGCCGAACCCTGTCACATATTAAGCCGGCGCTCCTGTCTCATTATTGGCATTATTACCGAGCCGCTATCCTCGTTGGGGCGTATCTCACTGAGTCCTGAGTGAGTTTATGCAGCGTTACTGTAGTAGAGGAACGCTCCATGCTTGTCCTTTTTACTTTTCGTCCTTGTATGATAAAGTGTGTGTCGGTGTTAGTATATGTTGTCTCTTTCTTCATGTCTGACTCTCCCTTGGTTTCTGTATTCAACTTCACACTTGTATTCTTACTGGTATTCTTTTTAACTAGAGAGAGAGAGAGAGAGAGAGAGAGAGAGAGAGAGAGAGAGAGAGAGAGAGAGAGAGAGAAAGAGAGTGGTACCATGAGTGCTTTGGGGTCCGCGGGGTCTCCAAGCCCACGGGTTCGAATCCTGTCCACGGTCTGAGTGTAGGTTGGGCTTCCTCACTCAGGGCAACGGTTTTCTAGCGGGTGGGCTTTGAGATAGGAGGTACCTCGAAATGTACCCCCTTTAGCCCATAAATTCCCGTGAAAAGCCCACATGGTATAAATAAAAAGAGAGAGAGAGAGAGAGAGAGAGAGAGAGAGAGAGAGAGAGAGAGAATTTTGTATTTCCCTCTCCTCCCATTCATCTCTGTCTACAAGGTACAACACAATGGAACTTGCGATCTATAAGTAACACGTTGCTCATTCACGGCAAATCGTTCACGTGAGAAATGTAGAAATGTTGGTGCCTTGGACGGGACTCAAGTCAACCCTCCTTTCCTGGGAACAAGACAATGCGGCAAAATCCTTCGTTCATTCTGCTGTCAATTTTGGAAGTGATTTGAAGACCCTGTAATGAAGGGAAATAAGAGAAGAAAAAACAATTAATACGAGTATTTATAAAGGGGAATTAAAAGTTATGGAATTAAGATGTTTTTTTTTATAAGATTATTCTCTATCTAATTTATATCAAAGACTGAAATAAATATAAAGAATCAGTTTTGACGAAAAAACAAACGAAAAAAATGTTTTATGAATGTAAAGTTGAAAGTAAAGTATTTTCATATTATGTGTCAATACTACAGGTTTGTTTATGCTTATAAGACATTGCTTCTTTAACAGGAAATCTAGCAAGAAAGGACTAGAATAATATGTTACAACCACAGTTACTAGCGACATGACAGGCGCCGCTTCCCTGACAACACTAAATCATTGAGCCTGTCTTGTCTGGAGAGAAATTGCACTTGGTCGATTGCAAAATAGCTGACTTAGATGAATAATATTTAGAGTGCAGTGCTTTCCGTGACAAAGGCAAGGAAAGAGAGAGAAAGAGAGAGAGAGAGAGAGAGAGAGAGAGAGAGAGAGAGAGAGAGAGAGAGAGAGAGAGAGAGAGAGAGAGAGAGAGAGAGAGAGAGAGAGAGAGAGAGAGAGAGAGAGAGAGAGAGAGAGAGAGAGAGAGAGAGAGAGAGAGAGAGAGAGAGAGAGAGAGAGAGAGAGAGAGAGAGAGAGAGAGAGAGAGAGAGAGAGAGAGAGAGAGAGAGAGAGAGAGAGAGAGAGAGAGAGAGAGAGAGAGAGAGAGAGAGAGAGAGAGAGAGAGAGAGATGGAAATCGAGAGCAGAGAGAGAGAGAGAGAGAGAGAGAGAGAGAGAGAGAGAGAGAGAGAGAGAGAGGAAAAAAAAAGGTAAAGGGCTGCGTGAGAGAGATAAAACACTAGCGTAGGTCTGTGGAGGAGGAGGGAGACGAGTGGTGGAGACAGATAATGACAAGGGACTCGCTGTGTGGGGGGGAAGGAGTGATAGAAAATGACGACCGCCTGCACTTTATGACATGTGTAATTGGGTATTCAGTTTCCCTAGTCTTACCCTTGCTGAATTCAATCATGGGTTTAGGCACGGAGATTTACTAAGATTAGATTCAATGGAGGTACTTTTAGCCTAGTATTTGGGTAGTAAAATGAAATATATTGGTAAAAGTATAGGAATATTATTTTGATTTGATTTTTAACCCATTCAATACAGGGACATATTTGTACCTTGAAATGAGTGTACGATTAGACCATTTTATTGACATTAGGAAGTGTCTGTGGAGGTCAGAAGATTAATGGCCAAAGTCTTTACTATTTTAATTTTCGTATGAGTTTCTGAAGTAGTGTAAAATCAACAAATAATAAGCAGAATGTATATGGAAAAGCGTCATGGTACTGATGGGGTTAATAAAATCCAGGAGGGTTTTTTTTTTAATTTAGTAAGCGTTTATTAGAGAACAGGTCCATTTATAATGATATCTTCATTCTTTTGGGTAGGGTTGGGTAGCTAGTCTCCCTTACTACTCAAAATATTACTTAATAGAAAAACATATCCCGTAAAATCACACAAAAACCTAATATCCGGTGCATTATTTAAGAGTTATTCACTAAACTAATTGATTTAAACACATTCATATAATAGAAAAAAAGTAACAAGGAAAACTCACACAAAAACCTGAGATTTGATGCTAAATCACGCAATCTTTTCACAGCAACTCACCAAGATAATTTATTCTAAGTAGGCCTCGTGGCTTTCAAGATTACAACCTCCTTCGTTACGCACAACCCATTCATTGTTTCCGAACCAAAAAACTCCCGCCATAAACTTCCTGGGAACTCGATATACATCCTGAAGAACACTGTCGTCGGCAGCGCACCTCAGCTCTCTCACCGGCGCTAAGGTCCTTCCATCACCACTCCCTGTAATACCAAGAAGACCTATGTTGCATCCACCACAACGTATGGCTCGTGAATCTCGCACAATGAAGCGGACTTAGCCTTGGAAATATGCATGGCTGGGCCTCTACGTGGACGAGGGGAGTGACCCTGGTTAGTGTGACTCCTATGAGACTGAAATAATAAGCTTTGATTCCCGCGGCTGCTCACGGCATTAGGTACCCGCTGGTGCTGCCGCTCGCCCCCTGCACTTAATTGTTGACGGTGAGACCAGTATAACGTTTTAATTACTCTGTCTATAAAGGTAGAGTAATTACACGCTGATTTATACGCCTTAATGAAAGCACCTTTCTACCCGCCATTACAGACGGGTCGTGATTACAAGAGCGGATGAGTAATTATGGAAAAACAGAATTGATAATGATCGGTAATGCTTTGTTCATAATTATACATAAGTAAAATAACAAGTAACGTTGCTTTTTCTCTTTTATGATTTCTTTTCGTTTTTTTTTTCCGCTTCTGTGGTTAGATGTAAACACGAAGCAATTATGCAGAATACATAATGAAGATCGACTTTGCTGGTAGTTACGTTTTTTGTTTTATATATTTTTTTATAGATTTATTCGCGTACTTATTTATTCATTATTCACGTATTTATTCATTCTTCCGATATGAACTGCAATGGACGATGAAAAGACCTAATGAATAATAATGGTGACAATGCGCCACCACTTCTAATGCATTTCATATTACGAGTACCTAGTAGTGTAAAAGTAATGATAAAGACAATGGTAATGACTTGGAATACGTGATGATACGCTGATACACGACAGGAAGCGATAAAAGACACCACTCACTCACTCACTCACTCACTCACTTACTCACTCACTCACTCACTCGTGTAAAAAATCCATTAATCCTCTTTTTCTTCTATCATTTCCGCGTGAGACTTAACATATTTCTGTAACTCTCCTTAATTTACAACGAAGGCCACTAACTACGCCACACTTCTGCTCTGTTCGTGTCTTGATTCACTGGCTACACAAGACACACAGGAGGCGTCTTGTGCATCCTGCTGGGGAAAGAATCGGCTTGGCTGCGGCATGACTGAAGCGAGGGAGGGAGGGAGAAGTTCCGGACACGCATCACACACCCGTAATCATCGATCGTGGGAATACAGAACGGAGGGTAATTTGCTAGAGGTCTCAGGTAAATTACTATCTACACGTGATCGACCACATAAGCTGAACGCGGAGGGAGGGAAGAAGGAAGGAAAAGGAAAGGAAAGAAGGAAGGAAGGAAGGTGAAGAATTAGTGAAGATTAAGTGTTTTTTTTAATTATATACCTGATTCACACACTCACATACACACACTCGCCTTAAAACTACAAAGACAAACAATAGCGTGGCACATCCAACAGGAAGGAATCAAGGAAGGAAGGAAGAAAAATGAAGAAATTGAGAAGATTAAGTGTTTTTTGAGGTTTTATTCCAGATTTACTCAGTTATATGCAGAAAGTCGCACACACACCCGCTTTAAAGCTGCAAAAGTCAAACAATAGCGTTACACATCCATCAGGAAGGAGTGAATGAATGAAGGAAGGAAGGTAAAGAAATAGGGAAGATTAAGAAATTTTTTAAGTTATATATCTGATACACACACACATGCACACACTCACACACACTCGCTTTAAAACTGCAAAAGTCAAACAATAGCGTCACACATCCATCACCTACGTATTTGAGAGTTGTTTGCATAACTCACCTCTCACATTGAGTTTGGTGGTGGCGCCCGAGTCCCTGTCCTGCCTTGCCGCATCTGTGGACATTGACGGCAGGCGTAATTTAGTTATTTAAGTGGATGAATGTTGTGTCAGAGGGGGAGCGAAGTGGTTAGTCAGTGAGGTTAGCGGTGGAAGGAGTGTTTGGTCGGTGAGTGACGCGTGCAAACAAAGAAGGGGTGCCGAATGTGAAATGAATCGTGAAACAAGAGTTGGGTTAGACAATGCCGCGGGGAAAAAAGGAGCAAATGGGAGTCCACACAGAGTTAGATCGATGTGATTACTTGCTTTGTTTTTGAAAAGCTTTTAACCGCTGTGATCAAAGGAAAATGTGTGCTTGGTGTTTTGCTAACTAACAGCCAGCCATGTATGGGCGTGAAAAAAAACATGTTTTAAAAAGAGGCATATTGCTTTGGTAAAAAATTAATATGGATGTTTTTTGTTCCTGCTCGTGGTGGTGGTGGTGGTGGTAGTAGTGGTAGTGGTGATGGTGACGAGGAGGGGACGGAGGAGGAGAAGGAGAAGGAGACGCAGAAGGATGTTGATGATAATGAAAATGGTGAGGTGATGATTGTAATGATGATAACAATAACAATGATTCTACTGTATATTACTATTATTACTACTACTACAACCACCACCACCACCATCACCACTACTACTACTACTACTACTACTACTACTACTACTATTACTCCTATTTCTACCACCACTGCTGATAATGACAACAACTCTCCTAATAACAACGACTCAGAATTTTGACGAAGATATTTAGCAACCTAGCAGAGCCCCGCAGACACGCCGGGCCAGTATTGTTGGTGTTTTGAAACGCTGCCAATTAAACAGTATTACCTCAGATATTGGATTCGTCAGTCGGTGTTGAGGCACCCTCGAGGAGCCAGCCAGTATCCCTAAGTTCTCTCAGGAAACTTTGGAGAATGTTGAGGAGCTCGCGCCACCAGAATGCTCTAATCAATGCCAACAGTTGGTATCGGCCGGCGCATGTCTTTTGAGGGCCGGTGCAGCGGATAGATAGACAGACCAGAACTCCACCGCCTCTTCCGTCTCCAAAACCCTTCTCCCAAACTTTTTCAATTTTTGTCTCCCACATTTGTAATTAAGATGGCCATTAGATGAGGAGAAATGTTTGGTGGCACGCAGCAGCTTTTTGATTGATTGACCCACCTCTGCCGGCTGGGCTCGTCTCGCTGCAGCCAGATCTTGTTGCTGTTACTGTTTTCAAGGGGAATTATAGGCTTGGAAAGCAAATAGACGTGGCGTAATGAGGGTTTCCTAACGTGGATTTTCTGTTATAGAGCAGCAGCATGCGGTCATTTCTGCTCTTTCATGTTCAAAGCGCCGTGCCTCGCTGTAACGAAATCTGCTTAGTTGCACGGATTTCAAGGGATATTTGATTCATGAAAGCAAATAGACATGATGTAATAACTGTTTAATAGTGTTAGTTTTCTATTATGAAGCATCAGTGTGTGGTCATTTTGGTTCTTTTATGTTCAAAGCGTTGGTGTGAGTTTAAAAATCGGGAAATTCTCTTAAGAAGCAGCGGGCAGCAATCCGCGGCTGATATCGCACCCAGCAGCCGTTTTCCCGGCCAGCCACACCTGACCAGCCTGCTCGCCGACTGTTAACACGGTAAAGCTTTTTAAAGTAGTTTTAATTCCCGGTTGAGTTCAGTTTTATCTTTATGGTTACGAGGGAGTTTGAGGAGGCTGCTTCCCGCCCGCCAGTCCCGTGAAACGCTTGGCAGAGGCCGCTATCGCTTGTTCCTCTCACTTGGGCAGCCATCTGTGGTTTTATCACTGCTTCACTTTATGGGAATGACGGTGTTGATGTTGTTACTCTCAGTGGCGGTGTATCACAGGAATGCTTTCTTCTTCCTTAGCCTCCAGTGCAGTACTGTTTACTCTTTCTCTTATGAACTGGTTACCTTCTCGATTCCACGTAAATCTTCCCGCAAGGCAATGTCCCAAGCATTTGTCGATTTTAATGTGCTTTAAGGGATTTAAGATTATGTTGTGCATGACGTGGAGTGCTTACCAACCATGCAATGTTCACTGACCAGTGACCACTATTCTAGGTACGATTACTAAGTACTATGGTGCAGAAGCTAACTCTGATATCTGTATTAGAGCATTTGTACAAAAAGAACTACACTACAAAGCCGTCCACTTCTAAAGGATTATGTTGCGAGTTCCAGCGAGGACGTGACTGGTCTCATTAACCACCCTTCGAATTGTTGCACCCTCGTCAGACCTTTTTCCTCTACTGTCATTAGCTCCCCGAACAACTTTCTCGCTCCTCCAAACTTCAGAGACTTTCCTAAATCAATCCTGAGTCTCCTCAATGACCAGGTACGGCAGTGGTTGATTATTAGAGAAGTTTCGAATATTTGAAACATTGCCACCTCTCGAGCTCGGCATCGCCGGCAAGCGTCTCTTATATATGTGTTTGTGAGCGTGAGTGTTTTTCCTATCAAAGGGCGTGACTGTCTTCAGGTCTGCTTGATATGCAAGCTATTGGCTGCCACGAAACTCTCCCAATGTACGCCCGTGAAAGTTTAACAGGCTCTCGTCTCATTTTTTGGTGGTTTTGGTGAAGAAAATTATGTTTTTTTTCTCTCTCTCTTCTGGATGACCGTGGCGTGGATAAAGATGAACCTGTTGCCCTCCAGTTCCTAATGTGACGAGTCGGGGATGCTACACACACAATAGTAAAAGTTATTCAATAGAGCTCAGGCAGAAAGTATTTTGATAGAGGTATTTAAGTGGCATAAGGTATACAAGGAGGGCAATTCAAACAATATCATTAGGGCTAGTGATCGGAATATAACAAGAAAATGCCCTTAAACTTAATAACGTTACATTAAAAAAAAGAGAAAGAAGGAAGGTAAAATGGTTATCAGGAAGAGTGTTCGAACGACTGGAAGGAACTTAATAATCAAGCTGTTGTTATAGTGTGTGTGTGTGTGTGTGTGTGTGTGTGTGTGTGTGTGTGTGTGTGTGTGTGTGTGTGTGTGTGTGTGTGTGTGTGTGTGTGTGTGTTAATAATATCGCAGCACTGGAGGAAAGGAAAAGATAAAACAAGTAATTCACTTGATAGAAAAAAGAAGTATATATATTGGAATGATGAGAATACCTTTGTTTTGTTTTATTAAGTGACGCCATAAGTTGTCCTTTACTGCGATGTTTTTAAATACACGAATATTGCAGAGAGAGAGAGAGAGAGAGAGAGAGAGAGAGAGAGAGAGAGAGAGAGAGAGAGAGAGGTTATAACAAATGAAACCGCATTCAAACCACATAGTTCAGTGTTTTGTACAACTTAACGCAACGAGGCAAATTCAACGTTGCACAATTTTAAACTCCTAGTGCTAAGTTTAAAAAAAAAAGACAGCTTATTGAACAAAACTTCGTGGAACTTGTTGAAAAAAAACTGCAGTGGTAAAAAAAGTCAATGTATTTATAGTAATTCCCGCAGCGTAACTTGGCTATTCAGGATGTATTCTGACATGACTGTAAGATGAAATATTAAGATAGTTACATTACATGATTGTCGTGTGTGTCTCAATCGTTTCAATCGTTCCCTTGTCTGTTTTCGTGTGCTTGAATCGTTGGAATCGTCTCATTGTCTGTTTTCGAACTTGGCTTGTATGGTGGAAAGATATTGTAGTGTAGTGGTGATATAGGAGAAATGCAGTGTCCCCTTTAGCATGGCCTTCTTCTGCTCCTCAAGCTTCTCACAGTTCTCGAGTATTTCCTCAGTAGTGTTGAGAGCCTTGACTAACGTAGAGAGTTTGGAGTCCCTCTCCTTCACCAGCAACCCAGAGATGGTAAGGTCCAGCTGAGTGGTGAGGTGGTCCAGGGGGCGATATCGTTGGAGTGCATGCCCCGCAGCATCTCCTGCTCCTTAGTCAGGCTGGACATGTTTTTCTCAACACTTGCCTGCAGACTCTGGTGCTCTTCGGTGGAAGGCATCGCCTCACATTTGTCCAGATATTTGTGTTTTCTTGCTCTTGGCTAAGCTGTTGGTTCACTTTCTTCAAAGAGTCGAACACTGGTAGGTGTTTGTGTTGGCGGTACCACGCACGGTACTTGTGCTTTAAGTCCTCAGGCACCAGCATTGCTTCTCCTTCCATGAGTGTAGGAAGCAGGGGAAATGAATGAGCCAGGTGGAACAGGAGCAGACCGGCAACTTGAGGGTCAATCTTTTCTTTGTCTCTTGGTTAGGTAACCTAACCTAACCTAACCTAATCTCATCTAATCTGTGATGATGAAACCCGAGAGGAATAAGGATAATCAGATGAAGTTGTAATTGTTATGGCGAGAACAGAGAAGAGAAAGAAGATTGTCTGGAGGAGGAGAAAGAAGAGGAGGAGGAGCAGGAAGAGGACGAAAAGGAAGAAGAAAGAGGAGAAAGTCGTATTGCCTGAGGAAGAGGAAGAGGAAGAGGAAAAGTCATTCATAGCCTGAATAACTTCCTGCAGTCTAAAAATGAAGTATCAAGATTAAATTAGTTGAAAACTATAAAATTATCAAGTTTTAGAATCAATTTTGAGATAATTTGACTTGATATGACCCTCGAGAAACAGTGTAGCCGAGAAGCATATAAGCACAACATAAATTATCCCTCACCCTCAGCTGTGCCATTAATCCTTCACCCTACACATTTATCCTACCACCCTCTCTTCTTAATCCTTCACCGTACACATTCATCCTACCTACACTCTACTCAATCCTTCACCTACACGTGTAGTCGTCCTTCCACCCACTGTCCTCACTTCTCCTCAGCTGTGCCTTAATACTTCATCCTACACATTCATCCTACGACCCCTCTACTTAATCCTTCACCCTACACATTCATCGTTCCACCCACTCTTCTCACTCCTTCACCTCACACAGGCTTGCTATCACCCCTCTACTCAATCCTTCACCCTACACATCCATGAGCAATATTGGCGAGATGATGAAATACGATGCGATTATTATAAATAGTCACTTTTTATGACTTTCCCGTGGGTGGTTACTAGTCATTTCACGGAACATTTGGTCAGATAATGCACACCACCATCAGCGGAGAGAGAGAGAGAGAGAGAGAGAGAGAGAGAGAGAGAGAGAGAGAGAGAGAGAGAGAGAGAGAGAGAGAGAGAGAGAGAGAGAGAGAGAGAGAGAGAGAGAGAGAGAGAGAGAGAGAGAGAGAGAGAGAGAGAGAGAGAGAGAGAGAGAGAGAGAGAGAGAGAGAGAGACAGACAGACAGACAGACAGACAGACAGACAGACAGACAGACAGACAGACAGACAGACAGACAGACAGACAGACAGACAGACAGACAGACAGACAGACAGACAGACAGACAGACAGACAGACAGACAGACAGACAGACAGACAGACAGACAGACAGACAGACAGACAGACAGACAGACAGACAGACAGACAGACAGACAGACAGACAGACAGACAGACAGACAGACAGACAGACAGACAGACAGAGAGAGAGAGAGAGAGAGAGAGAGAGAGAGAGAGAGAGAGACAGACAGACAGACAGACAGACAGACAGACAGACAGAGAGAGAGAGAAAATAGGTAAATTGATATGATACTGCACTAAATCTATAGAGGAGAAAATAAATGAACACTTTGCTTGGTCAACATTTCGACATTCCTTATATTTCTTTTTCCCTGATCCAGCTTCCACTTCCACTCAGCGAAACACTGATAACAATAGCAAAGGAATGTGTTGCAGCTTTGGCTATGAGAGAGAGAGAGAGAGAGAGAGAGAGAGAGAGAGAGAGAGAGAGAGAGAGAGAGACTGAATGAATGAAACGAAGCTCGAATCACCGGGTGCTTAATTCTCAAAGTCCTTGTTAATTAACTTAGCGAAAGGGGAACGTTGCCAAACTGTGTGTCGCTACAATTTTTCAATACTTTTGTTGTAAGTGAATGTATGTTGCACGTTGCTCGACTCGTGTTGATGCGGTGCAGGGAACCCGTGTTAGCCTGCCTCCCTCCCTCCCGTGCTGCTGCTGTTGCTTGTATGTACTACCTGTGCTTGTGTTGTAAAGTACCCATGTAGGGGAGAGACATACATACATACACACACACACACACACACACACACACGCCCGGTAGCTCAGTGGTTAGAGCGCTGGCTTCACAAGCCAGAGGACCGGGGTTCGATTCCCCGGCCGATTGGAGATATTTGGGTGTGTCTCCTTTCACGTGTAGCCCCTGTTCACCTAGCAGTGAGTAGGTACGGGATGTAAATCGAGGAATTGTGACCTTGTTGTACCGGTGTGTGGTGTGTGCCTGGTCTCAGGCCTATCCGAAGATCGGAAATAATGAGCTCTGAGCTCGTTCCGTAGGGTAACGTCTGGCTGTCTCGTCAGAGATTGCAGCAGATCAGTGAAACACACACACAAAGATTTTTTTTTCAAATTATTTTACTTCAATTTAGGTTTTCTGAATTTAAATTTAATTACTTTCATTTCAGGAAACAAATTTGTCATTTCTTCAAATTTACATTTAGATGAACTTCTTTACGGGGAAAAAATTATCTCGTTGGAATTTCAAGTTAAATCTACTCCTTGTTAATTTATCTATTTATTCATTTCTTCGTGGAAATGTTGAAGAAATCGTAAATCACTGACAAACGACTCGTCCAAAAAGTTTCCTGGTGAGAATATGGAATGTTTCAAAACACGTCATTTGGATATTCATTTTTGGACAATTCTCTTTCGGGAGTGGCATCCCTAGTGGACTTTTTCTGCCGTCTTTTTGTTGCCCTTGGCCGGAGCCTCTCACATAAAAAAAAAACTATAGCCGGTTGTTGACCCGTCCTGTTGAAATAAAAAAAAAAAGAGCACCTATGACCCTAAAACTGACCCACCACTTTTTCATAGCCCTTCACGCTGCACCGTCAAGTGAATAACAGAGTTCCCAGAACCGGTTACCGTGCTGAGTCACACTAAGGTCATAGGGCGGCCGCTACATCACCAGCCAAGAAAACTGACTCTTCTTTTCTCTCTCAAAGGAAGATTCAATTACCAATCTTGACTGAACCAGCGAGCTTTCTCTTCCGTCCCTCGAGTTTCCGAACGTCGACTTGTACGCGAGTGTGTTAGATATTGTTGATTTATGCTCACTACTAAGTTGGATGACCGGGAGGATATTATAATGTGTTTCCTACAAGGCGAGACCTCACGCTGAGCAAGCCTTCAACTTCCACACACTCATGAATCAGTATTACTGCCCAAAGAAGACTGCGTGCGTGATTAATCTTCTAACTTTGGCCGTCTTGTATGAGGGATATACTTGATCATTGTCATCGGAAGCTAAGATGAGGAGCAGGAACAGACCAGCCCTTCCAGCTACATTCCTGTTCGTCTCCGTTAACCTCTTCAGTACCATGGCGCATTTCCTTATGCATTTTGCTTACTATTTGGTGATTTTATACAGCTTCAGAAACTTATGTAGGGGATTAATTTAGTGAAGACTGTGGCCAGTAATCTTCTGACCTCCATAGATCCTTCTTCATGTCAATAAAATGGTCTAAACATACACAAATCTCAAGATAAAAATGTATCCCAGTAATGAAGGGGTTAAAAATATTAAATAGATAGATGAATAATTCTATAAGGACTTTGTCGGTCATCATCGCCAACGTCAATGAATAAAAAAGAGGGAACGACAGAAAAAATACCCTGTAATTATAGGCCGATTAGCTTATCATTGCCTGCTGAAAAATATGACACCCTTAATTAGAGATAAGATAAGTTACGACCTTCAAAGCGAACCAGAAATTAGGCAGGCGGATTCTGTCAAATGCATTGACATTTTATTACGACTTCATATTATTTTTCCCCCCGTTGCGGGCAATACGAAGTCAATTAATACTGAACTAACACTGTGCTCTTGAAATGATGTGATATTCTCTGTAATGCTTCCCCGCTAAGTTTCTATTCTGCGGACTAGAGTGAGAGGTGTATAGAAAAAAAACTAGTGTTATTAGTAATGCGTAAAGCTGATATGTTGCATGAGAAAGATATTAAAGTGAAAATCAATAGTTTGGGTTTAATAAGGATGGGTTTTCAGGCTGCTTGACTTAGTGTGCCTTGGTAAGGTGAGGGGGACGTAGTGCATTAATAATCATATAAGTTATAAATGGAATAAGATGATATGTGCTTGTTCTAAACGTATGGGTGGTTCTTATTCATGAGTTTTTCAAAGAGGAGTTTAATTTGATAATCAATCACGGGTACACTCAGGCAAGGGGAGAATTTACAAGTTTCTGGAGCGTTGAGTGAATTCACGACTAGAACAAATGAGAGGACGATTCCACTTTAGTTTGTTTACTCTGACGCTTCAAGTAAGAGGGAAAAACACAGGATGATAAAGAAACGCTTGAAATGAGGACAAATTTTAATGCACTGAATCAAAGACCATTTTGCAGGCAGCTTATAAATACGAGTACATCCTCTTATCGACAGTCAGATGCCAAGCAAAACTATTCTGAAATTATCATTTTGAATTAATAATAACATGCACTGATCCGTATCATTGTTTATGGATTGCGTGAAGGAAGACAAGCGTGTGATTTAGGAAGCAGAATAGCAAGCATGTTAACCCCTTCAGTACCATGACGCTTTTCCATATTCATTCTGTTTACTATTGCGTGATTTCATACAGCTTCAGAAACTTATGTGGGTATTAGAATAATGAAGACTGTGGCCATTAATCTTCTGACCTCCATTGACCCTTCCTAATATCAATAAAATCGTCTAATCACACCAAAAAATTCATGATAAAAGTGCGTTTCAGTACTGAAAGGGTTAAGAGACAAATCTGCTGCTGCCACCATAACAGAAACAGCCAAACCAACAGTAATAACAAGCACTGATCCTTAGCACTGTTTATAGCAGTTGTGGAGGAGGACGTGCTTGCAATGGTGTGATTCAGAACGGCGCAAAAGACTTAGCGTGCTGGAGAAGATTGAGATTAATACGTATTACTGTCTCGTTAAAGGGATCGAGTTAAGACAGCAACGGGTGGAGACAGCTTGAGTTTGTCTCCTTTCACGCTTTAGACTTGCTCACCTGCCAGAAAATAGGTGAGGGACGTGAGCCGCGGACCTGTAATCTTGTGTCCCTGCAACCCTACAAGCAACCCCGCTATCATCTCATCCAGACCGTCAAAGCATAAGGGAGTACAGGGCAATTCCAGCCAGAAACAGGATATGAGACGCTGGGCTGACTTACAAATATTACTTGTCCAAAGCGCTACTCAGTAATCACAGCAACGTACACGTGAATTGAATCTGGCAAGCTGTTGGCCGACACATAGAGCAGCAACAGTAACAGGTGTTCCAGGCTCCCTCTCTATCTAGGTTTGGGAGAGCCAGACCTTTCGTCCAGTATGGGGAAATCGTATTGGTGTGTCATGCAATAGTTACAAGCACAGGCACCTCTCGGATTAAGGCTTCACCCTGCAGGCTTTAGTAAATCTGCACTACTGCTATAAACACTAACTTTTCTCCTATTTTTTTTCGAACATTGTAGTGCATCCAGTTTTATATTGCCATTAAAAGATATCGGGTTTTTGTCACATATTCATGCTTTTTTTTCCTCACGTCACAGCACTGCGCCAGACTATCAAGATCTCCAGACTAAGTTTTCTGTATTTTCTATTCCACGTCTGTTTCCCTTGCCGTGTGTGTCGTCAGATAGAGTTCCGTCTGTCTGCTTTTTGTCATTTCCCGGTGGTAGTTTTGTTATGTATATGAGAAAGAGAGTGGGAAGGAAACAAAAAGAGAAAGGAGAGAGAGAGAGAGAGAGAGAGAGAGAGAGAGAGAGAGAGAGAGAGAGAGAGAGAGAGAGAGAGAGAGAGAGAGAGAGAGAGAGAGAGAGAGAGTATATATAAATAACCTACCTAACTTTTATATCATTAGCATTGTGATGTATCAAATTTACGAAGGAGTAACAAAGATGAATAAAGTAAACAAGCAGAATAAACCAAACGAAACGCTTCATCTTCCAACCACCGTAACTCTGAAGCCAACCTGTTATAGTGCACCTCGGCTTTTCTGCCCCGTGAGCCTTGTTTGATCACACCTCTGAGTTATCACCGCACTTAGACGCAATGTGTGGCCCTTAATGTACCGATTTACTGCTCACTGCACCATTTTGGCAACGAAACTGCAGTTCACGTAAAGTTCTGGATTTCTCAGAGCGACACACAAGATTCAAGGGTGGGTGTGTTTGGTGAAGCAAGTTTACGGCTGAGCTATACATTGATCCCAGTTCGCAGCAGAAGGGACAGTGTTTGTTAAGGCGGTGTGGCATACATACGTTATTTTTTGTCACATATTTGTATTTCCTAAGGTATTTAAGTCCGTTTTACAGCTTAAGCTAATGATTTTTAAGGAGCAATACATATTTCATTACTTGTTAACACAGAGGTCTTGTATTTTTTACATTATTTACTTCAGTTTGAGTCTTTTTCCCTGTTTATACGTGGGCCATTCACAAGCCATCCCTGGCCGAGATTCTTATGCAACTCATAATGTGGAGTGATATTTACTCAGAATTAGGAAGGTTGTATGGAGGAAAGCGGTGTGCCTCGAGTCCTCAGCCAGCTTTCGATGCGTGAACCGAGGCGTAGCGGTGGTGGCAGTGAGCACACCACCGCTGTAATCATGACGACCCTCAGGGAAGGTTCTCGCGGCCCAGGCTTGTTGATATATCGTTAGGCGACGCTATTCACCCGCCGCCCGCGTTGCCAAGCGAGGAGCCTTTGTCTTACCGGCCGGTCTGTTTTATCTCTCATAAGCGTCCCCCATCAATTGAAAGAATTTACCACCACTGACTTCAAGGCTTGCAACGCGAGAAAGAGAGAGAGAGAGAGAGAGAGAGAGAGAGAGAGAGAGAGAGAGAGAGAGAGAGAGAGAGACACAGATTGACAGACAGACAGACAGACAGACGGAAAAAGAGAGACAAAGACACAAACAGAGAGAGAGAGAGAGAGAGAGAGACAGACAGACAGACAGACAGACAGACAGACAGACAGACAGACAGACACAAACACACAGAGAGAGAGAGAGAGAGAGAGAGAGAGAGAGAGAGAGAGAGAGAGAGAGAGAGAGAGAGAGAGAATGTTGTTGCTATTGTTATTGTTGTTGTATACTACTACTACTACTACTACTACTACTACTACTACTACTACTACTACTACTACTAACTACCACCACCACCACCACTACTATTACTACACCTCAATAAATAAAGGCAGCGATGAGAGAAAGAATAATTTACAAGCGTGCCAGTACAGAATGACTGCCTGGACTCAAGTGTTGCGCCAGGCGTTGCTGTCATCAACCTGGTAACAGTTCGGTGCGTGATGGAACGAAATACTGTGAGAAAAGTATGGATGAAATATGTGAAGAAAAGCCACATCGTTTATTTCTCAAGCCTGTCTGGTTACTCTCTCCTGGTGAAAGGAAGGAGAGAGAGAGGGAGGGAGAGAAGGAGGGAGCGGAAGTGCAGTTTGCAAGTGGTCATTTTTCTAACATTGTGAATACCCTCCTGCCTCTGACTTCAGCTCCTTTAAGAGGGAGGTTTCAATACATTTTTTTTTTTTATTTCCTGTCGTTTTCCAGACGATAAGATTCCGTGAGCAATAATTTGTTCTATCTATTTCTTTTTTTTGGGGGAGGTCCTACTCTTTTATCTCGTTTTTGTTTTCTGAATATTAGAGACATACACGCTAAGTGTTGCTTGCTGCTCCGTCATAGCTCGTCACACACAACCAACATGAGTGACAGTCATCTATGAGGGCTTCTGACAGGTGCCTCAGTCTCTCCATTGACAGAAAGGCATTTATTCATCATTTAGTTGTAAAAACCAGTAATAAATCGTCAGTCAAACGCAATCATTCACCCTTATATTGTGAATTGCGCCGTGACATGAACTGCCAGCCATTCAGGACTGAGTGAGTAATGCCACAAAAGCTACGAAATATTAATTAATGGGTGACTGGGACAACAAAAATTTCAACCAACCCTTCCTGTGACAAGTGTGGCCAGCCATAGCACAGTGCACTAGTTAGCTGATGCGTACTCATCCCTGTTAAGCCACGAGGTAAATCGCAAATCAGTACCATTACGTAGGTCCAGGGATGCCGCCCTCCCACCTCACCCCGGACTACCTTTATCCGATAGGCCGATGGTGTAACATGTCTTTACTCCATCTCCAAGTATCGGCCTGGCCACGTATTCACACTACACTGCAAGGCCAATAAACAATATACACACACTACACATACGACACATACGCCACATACACATACATACCATACACCAGACACACACCACACATACCATACACACCCCAAACACCCACACACACCCCACATACCCGGCACACACCACACATATCTGACACACACCACACATATACACGCACACCCGACATACACTCCACACACACCTGACACACACCCCACATACACCAGACACACACACATTCACAGCACACTACACTACACACACCACAACACCCCACAACACCCCACACACACCATAAGACATACCCCAAACACACACACACACACACACACACACACACTCCACACGGGGAGGGAGGGCGGGAGCGAGGAATGGAGGGAAGGAGGTCTCGGTCTGGGTCCAAATTTTTCGGGGCTATGAGCGGGCCAGTATCTTTCAAGTTCCTGTGGCTTATTTAGGTCATTTTTCATGTTGTTTATCTACTTCGGTGGTTAGTTGTAGCTTTTCTTGAGGTGTGTGAGCACTTTACGTGTGTGAGCACTGAGATGAGTGGCGAAGTGTTGCCGTACAGACTGGTGGGAGGAAGGGAAAGTGTGCACATCGTCTCATATTTACGTTATTTATTTCATTTTGAAAATCGCAAAAAGAAAGAAGACACCCAGGCAAGAATGTACTTCATATTTTTACTTGTCATAAACTTTAA
This sequence comes from Portunus trituberculatus, assembly GCF_017591435.1. NCBI lineage: Eukaryota > Metazoa > Arthropoda > Malacostraca > Decapoda > Portunidae > Portunus > Portunus trituberculatus. The sequence goes on along the minus strand of NC_059269.1, from coordinate 9,248,589 downwards.
CTAATAACCAAAACATAAAATCATAAGCGAGTTGACCAACAAAAATAAAACCTACAGAAACGTACCTGTAACTTTTATGAACGGTACCACAAAATGCTCCACTGCTGAGAAGGAAAGCACAGCCACACTACATTTTGTTACATATTTCAAATACCAAAATATTTTACTTGCCACACATATAAAGAAATCACACGTTACTTGTCGTATAAAGGAAATAATTTTTCGTCACATTCGGCAACTGACACATTAAATTTAAAAATACTTATAGTTAGACTAAATTTAATGGAATATTATTACTTGGCACATGTTTCTTATATTTTTCCAGTTCTATGTAGGAAGCCAAAACAATCCTAGGTGCGCTAATGAAAAAAGAGAAAAATATCCGAAATGTTTGTTGTTGTCCTCCTCTAGTCTATGGTGTTCCTGCTCGTTCTCCTTCCCTCACTCACACCCTCCCTTCCACTACTTCCTCTTCGTCTTCCTTCTCCACGCCCGAGCTTACAAAACACCTGGAGACACATGAAAGCATCTGGAAATTCCGTGAGCTAAAGTAAGTATTAATTGGGAGAGACGAATACTGTTGACGGAAAAAGGTTGGGTGGGGCTCGGGGGGCCTGGGCGGTGGGGACGAGGTTTTGGTGGGCCTAGGTCTGGACGGCAAGGAATCAAGGATACACTGTGGTGTGTGTGTGTGTGTGTGTGTAATTACTCTCTCTGTGTGTGTGTGTGTGTGTGTGTGTGTGTGTGTGTGTGTGTGTGTGTGTGTGTGTGTGTGTGCCTGCCCCTCACTATCCCAAGACACATCATTTCTTCTCCTCATCACCTCGTACTTCAATCCTCAATTATGGCGTCTCTCATTTGGCTTACCCTTCGAGTTTTTGGATGTAAACAAGAAACTGGTTCGGGAAAGTATCGTTTGTTATTTTTCTGGCAGCATTTGGCAACTGAACAGCCTGGGAACTTTGACATGGGTATTCAGAATCGCTTTGCTCTCTCACCACGACTGTTTTTAAAAGCCGTAGTGAAGTGACAGGAGTTTTTAAAGGTGTATTTATGCTTTAGTGACATATTAACGATATTTTTGCATTACTAGAAAGTGAAACAGGCTATAAAACCTGACTAATTATATCTCTCGTTCTGAGAGAGTAAAGTATCTCTGATTATGTGTTTCAGACATGCCAGGCCGCATAGGAGATACCAATTGGCTTTATGCAAAGTGTATATTTGTTTAGTTTTCTTAGTGGAGATGCTAGCGACTCTTCTACAGACCCATCACCCATACACACACACACACTCTCTCTCTCTCTCTCTCTCTCTCTCTCTGCATATAAACCATATCTGCATTTATTACTGATATCAAATAACTGAATTCGGAAGCCAAGAGGGTAAACTTTTGTAATTTTCTCTCCTGCCGCTTTCAATTTGGGGTCCGCTTTCCACGCCCAGCCTGAGCCTCCGCCGCCGACGCTCCTCCTGCCCTCCCCAGCCAATATTCTGTTTCGCCTCTGTGTTTTGCAGCCGCCCAGCTCCATCCTCCGAGCCCACCACTTTCCCCGGTGACGGACAGCTGTTGCTTCTGCTTTCATTGGCCATTTTTCTCACTTCCCTGCTCTTTTCCTTCGTCTAACCTTCTGTCTCTATCAGTTCCCCCCTGGCCTTGTCTTCATGTCGTTCTAAATGAATTCTTCTTTACAAATGGTGTGTTATTACGTGGGAGTCTGTTCCGTGGATCTGTTTTTCTTTAATACACAGTTGCTTTCCGTCTCTACGTATCAGTTTCCCGCGGCTTCGTCTCTTCAAATTAGTTCTTCTTTAAGGGTGAAGGTAAGTCTGCTATGTTTGCCAGTTTTACACTAGATGCACGTAGGTGTTTTATAAGGGTAACTTTGGTAGTAATTTGACATAGAACAATATAAGAACTTGATATAGCGGAGAATTTAACAGTGATGCCTTCCCTACTCTTGCCAGCGCTCAGTGTGAAATATATAGTTTATTTTCGGGAAGTTTGCGTGCTTTCTTTCATGCGCGGGAGAGGATTGCATTACTTGGGGGGAAGTTTTAAAGTCATTATCTCGTGAGGGAAAAATAGGATGGTGGATTGGTGCGCATCGTTTAATCCTAATTCATGACCGATAGTGCTGCCGCTAGACTAAAGCGAGGCGAGAACCAGCAGCACCAAACTATTACGTAAAGTTTAGACAAGAGAGCACTGATATTTTGCTAACTTTTTTTTATCAATTCATCGGAAAAATTGAGCTGCACTAAGAGTATTTCACCAGTAAATGTGTATGAGTGCAGCGTGTCAACATTTCCTGTAACATTTCTCATCACGATTGTTTTTAAAGGCAACAAAATGATTGGCCCGGTTCAAAAAGAGTGTTTCTCCTGTTAATAGTGTATAAATCTTTTTAATCTGTCACTGCAATCATAAAAACTTCAATGAGGGCCTTTTGAAAGTTGTGAGCGTGAGGGGAGAAGTGTTCCCTAATATGTGATGCAGAGCTGGGCACTTTACGAGGGAGGAGGATCACAGAGAATCACAACTACTCACAATCTCTTTAAATACTTGCCAACTGATAGATACTTTCACACACACACACACACACACACACACACACACACACACACACACATAACACAGTACCATGCGGGATCAGCCTGAATACTTAAACTTCATGCCCTGTTTTGCATTTTTGGAAGGTTTTCAACACAACACTGGAGCGAGGGAGCGAAATTAAAGAACACAGTGGAACATATCGTAGCTAGCTTACTTGATTGTTCTTTCATTCTTTTCTATTGTTCATTCCTTTGTTTATATATCGGCTCTTTATTAGTGAAACTGTTGATGAACGAATGGTTAACTTAGCAGTGGTTAACGAGCTAATGAGGGAGCACAGGCAGTGGGGATGGAGAAGGTATCCGCCACCAGCGTTCATCTACGTCTCAAAGCGTGGAAATATTTACACACGCACTGTTCCAAAACTAATGTGAAGTTTGGTAACATCTTCGAGTGATATGTTAATAGTAATAGCAGCTCACACAAATCGTATGTTATTATGCATTGCCATTGACGTGGTTTAGGAATATAGAGTAACACAGAAGCAGCAAGGCGTTCGAACACAATCAGCGAGCGAGCAAGGTGTCATTTTCTCTGAGGCAGTGATGGAGTGTAAGTGTGAGTAACAGAAGGATGCTAATTCTATTACTTTTTCCTGGTAAGTGTGCTTGTATGTGATGTAATGTGTAGGTGATGTACTGTACATTTCAAAACTATGTAATCGTGTCGCTTTTAACAGTAGGAAAGATAAATAAACGAGTGTATTCCTGAACTTGTAATTAATGCGCAGTGATACACGTGGACTAAGTCAGTCACGTAACAAGTAAGTAGGGAAGTGAGGTGAAGATATGAGACAGTGAGAGAAGTCCACGTGGTATGGAAGAGAGGAAGAACACACAACTAATGACTTAACGAAGCTGGAGCGGAATGGTTGTTAGTGAAGTCTTGCGTGGTTATACGAAAAAGAACATTCTTTTGTGAGATAGTCATATAAGTCGGCAATTAATAGTTAGTATCTTAGTATTATTTAAGGAATTTTCTTTGTTACTTTTGATATTTACCCGTGTTTTTGTATTACAGACAACATAAGGTGATCCAATCTGCCGCCCTGACGTTAAAAAGCCTGGGGATCAGCAGCTTTGGTGAGAAGTATCATAGTACTTTTAACACACACACACACACACACACACACACACACACACACACACATGCATGAATCCTTTCACTACTGACTATTAACTTGATATTTTAGATATAATGAGAATTTTATTTGCTTTAGGAAGAGTATTTGGAAGTCAAAAGTTTAATATTCTGAGTCTTTACTATTCTAATGTCAATTATATATGTTTCTGAAGCCGTACAAAATCGCCAAATAGTAACCATAAGAAAACATGTCCTGGTACTAAAAAGATTAAGGCTGGCGCAATGTTGGCCAACGGCACTACACCAAAGACCGTATGGAGATCTTTTTAGAGTCCTCTTGCACTGTACACAATAGGAGAGATGTTAGACTATGATAGCTGTGAGGCACCACGCGACGCCACTATAGACCGAATTATGCTGCGACGGAGCCATCTTGACCTAGTACTGCTGAAACTAAGGAAAGTTGTGTAGACGTTTATGAAACCAGAGAGAGAGAGAGAGAGAGAAGAGAGAGTGGGATGGGGAGGGCGAGGGTGCGTCATCATGTCTCTCCCTCCCACTTCTCCCCCATCTCTCTCTCTCTCTCTCTCTCTCTCTCTCTCTCTCTCTCTCTCTCTCTCTCTCTCTCTCGCACTGCCAGCTCGCCACTCCACACAAGGACTCACTCGTCTCCCTAATTAACACACTCGTCAGCTGTTGAAAACCCACTATGTATAGAGTGTAAGAGGAATTCCAGCGCCAAGCTTTCGTGAGGCAGTTATATGGCAAGGAATTCGTGTTAATAATGTACTACGTGTATGATCTTGATAAGGACAGTTAGTTTAGCGATGGTTGGTTATTCCTGGTGACTTGAGAGTTCTGGTAGAGTAATGATTGCTTTTCTCTTATCAAAAATCATTGTTTAAGAATTAAAGGAAGTGTGCGATTGGGTTTAGAGATAGCATAATCTATAGAGACTGTCTTTATGGTTGGTTATATCTGCTTTTCGTCTTTATATTGTTTTTATGTATTTTCAATTGCTTTAGTGTCTTACTTCAGAGAGACGTGATATGAGAGGAACGTCATTGCAGTGGAAAGACTAACAGTGGCAAGTTATTTACGTATTTGAGACGGTCATATTTAGAAACGTCTTGCTCTCTCCACGACAATTTTCCAAGGCCACAGAGACGACTAGCACGTTTTTCAAGACAGTTTCTCCTTATGATACGCTAGAAATCTTGCAAGTTAATCATTAGAACTATAAAAATATCCTTAAAAATATGAGTATCTTCAACTAGAGCCTCTGGAAAGCATTGAAGGTGAGAGAGAGCAAAGCGTTTCAGAATACAGGCTTCAGATCTAGGTGATGGCCGTTACTCTCCGGAACCTGGTGGTATGTAACAAACGTTCTCTACCTTCTCAGACAAGTATAAGGTGTCTCTATGTTCAGTGATATATTTAGCACGTAAGGGTGACCTGACCTGACCTGGAAGAATAACAGGAAAGGTGAAATGGGAGAAGAGTGGAGGAAAGGTAGGTAAGATGGAATATTGAGGAGGAGGAGTCAGAATTAGTTGTGTGGTAAAGAATAAGAAAAATGAGGTTTGGTGGAAGAAGCCGCCAGTTTTACACGTGGCAGACCTTGACTCAGTATTATAACTGCGACTTGATACTAAACAAAGTGCAAGGGAATCAATGACGTCTCTCCTTCGCGAACACTGTCAATCCTATCCTGGTGTATAGCTAAATCATCACCATTACTATAACGCTATGAAACGCACCGCCACCACTACCACCAACCCTATTGCTACCATCACCACCATAGCCAGTAACACAACTTCCACCCACGCTATGTCATAATTGCATCACCTTTTTAGTACCTCATCACCACCACCGCGCCATCATCACCAGACACGCTAACATATTCACAAGGTATATCTTTTGTCATCTACTGCTTTTCTCTCTCTCTCTCTCTCTCTCTCTCTCTCTCTCTCTCTCTCTCTCTCTCACACACACACACATACACACTTATACGCACATACGGTAAGGTCTTTTTCTCACACATAGAGTTTGAAAATATATCTTTGCTCTGCCTTCCAGTCATTACCTCTACGTCTACTGACAAATCTCTACACTTGCTTGGAAAAAGGGAAAATATTTACGTTGCTCCCTGACAATCTTTTCTCGGGATTTGCAGATTTTGCTTTACTGACGGAACACACTACATAACAAGACAGGCGGGACGGAATTGCGAAAAGCTCTGTAGAGTGAACTAAAGGCAAGTCTGAGCCATTGTTACTCTGTGTTAGCGTCATGTTCATCTTTGTATGTTTTTTTAATAGTATTTTTCTAGATCGTTAGTGTGCAACCTTCATATTTTCCAGTCTTTCAAATTATTTTTTCACATTTATTTCAGGGTCATGAATAATTACAGTTATTTATATGTAGACACTGCAATACAAAATTATCAGTGTATATTTCTGCTTGACTGATGCTCTCCCTAAGTGTTTACATTTCTATCTTATTTTATCATGGTATTTTTTTTTTTTTTTTAGTTTTACGTCCTTCCCCGCTTAGTAAAATTCATAAAATTGGAGAGTCTGAGCTTCACTGTTAATGAGGTTGCGTTGGGTATTTATATTAAGTAATTATTTTTCTTACGCTTGTTGTGATATAGCCTCCAAACTTTCTATATTTAGGTTAATGAGAATTTTAGATGAGTGTTCGGAAAATTGACCAAGGTTACGAAATGTCTGTCCGATTATCTGAATGATGTTAATGCCAATTCAAAAAACGTTATTTATAGCTGTCAGGTTTGTATTCATTAACAAAAATCTGATCTTATGTTGGAGAAAATGTTCATCTTTTCGTCTCTGCATAAATCTTAGAAGCACGACATGTAAATTTCCACTCAGCTGTGAAAAAAAAACCCTACATTCTGCCCTGTGTGTGTCATGTGCGTGCAACTCATTGTTTGAATTAGACGTTGATTTACACTCCCAAAGTCACGTTGATCTTACAAGCACCCTAACACGACAAGTAAACTAGCTACTACTTAAGCCACCCGACAAATGCCCTCTCATTCTGTCTTTGTGTTATGTGTATGTGTGAGCCATCCATTGATTAAGTTTGGCATGATTCCACGCCTTCCCCTTCCGAGGCGTGTGATCAGTGGTCATTTGGGACACATAGCGATGATTTGTGGTAGTTTGAGGCGAGGAAGTGTCAAGGAGTTGTTGTGTGTGTGCATGTTTATGAACCGTTTGTGTCGTTATGGCTGTATGTGTCATTTTTTTCCCCTTCGTGTTTGCTCGTGTAAGGAAAAATGTGTGTGTGTGTGTGTGTGTGCGTGCGTGCTGTGTAATGGGTGACATGCAGTATGTATGATATTGCTTGATTGATGAATTAATGTAGCTTTCATCTTCCACAGAAACACACACACACACACACACACACACACACACACACACACACACACACACACACACACACTGATAATGACTCACCTATCATCTGGGTAACATAAACGATAAGGAAAAAAAAAAAAGCTAATAAGATAAAACTCAACACATATCTTACCGTGAGCTAACGTGAACATAGCGAGAAATAATATTCTGAAAATGATCGCTTGAAACTCGACCCGCGAACAGCCTGTCCTACGGGAAGGCTGGGATTTGAAACCTCCCTCTGGCAAGCTTTAGAATGATGGTATCGGTATCTTTTTTATCCCACCCAGGTTTCTTCTTATTTTTCCCCGCAGACAGTCATAAAAATGCAGTGGAGGATACAGAGCAGACAGCCGCCGGGGAATTGCATTGAGCGAGGGTCCCTGAGCGAATGTCTATCACTGACCATGACGGGCAAGGCTCAGAATTCCAAGGCCGTTTCTTTAACTCAGGAATTGCTTTCGAGCGCCAAAAATATACCACGCCATTGGGTTTGCAAGACTATGAGCATAATAGAACACGGTGGGAGGAGAAATGAGAGGGGGCAATTTCTATACCCTCAATGCTGAATGAAGAAAAAGAAAGGTATAAAGTATCTTCCATTTCTTGGGAAAGAAATTCTTGGGTTCTTTAAACTGAGTTGTTGGAAGTCCACTTTGATCAAGAGTCTTGCTGTGTTATCGGTTGTTTGGTGGTTTGGTGGTGAGGCTCCATGTTCATTGTCGTGTCATTGTCATTACCACTGTCGTTCTCATTTTTCTCTTGCTTCTCTTTCTCACCACCACCACCTCCAACGCCACCATTTCACGTCCACTGCTCAACAAAGACAGTGATATTGGAAAATAATGCATGTTTTTCATATACTTAAAGGAGTTACATAATCTCTCAGGGTTCAAGGAATGTCGAACACGAAACTTAAATATCTTTCAGTAGGGAATTACGTGCGTCGGAAACCAGCTCGTGTAAAGGCAAAGCAAACCCTTGGAAGTGTCTTTTATAAGCAGTAAGTCTGAGTCTCTGCCGGAAGTCTTGTACAATGCAACGTGTGTTTCCTCAGGAACAGAGTTTGAAGGGCCCTCCGGTATTGGGGGGAGGCACCCAGTAACCACGACGCAGAAACAAAAGAAAAACGACAGTGGAAGGAGAAACAAGGTGTTTGCTGGTAATAATAGAGGATGACAGTCTCGGGGTCACTGGAAAAAAATGTGAAAGGTACAGGAGACGTGGAGAGGAAACAGAGGAACAGTGCGCTGGAGACAGTTCAGGTTCAGGGATAAGGGAAAAGAAAAGGCAAAAAGTTTGATAGAGGGAAGGAGATAACGCAGGAGGTTTAATGAAGCTGATATATGGAAGAATGGCGCCAGAACAGTTAATAGGAGCCAAGCAAGACAGAAAGGCGTGCAGGTCAGTAGTTGCTAGGTCACAGAGTAAGGCATATCACAGCGGTAAGACCATTTATTAGAGAGAGTGACAAGTGGAAGAATGACACAGTTGATAGGAGCCACACAAGACATAGAGGAGTACAGGTCAGTGGTTGTCTAGATCACGGAGTAAGGCATAGCACAGCAGTAAGATCAGGTAAATTAGGGAAGCGTGACAGCAACGTTCAGGGAGACTAAAGGGAGCAGGAGTGTTAACGTGAGATGACACGTGCTGGAGACTGGAGACAAAAAAACACGTGTGCCTCAGAGGCCTTTCAAGGAGAACCGAGTACGGGGCGAGGAGAGTTTCTTTGATGCCCTGATCGCCCCTGGCAGGTAGTAATGGCCTTCCTGGAGTACCTGTTAGCCCACAGTCTCCAGTGCTTAAGGACTTGTACCGAAGCGTCTTGTATAATCTTTCATATTATCATTCATCCTGTACTTCTGTTTTGGTATAAATTTGAGTATTTTTTGTCTAGTATAATCATGTTTCTTCTTCTTCTTCTGGCACTTTCTTTTTACATTGGATTTCTCTTCGCTATGTTAATTTTATCTCCTTTTTTTGACGATCTTGTTCACGTACTCATCCATCACTATGAGCCTTGGCTTTTATTGGCATTGTATGTTCGTAATTCTGGTTAATCGCATCTCTCTTTGCTTGATCCTGTTCTCCATTCACGTCTCTCTCTCTCTCTCTCTCTCTCTCTCTCTCTCTCTCTCTCTCTCTCTCTCTCTCTCTCTCTCTCTCTCTCTCTCTCTCTCTCTCTCTCTCTCTCTCTCTCTCTCTCTCTCTCTCTCTCTCTCTCACACACACACACACACACACACACACACACACACACACACACACATGCAGCTGTATTTTCAAAGCATTCAGTCCATATTTTTTCCTTAACATGTTTTTCCTCTCTCACTATATATTTGTTATATCATTCTTCAATGCCCTTCATCTATTGTTACAGCGCATCCCTACCTTTTTTTTTTTTTTTTTTCCATCTCTGCGTTGCTTTTCTCTACAATACACCATTTTGTCGAATGTATATATATCTCTCGTACAGTTTTCTGCCAACATTTTCATCCTCGTTTTTGTTCTGCGTAGTTATAATACTGGTACCTATTTTATATAACCCGTGTTTAGCTTCCTTCGTTTTATTTATCTTTTCTGCTCTTTTGATTTATCTGTCACTTCGCATCCTTACTCTCTTCTTTCTCATGTTTGGGTGAGAGAGACGAATGTATAAACAGGTGAAAGATAACATTCTCGTATCCTTATTCCTTTCTTTCTTACAACGCTCATGTTTGGGAGAGAGACGAGTATATAAACATGTGAAATAATGGTTCCCCTAATGATGTATCAGCGAGTATTGTTCGTTAAATAAGGGAGCAGGAGTCATAGTGTGGATGAAACACGTTATTACCTTCACATCTCCATCCACTGTTGTAATTATGAACGTTAATGATATGTCGTCAACACGGTCATTCTTTTTACTGTAATGTAGTGTACGTATATGCAGGAACTATATACATGAATATGATCTCATTATGAATTTATTTTTATCACTGCCTTTATCAGCGTCGCAGTAACCTCCTCCTCTTCCACCTCTCCTTATTATCACCATCATCAGCATTATCATCATCACCACCATCATCATCATCATCATCATTACTTTTGAATATATTACGAGATCAAGAGCATTATATATTCATAAATTCAATGGAGAGAGAGAGAGAGAGAGAGAGAGAGAGAGAGAGAGAGAGAGAGAGAGAGAGAGAGAGAGAGAGAGAGAGAGAGCGCCATTCACCCTCAACTATAAGGCAGGATACATTACAGCGGTAGGCACGTAAGAGAGCTTGGTATATTGAGCAATCTAGATAAGTTCCCAGCATAGTTTAGCTGACCTGTTGGAACTTGGGCTTGTCATGGCGAGGCTTATAGAGTGGCAAGGCTATCGTAAAGACCTTCTATAGGGGATGTGGGTTTCGAAGGACGACGCATAGAGAGTAACTTACATGTCTATTCTTACCTGTTACTGGATGAATGAATGGTTTAGAAATGAGATTAAAGAGAAGACAGATGGACAGATAGACATAAGTGACAGGTCTCCGGGTGTTGTGTTGTTATGGTGGGCGGCACATAGATAGACTGACTGGTTCGTGTACTTTTATCAGGGATTTGATGTAGAAGGTTTGATCTAGAGAGAGGCGAGGAAAGGAGGTATTATATGTGACTTTCATGGTTGTGACGGATGGCTGTGGTCAATGGTACCAGTGTCAATCAAAACTGAATGTAAAGTATCGCACGTATTGGTAACACAATGGTTCGTATTCTCAAACTTTTCTGTGTTTCACCTCCACTATTTCAAAAGGTTTTACTTAAATTTACGCGAGTTTTTTGAAAAGGTGTTTTTATGGTTCTAGAGGCAGAGTGACAAGATTTCTGCACTATTAACCGGAAAAATAACCTTGAAAACCCCGCTGATCATCTTTGTGGTCTTGGAAAATAGTCGTGGCGAGAGAGCAAAGTGTTTCTAATTACGGACCAATGCAGTACAACCACAACCACCATTGCCACCACACTACTTAAATTCCGTGGTCCAAAAACTCAACTTACACACAACCAGAAGCTTTGATCCGGCTGCTGCAGTGCCGACACCTTTTACGACAAGCTGGATCACTCACTTGTAGACGAGCGACTGTTGTAGAACACGTTTTTTGATGCGGGCACAGTGAAACGGAAACGTAATGGCCTATCGCGAAGGAATTGAATCCAACTTCCTGACTTCCTTAACTTGGCTGCATTAGCACGCATCTGTACTGATCACTGGTGAAAGTTGAAACAGTTCGTGACAATGAATCCTGCGAGGCTCTCTGGCGCGCCCTAAACACTAGGTAGGATGATCATTAGATGCGTCTCGGCGCCATCGTCGTCTTCCAAGCAGTATAATCTTACCGCCAGAGTTTGTTGTTGGGCGTCTAAGTGCGACGCCAAGGGACTGACTATATGGAGAAACTTGGTGATGATTAGTTACGAGTTAAGAGCAGCTGTGTGTGTGTGTGTGTGTGTGTGTGTGTGTGTGTGTGTGTGTGTGTGTGTGTGTGTGTGTGTGTGTGTGTGTGTGTGTCGACCTTTCATCCAGCAATATACCTTACCCGTGCAGTATACAGAAAATAATCACACACTGCACGTAAAACTGCAGTATGAAATATGCCTCACGCGGGTGGGGAGACCGGAGGAAGGTGATACGAGGGGCTGGTGTGAAGCAAGGAAAGGGGACAGTGAGTAGTGACAGAGGCAGTGGCAGTGGCAGGGGTAGGGGCGGCTTGCCTTCCTCCCTCTCCCATCCATTGCTTTATTGTAGACAGGGCAGGCAGGAGAGTGCTTGTAAGTTCAGCGTCGTAGTAATCACTGTGTAAAACGGAACCACTTACCCGTAAAGAGTAGTTTGTATATTGTGAAACGAATGTAAGGCAGCGCTGGCCCTGGATTCAACTGGGCGGCTTGAGAATACACTGGAGAGCGGAGTGGTGGTGGAAGTGATAGTAAATAGAGAGATACACGGTGTTATCATCAACGCCCCTTTGTTTAATGAATACTTACTGCATGGGAGAGGGTTGGCAATATTGGATTCATAACATTGCTGCACTCAAGACACCACAGCACACCAAACCAGATATTCCACTTTACAATTTGGACAGCAGAGAGAGAGAGAGAGAGAGAGAGAGAGAGAGAGAGAGAGAGAGAGAGAGGGGGGGCGGGGAATGTGTCAATTATTCAGGGGACACATTTTTTCCTTGTCAAAAGCGCGAGCCAATGTTAGTAATGAACGCGCCAAAAAATGCCTGTCAAGCAGGGTGAAGCTACAACCAGCGATCACAGAGGCGTGTGACGATAACCTGCATCTATTCTGCTCACAAACTATTCAAGGAAGGAAGCTGAAGCATGTCTTGATTGACGTACAAAGGCTTTCCTATTGAACGTGTGTATGTCAATAATAATTACTCAGTCCGACACTCCACGACAAAACAGCAGCGGTTTTGACAGTCCATTAAGGTCTGAAGACGCTGTGATATGATTATTTGATAAGAAGGACAACACAATACATGAAAGAGTTGTGATATACTCCAAGGTAATGTCCAGACTAAGAGAGAGAGAGAGAATAAGAGAACACCGGAACAATAGACTGCGTAATAATGATAATGTGTGAGAATAACAAGAATAATGATAATAATAGCGCGCTACAAGTGTCACCCGGTGTGCTGCAGGAAGGACGGGGAGGGACAGGGAGCTCGCAAGTTTGAATTACAATCCAGGGAAGGAACAAAAGACAAAGAACACGAAACTCGCTGCATGTCGTGACACTGGAGTACATTACCTGGCATTTTTTAAACGAGAATGTAATATGTGAAAAGAATACACGCTTCCAGCTTTAACACCTTCAATACTGGGAGACATTTTTACCATGAGTTTTGGGTACGATTAGACCATTTTATTGACATTAGAAAGGGTATATGGAGGTCAAATGATTATTGGCCAGAGTCTTTACTATTAAGTTTCTGAAACTGTATAAAATTGCCTAAATATGAAAACCCCTCCTGGTACTGAAGGTATTAAGGACACAATTCTCAAGCAACGAGTGTCTTAGTCCTTCACTTCTGCCACGCAATACCACTGCAATGGCAAAAAGTAAAGAAAATCAATAGAAAAAATATGAATTTTTACTCACAGAAACCTTAGCACACAGTAGACGAAAAAACAAGAACGCAGCTGTTCCACTTTTGTCCACCGCTGTGTTAGAGCAGATAGAGGCTGACACACTGAGGGGGCAGCGACACCACACCAGTCACCAGTGATCAACAGGCCGATAATTATGCATCCCGTAATCTTCGTCATACTAATTTGTGTCTAATTTAGCGTGTTACCACAACATCCGCTAATAAGAGGGCGCGGTGCGGGAACACCTGACACCAATGTAAACAAGAATGTGTAGCTTCATTATTGTTTACTTGTGAATTATTACTTGTATAGGCAGAAATGTAATGAGTAGTAATTTTGATCGTAATAAGTGATTATACATGAAATTGAAGTGTATTTTATCTATAGATGTTTAAGTCCTTCAGTACCATGACGCGCTTCCATATTCATTCTTCTTAGATTTTGGTGACTTTATACAGCTTCAGAAACTCATATGGGGGTTAAAGTAGTGAAAAATGTGGCTATTAATCTTCTCATCTCCATAGACCCTTTCAAATTTCAATAGAATAGTCTAATCGTACAGAAATCTCAAGTAAAAGTTGATATTAGGGTATCTTTATTAATGTGTTGCTATTATATACAGAGCAATGTTGAATTATAATATTGATCGTCACTTTAATTTACAGGTGCTGAATTTTTATGAAACGAGATAAAGTTAGCTTGATCTTGCTTTATGATTGTGACAATTCTTTACTTTCGTGGCACACTTACTGATGTTCTGACCGTGATAGGAATGCGAACACAAAACCAGCAATAGTCGCTTTTTTTTCTTTGGCTGATTCACGGGCGCGTTGTGTGGGCGTCGGGTAAAGTTCTCCCAATAATTCCACATTCCTACCGCGAAAGTTCCCGATGAAATACACATTCTGGTACCAACTTAGTCAATTTGCTAGTGTGAATCACGTACATCTATGCTGTTTTCCATCCACACACACACACACTCTCACGGATACATATTTTACCTCCCCCACATGTCGCCACCTGTGTCCCAGTACCTATCTTAACTCCCGCAGTACCATGACACGTTTCCATATTCATTCTGCTTATTATTTGGTGATTTTATACAACTTCAGAAACTCATGTGAGGGATTAAAATAGTGAAGACTGGCCATTAATCTTATGACCTCCAAAGACTCTTCCTGATGTCAATAAAATGGTCTAATTGTACTCAAATCTTAGGTAGAAATGTGTCCGAATATTGAAGGCGTCTATATCTTCGTAGTGTATGCAGCAATATAGTTAGGCAATGTTATCTTTCAAACGAGACGAATTTGTTTTAAAGTCAGCGTCACAGGTAATTTATGAGTGCTAGAATTGGTAATGGGCCGAGTTGGACCCGCGCCAAGTTTGGAAGGGAGCTTTATAAATTCCGTAGCGTAAGGGAAGGAAGGAAGGAAGGAAGGGCATAGGGAACCACGTATAATAGGATAATGAAAGCGGAGACATGACCAACGCAGCTGCCAAAAGGATAACAATAGGAAGTCCCATCGAAGAGAGTTTTATGATTTATTTTCCAAGAAAGCTATCGCCTTGGGTTTGTTGATACGCTCTAGAGAGACACTGAGGGACCGACGCATCTTACGGCCATATTCAGAAACGATAATGTTTCAAGTCCCCAAGACAATTTCTCCTTATGATCAACTAGAAATCTTGTTAATCCATCACCAGAACCATAAAAATACCCTTAAAAACATGAGTATCTTCAACTAGAGCCTTTGGAAATAGTGAGAGAGCAAAGAGTTTCTGAATACGGCTCTTAAAACTAAGGCGAACAAAGCATGAGAGTCAAACAACGACTACATGTTGGTTATCCAGCATTCCAAAGTATTAGCGAGCGATTGTATATATGATGGAAAGCTTGTGGCAAGTAACAATGGAATACTGATAACCAATCCACTCAAATGCCTAGAAAAATAAAGATAAACGCTTTTATTTAAACTTCCCTTTACTCTGCAACGTTGGAAGCTTTGGCGAGAGAACAGTGAGGGAGAATATACAAAACTGCCGCAAGCAAAACACACGAACCACATACATTTGTCCAGCAGAGTGACAATAACAAAGGTTCTGTATTGGTCCACACACACGCGCAATGCTGTTTGCGTATGGCGGGAAACTGGATGGTAATTAAAACAGAAAGGGGAGACAGGGATAAATAAAAAAGAAAAAGGTGAATAGTTTGTTTTGCCTCGTTCACCTTAGTCTCGATAATGGCAAGGCAAGATTTAGAAGACGAGAGGAAGTGTAACTGCGGAGAGGGAAAGTAAGAGACAATTCCCAATATCGTGAAAGTTTATACCAGTGAAAATCGGATAAATGGAACCAAAACTTTTCCTTCCAGCATCACGAGGGAGAATTTGTGTGTAATCCAGCCCACACACTGGAAATATGTTTAGTGACGAGGAAAAATGTTTGGTATTTACTGCGTTCTGTGGGAAGTGTACAGTGCATCTACCTCCGTGCTTACGTCAATGCACTTATGTATTGATAGATTATGCCAAACTGTACTGATATTCTTTAGATGCTCTCTGTCTGTCTCTCTCTCTCTCTCTCTCTCTCTCTCTCTCTCTCTCTCTCTCTCTCTCTCTCTCTCTCTCTCTCTCTCTCTCTCTCTCTCTCTCTCTCTCTCTCTCTCGACGCTATAGCAGTTAATAAAAGTTGTTGTTTTATGCAGTCCCTATTGAATATGGACAGTCAGCATTTCTCTGCCTATGTGAATATAAAGATTGCCTCAAAAGTCTACCATAAATCTTATTCCCAAATCTATCTCTGCCATTTCTCGTTCGTATTTCTTTACAATTTTTCTTAGTTTTCCATATGAAAAATTCGCTGTGGTAGAGTCTGGAATGTATCAAGTGTGGAGCAATGGTGTGAGTTTTCAAATGTTCAGATTGAAAGCAAAAGATTAATTGCACAGAAAAATGAATAGTAAATACTTGGGATAGTTTGGAAATAAGATTTACCACAAAACACTGTCATTTTTACACATCAGGTAAAGCAAACTGTATTCTGTTTAAAACGCAATATTGTGTGCCTTAGGTTGTGTTTCCCTCGTGTTTTGCATTAGTTTCACTGTGTGCATTGATTTTAGGTCCACACACACACACACACACACACACACACACACACACACACACACACACACACACACACACACACACACACACACACACACACACACACACACACACACACACACACACACACACACACACACACACACACAACTTCTAACAAACCATGGATATACAAGATACATGATTTTCTTATTCACGTATAGCTAACTCTTAAAATATATTCCAACTTTTATTTTTCAGTTAGACATACTGCAAGTAACTTTTTTTTTGTCCAAATGTACAATAGCTGTATTGTTATTATCATTATGGATACATCTTTTAACTTTAATCTCACCAACCTATTTCAATTTAGAATATTGAGACACCATCCACTCGACCTTCATTCACTACACACACCTGTAAGTGAAGCCCTGCATGTCTTTAGGAACACTCCTTCCTTGCATAGTGCTCTTCTCTTCACACAAGAAACGGATATCCATTGTTTGTCATTAAAAACTTTTTCGCCATTTCCCTCCGGTTGTGAAGTTCCCTTCACCCTGTTTACCGTGCAGCCGACAAAGTGTTTGCGTCGTTAGATGAGATGGCGATGCTTTTGTTGAGATCTGAGTGATGCAGTGTAAAGGTGGCATCCGGTATTGTGACACTGCCGCGAGCTGTGATTGTTTTTGACATGTGACATCGTTTTCTTATTCTCAAAGACCGGTGGGGGAAACTAAAGAATTGTATTGTTGTTCGTGTGTGTGTGTATGTGTGTGTGTGTGTGTGTGTGTGTGTGTGTGTGTGTGTGTGTGTGTCTGTGTGTGTGTGGATAGGTGGGTGAGTGTTCATGTTAGTCTATTTGTCTTTCTTTATCTGTCTATTTCTTTTCTTTTCTTCCTTTCCAGACAGTCGGTATTTCATAGGTAGCTCTTGTCTTGTGTTGGGGTAGGTTGGTGTGTGTGTGTGTGTGTGTGTGTGTGTGTGTGTGTGTGTGTGTGTGTGTGTGTGTGTGTTTGTGTGTGTGTGTCTAACTGGCATGTGTATTTTCTCTTGTGCATCTGGCCTTTCTCTATCTCTTTCTTTTCTTCGTACAGTTTTCCTTTATTCATTTTTAGATTGCCAAGCTTTTCCGTCATATGTCATAAGTGTTTCTCGTCTTGTAGTGTGTGTGTGTGTGTGTGTGTGTGTGTGTGTGTTTACTTCGAGGTCTATCTGCCTTTATCAGTTTATCCGTTTTCTCCTTCATTTATCTCGACAGTCAGACATTCCCTCATATTTCACACGTACCTCTTGCCTTCCACATACCAGAGTTTCCTCCCCATTCCTGTATTTTTCCCTCCGTCCTAATGAACGTTTTCTTCCCTCCAGTTCTCCCTCCCTCGTTTTCCGCCTCTTCGTGTGTCTCTCCTGTTTCAAGTACTTCAGAGGCGCTATTTTCACTCTGCTCTTCGCTGCCGTGCTGGTTAAGTGAAAGTAACAAGACGCAAGTTGTGACGATAAAAATAAAGTTTGTAATTTGAAGCAAAGGTAGTCATATCACGCACTGGTAGAGAGAGAGAGAGAGAGAGAGAGAGAGAGAGAGAGAGAGAGAGAGAGAGAGAGAGAGAGAATCAGTAAGTCATTCCGTAAGCATTTCCAACATGATCTCATTTACTTAATCTAAAGACCACCTGTCATATTGAGAAGACTGCTCGATATTTTCCTCCTCTCCTGCTGCAGACAGTGAGGGCTTAACGCGACAGAACACCTGACAAACCAAGAAAAGAACGTCCTTCCACTCTTGACTGTCTTTCGAGGGGTCGTAGGAAATGGTTCTCAAGACATTTGCTCTCGCTCCTGAGCAGTCTTGGCGGCCCATCAGAGGGGTCGCTCCAAGTGCCGCTGGGAGGTGGTTGGTTAGGTATCTGGGCCCCGGAGAGTTTTGGAAAGCGAGTTTTTGCTCTGACACAGGTAAACTTTCCCATTATTCTCCTGGCTGGTCTCCTGGGAAAAGATACCACGCAGCTGTCGGCCAGTGCTGTGTCCTCTTGTTCCCTGAGTGCTCCCTGCCCTCCATCTCACGCACACACACACACACACACACACACACACACACACACACACACACACACACACACACACACACACACACACACACACACACAATTATATTATATGCTTGTGCTTTCAAAATAAGATTATAACACAACTTTTGTAATCTCGTAACTCACTAATGTCCTTTACATTCTCCTTCCCTGGATATTAGGAAAAAGGCGATGTATTTTTCTAGTTTTCACCTCTATAACTGTGACTAATGATCTCAAACTGCAGCATTTACTAAAACAAGCATTTGGAGTGGTCGTAATTCGCTGCGTCTTAAGCGGGGTGGCAAGCAGGCGTCGCTGTGGTCACGAGTTATTTCCTCTTGGCCTCCACTGCAATCTCCATAATTAACAGCGGTTCGAAGGCTCGTGATTACCTGCCATGTAAGCGCTTAGGCAATATTCGATGGTCACACGGTGAAGGAGGGGGCGTTGTTATCCTAGCCTTGATGAAGCGGTTCAGTGTGTCCTGGAAAATATATAGTGGACCTAGCGATCTGGTTTGCGTGGAACTATTGAGCAGTCGTGCCGTTTATCGATCTGTGAATGTCTTGAGGGCTTCTCCACACGATAGGGATAGATCTTTAAAGTGGCTGTGGGTTTAGGTCGTACGGTGAATGCTGTGTAGGAGCGAAAATCTCAATGCTGTGTCTCTTAAGAGTCTGAGATACGAAAATAATTGCACTGAACTGAGAAATCGTAGAATTTTAAGAGATACAAGTGAACTATTAACTAAAAAGGATTTGTCGACCTTTTCCAGCTCCACATCATTCTTATGTTTATATTTGCATGCATCATTAGTGAATATTTGAACAAACTCAAGAGCATTGTATTTGACCAATAATGAGGATTATCAGTAACTCTCTCTCTCTCTCTCTCTCTCTCTCTCTCTCTCTCTCTGGTAATATTGATGTATGATACGCGAGGTGATGCGTTGGGTGTAATGTTCCGTAGGAAGAGTAATCACGGAGCTGCTCAGGCAAATGGCAAGGCTGTGTTTCTATAGCCTTGGCGCGGAATAGCGGTGCTCGTGACAATCAAGCTGCAGGCAACAACTGTTATTGCCTCTTACCTATACCGCAATGCATGAGTGTGTGTGTGTGTGTGTGTGTGTGTGTGTGTGTGTGTGTGTGTGTGTGTGTGTGTGTTTGTATTGTGGTGCGGTAATCGGTTGTAAACGTCTTGATGTGTGTAATTGGATGCGATTTCAATTCATGTTACGGAATCACAGAACACTTATGTATGTATGTAAAGGTCTTGTGGTGTGTGTTCCCGGTGAAATAAATCATTGGAAAGGTTGCTCGCCGCTTCAGGTTTGCGGTAAAATTCAGTGTAAATCAAATATCCTTACTTTTGCCCTTGTTGCTGGCAGGGATTTATGGCGAGGGAAGTGTGGGGATCTGTGGAGCTGCGTGAACCCTGGCGTGCTTCTATTCGACGTTATTTTTTTTCATGCGAACACGTGTAAATATATTTTGAAGAATGATTCCACGTATATTTTTCAACCTGCTCGCCTTACGTATATAGAATAAACTGCACCGTAGCTCTCTCACTGCCCTCATATTGACTGTATCCTGAAGCTCTTTAGCACTTTACCTCTGTTAATCTGGATAGGCTCTCGTGTAAGTTGCAATGGCTTCCAGAAGTGTTCCCATGACTCCAGGGATAGACTAAATAGAAATCTGCATTATCGATTGGATTAGATATGCATGAAAACCAGACTTAGTTTTTGTTTAACCTTTGAAAATCGATGTTATAAGAGAGCGAAGCGTTTCAGAATATACGCTCGTTAAAGTAACATGTGGGAACATAACATTGTGCATCATAAACTTAATAATTCAAGAACAAAATTGAAAGCACTAAAAGAATATAAATGATCAAGAATTTTGACTTTTCTTTATCGGCGTCTCGACACATGTCTTACGGGGGTGGTGAAAATAATATGATGTGTTCTCTGCGGGGAAGAAAGTAGAGAAAAAAACAAAGGACAGGAGACTTCAAAGGGTACGAGAAGCCATAAGAGATAGAGGAGGAGGGGGTGTGGAAAGGAGACGGAGAGAGAGGTAGAGATGGGTGTGGGGAACAGAAGCCATGATGTAAAGCTAATGAACAAAGACCCATGTAATTAAAAACACCCTCTCAGTCTTCTCTTCTTTTTTATTACTTTCTACATCATCAGTGAGTTTTTTGGTCTCCTCCACTGTCGTTCATCTCTCTCACCACCACCACACCAAGGCTTGTATTCTCAAACACTTATGCGTTTTACCGCCACTATTTCAAAAGGCTTTATTTAAATTTACACAGGTTCTTAATGTGTTTTTTTCCGGTTCTAGAGGCAGAGTGACATGATTTTTACATTATCAACTAAAGCAACACTCTTGAAAACTTGGCCTTGGAAAATAGTCGTGGTGAGAGAGAAAAGCGTTTCTGAATAATGACCTTACTAGCATCCCAATTATAATTACAATAGACAAATGTTTTGCACCTAGTCTGCTTCTCCAGTATAATAAGAAAGAAAAGCACCCACCACCACCACTACTACCACCACCATTACCACCACATCAACCGCTATGTAAAAGGAAAAAATAATGGTTAAGTCCGCTGGCTCTCCGTTCTCCGCTTCCCCTGAATGAAGTGTAGGCCACAAGTACCTTCCTTTGACTCTGGGAAAGCAGTGAAGGAGCGAGTGCGTGTATCGTGAAGCGTGACTGATGGAGAGGCTTTCAGGGACGCGGTTCTTCGTCAACTGAGTAACAGTCTCTCTCTACCTCTCTGTCTCTCTGCGGGCAGCTTCTTTAGTGCACGTAAGGGCGCCGCGTGGGACTAGGGGAGAGGCTTAGCATTGCTGCAATAATCATGACGGCCCTCACGGAGACTTAGAGGCCGAGGTTTGTTGACATATCGTTAGCGCGGCGCTGTTCGGCTCCCGCCTGGCTAGCAAACCTTTGTCTCACTGTGCGCTGCGAGACGGGGTGGGGTGGAGTCTGGTGGGGTGGTGTAGGATAGGGTATGGCGGAGCTGGGTAGAGTGGAGTGGATTGGAGTTGGGGGTGGGATAAGGTGAAAGGCGTCGCGTGCAGTGGAAAGCGTTCGGTATGGATGAGTATGTAGCTTTTCTTAATGAGTGTGTCTAACGTCCATATTTTCGGGAGCGTGAGTTGGCAAATGGTCTTTAATCACTTAGCTGCTACTGGCGCACTGTTTACTTAATTTTACTAACGTTAGACAAGACACCAGCCGTAGGAATATTATGAGCCGCTCCATAGTTCACCTCTTTTGCTCATTGTTTGTTAGTGACGCATTGTTCACTTCACCTGAATAACCATAGTGATGAAACGCTTTGCTCTCTCACCATCACTGATTTCCAAGAGTCTAGATAAAGATACCCATGTTTTTAAGAATATTTTTATAGTTCTGGTGATAGAGTGGCAAGATTTCCAGTTTATTAAAAGGAAAAGTTGTCTTGAAAACCTTGCTATTTGTCTCTGTAGCCTTAGAAAATTCTCCTGGTGAGAAGGGAAGGCGTTTCTGAATACGGGAGGAACTGTCCTGAGGTAAGACGAGGCAACATAGACCTAGAGACATTTAAATTACTCCTTCAATTGACTTCTTTATTCTTCATACGACCTTATTCCCACTGTGTAGTAGAATCAGCCACTCGAGCCAACTTCTTCCATCTATTTTATTCTCTGTTAAAAATCATGTTTTGAAATATACTCTAAGCTAACAATACAACACCTTCATTCATTCATAGCAGGTAAATGGCTCTGTAGTGTAAAATGACTGGGATAATTTATTTTTGATGTCAACTAGTCTTTTGTCCCGCAGTAATTCTATAGAAGGCTCTGAAGTCATTAATGTATAATAAACTCAACGTGGTTCCGAGTGGTGATAGAGCTTCAGTTCAGGTTTAATTTATTAGCGGTCTGAATCAAGTTCTATTATACCATGACTTGCCTTATATTTTGGTCGTTGTTTGGAGCTTTGATGGAGAAGGGATTTCAGGGACGCCATATTGACAAGGAAAATATACTGCTCTCTAGATTGACTCATATTTTAAAGATAGAAAAATATTGAAGTTTTACCGAGAATGAGCGAGTGAAAATGAGAAATTGTTTACTAGATTTTCAAAGCCATTGTTGTATTGAGCGTCTCTCTCTCTCTCTCTCTCTCTCTCTCTCTCTCTCTCTCTCTCTCTCTGCCACTCATCTCTTCCTTCTCGCCCTTCCCTCAGTTTCCACTCCACTTCTCCTCGACACTTTTCCTCCTCCTTGACCTCCTCCTCTTCTCTTTCCGGCTGAGAGTCTTGCATGAAAACAAGAGATCACTAATTAAAATATGGTGAGCTGGTTTCTAATTCCGGTGACGTATTCAAGAGGTTATATATCCGAGATCGTGTGTGTGTGTGTGTGTGTGTGTGTGTGTGTGCGTGTGCGTGTAGGTATTAGGGCCATTGTTGATAGATTCTATGTCATTATAATCTCACTAATGTGTCTCTGAGTGTTGGAATAATTACATGACTTTCCCGCCTCCTCCCTCTCTCCCTCTCTCCCCTATTCTAATGTCCCAGTTATTACAGATTAATGAATAATAATACGCCAACTCTATTATGACTCCACGCTTCACCTATTGGGCCATGCTGGACTGATTAATTATCGTATAGTAATAGTATTGTCGCGCCATATGAGGCAAGGGGTGCGCTTTTTGAGGCATTAAAAGTATAAGCGTGGAAAGAAAAGGTGTTTTAAAGATAATATATTGGGTTTTCTATCACTGCTTTATTTTTCTCTCCTGTATGATCGAGAAATGTTGTAGTGCTTTACTCTTCAGTGCCACGTTTTCATATTAATCATTCTTATTATTTGGTGATCTTATACAGCTTCAGATTTTGTGTAGGTAAAGAATTAGGGAAAACTCAGGCCATTTATCTTTTGACCTCCATACACCCTTCCTAATGTCAATAAAAACGTTTAATCGTACTCAAAACTCATGGTAAAAATGCGTCTCAGTACTGAAGGAATTAAAAGTCATATATAAAGCTATAGGAAGCCATCAAAGCCTACACGTTGCAGTTTCTAAATATTTACCGAAGTATATCTTACCTGTTATATTCTTCAAATAGACAAATTGGTAGAGAAAAGAGCAACTACCAATTCTTATCACCCCTTTTTTCTATTATTCATACACGTATAATAACACTAACATCTTAAAAACTTTCCCTTTACGTGGTATGACACTCAACAGGCAGAGGAAGAAACATAACTACCCTTTACATTCATTACTTCATCTCCTTCACTCACACACATGCGTAGTTGTAGTAACCGATTAACTCCCTTTCCTCCACGTGCCGCTCTTACCTCATTGTCACAGGAGTCACACACACATACACACCTGCAGTCCTCGCTCATCCTCTGAACCTCACCTCGCTGTAGTTCACTTCCCAGCTGCTTCCTGTCATTGCTTCCCCGCTATATACGTCTTGACACGCTATTATGTCACCCCTCTGACGGTCACACTGCCACCGCCTCATCTTAGCTAGTCGCCCACGTGCTCATCTCGTGTTTCCCTTATGTCATTTGCTCTAAGGATGTGATTATCTGTCTTGGTGTGTTTGTCTCTGGTTTAATGCCACCCACACTCTCTCTCTCTCTCTCTCTCTCTCTCTCTCTCTCTCTCTCTCTCTCTCTCTCTCTCTCTCTCTCTCTCTGGTTGGTTGAATAATGAGAGAGAGAGAGAGAGAGAGAGAGAGAGAGAGAGAGAGAGAGAGAGAGAGAGAGAGAGAGAGAGAGAGAGAGGGAGGGGGCGGAGGCACTGAGGCATAAACGCGAAAACATGTAAGCTGACACGCGTGGGCGCCTCAGAGTCACGTAGGTGGGAGCGTGGTGTTTGTTTGAGTGATGGGAGACGTCCGGTAGAAGGAATCTGTGGGGAGGAATCTTAGCTATCCCAAAATTTTGCCGCGCCAAGGAAGTTGAGGTGAGCCGAAGTAAGATGATGCGACTTTGATGGCGAAAGAATCTACTGATATTAAAACTCAGAAGGGAAGGGAAGGGAAGTGAAGGAAGAAAGGACAGACGTTTTTATGTGTGACCATATTCTAATACACTTCTCCTCACCTCCACTACTTTTATGGGTTTTGAAAATGTGTTTTTGATTCTGCAGCCACTGATAAGCTCTTCTACACTATCAACTGGAGAAACAGTCTTGAAAACTCAGCTGATCATCTCTGTGACGTTTGAAAACAGTCGTGGTGAGAGAGCTGAACATTTCTGAATTCAAGCCTTGGTGAATTTGGTGAGTGGTGATAACACAAGCACTGTCGAGAGTTATTTAATTGAGGGAACATAAACAGTGGCAAACATTGATGCATCACTGACGTAATTAAAAACAGGGATGTGTGTGAAGGTTGAAGGCAAAAAGTGACTTTACATTTCAAGGAAAGTATTGCATGTTTGTCAGTGTGTTTTGCGTCAGAACTCAAGCCTGGACTGGACGGGTGATGAAAAATGTCTAGATATGTAACTGAATTAATAGTTTTTGAAAGGCTTGGCTTCATTCAGTGACCCTTCAGCGTTCAGCGCCACGGCAGTGTGTAAAATTTTATTTCCATTTTTATCTTGACTATATATTTTTTTCTGTCACTGTGTGTCTCTTTAATGTTTTTCTCTCTTTTTCTCTGCCTTTCTTTTGTTATTATCCTTTCTCTGTCTTTTGATTTCTCTGTAACACAATTATTGATTTATTTACACATTTTTACTAGTTTTTGTTAGCATAATTAATCTTCATATCAAAATAGAACAATGACCATGTCCGATAGCGTTAATAATACACCACCACCACCACCACCACCACCACCACTATAACAACATGAACAACAAAACCTAAAAGACTCACCTGTTACACGAACCGCTGCAGGATCGCTGAGGAGCTACAATGATTTAGAAGGCAAACATATCAAAGCCAGTATCGACAGTTTGGTGTATCGGGAACAAATCTTCCCTTAACCTTTTCAGTATCAGGACTTGTTTTCATACCTATTCTATTTACTATTTGGTGATTTTATACAGTTTCAAGAATTTATGTGGGGGATTAAGATAGTGAAAAACCTCGCTACTAATCTTCTGACCGCCGTGGACCCTTTCTAATGTAAATAAAATCGTCTAATCATACCCAAAATTCATGGTAAAAATGCGTCTCAGTACTGAAGGGGCTAATCCTTGGAAGACGGGAGGAGGAAAGAGAGCAGAGAGCTTCGTCCCTCACGCACACCAACATAAGTATGGTAAGGAAGGGAAAAAACAGGAGGGTAATTAGTACACGGTGTCTTTGAACTAGACTTTATAGTTTTATATATACAGGATCGAACTCCAACTTGTCAGGAGGTGGAACACGTGTGACGGATATACGTGATATAATGAAGAGGTAAAAGGAGAAACACAAGGAAAAGCGATAAATGTTTGTTGTGGAAGACGAGAAAAATATATTATTATCCTCTTTGGTTTTGCACCGCTATATTAAAGCTTGTTAAATAAAGTCATCTGTACTACATTAGAGAAGAGTATATAAAAAAATGTCCTCTTGGTTGATATAGACTGATTTATATGCTACACTTCGTATTTTTTTTGTAACGGGGAAGAAAAATATAAGGAAAACAATTCTTCATCTTTGTTTTCCGCTATTTTGAAACCAAGAAAGAAAAAAGAGAAAAAAATCCCTGTTGCCCGCCATGTTTTAGGACAGGGAAGGAAGAGAAACGAACAATATATTCTTTGTTTTCCGTTGTTTTTGAGACGGAAAGAAAACTAACAACGGTATTTTCTGGTATCGCATGGACTGGGGCACAGACAGTACTTACCTCACCTCTGCCCAACACACACAAGGGCATCTGGCACTGTCCTAATGAAGTCAAGTCATTAGTTAGTTTTGGTTAAAATTTCATTCCCACGTCATGTTGTCTGAGTGAAAGACCTGTGAAGAGGGAACCGGGACACGAGGAGAGCTGGAGGGATGACTTCATTAGGACAGTGCTGGGCAGAGTGTGAGTGGTCGCCGTGCTGTGATCTGCTATGTATAATGGGAGCTTTTGGCAGTGTCAGGGCGGCCTTCACTAAATTCCTGAGTACCTTTAATACTAACTTTGCCCTTCAGGATACGAATGCGAGAGAAACATAACAAAAACTCTATATGAAACCAATTTTCTGGGTATATTTGGTTTTTCTCCTATTTTGATATCGTCGTTTTGGTGTGTTTTCTTGCAAATCTTGAGCCTCACACTTCACTGTTTTCCAAGACTTTCAAGACATTGGTTTTATTTATTTCCTTCCTGGTAACACTTGTACCTATTCGATATTCTCTCCGTGAATAGCCAACCCAGAAAGAGAGAGAGAGAGAGAGAGAGAGAGAGAGAGAGAGAGAGAGAGAGAGAGAATCATACAAACTTCAATCAATCGCAATCAGCCACAAATATCCTTACAAAAAGTGAAGGAACACCTTTTTCTTCACACACACACACACACACACACACACACACACACACACACACACACACACACACACACACACACACACACACACACAAGGAAGGATCAGCACGGACCGCAAATTCACACCGATATTTGTTTTCGGCTCCAGAAGTGCAGACCTGCGGGTTTTCGTGGCCAAGAGCTGTCCTCTAAATTTTTCACTAATAGCTCTTGGTTTTTCTCGTGCCTTTTACATTGTATTCGAAGAGGAGCGAGGGAACTTACTGGTTAGGGCATGCCATATTCTCTCTCTCTCTCTCTCTCTCTCTCTCTCTCTCTCTCTCTTGATGATAACGGCTGTGGTGGTGCTGGTTTTTGCTGTTGTTAAGGCGGTATTGATGATGGTGGTGAAGGTGTAGTAGTAGTAGTAGTAGTAGTAGTAGTAGTAATAATAGTAATAGTAGTGGTAGCAGTAATAGTTGTTGTTGTTGTTGCAGCAGTAGTAGTAGTAGCAGCAGCAGTAGTATTAGTAGTAGTAGTAGTAGTAGTAGTAGTAGCAATAGTAGTAGTAGTAGTAGTAGTAGTAGTAGTAGTAGTAGTAGTAGTAGTAGTAGTAGTAGTAGTAGCAGTAGTAGTAATAGTAGTAGTAGTAGTAATAGCAGTAGTGATAAAAAAATAACCACAGCAACAACAATAACTCAAGTACACAAAAAAAGCCTAGAAAACCACCACCACCATCACGACTACCATCACCACCACAACCAGCACCAACAACAGCAACGATAATCAACGTCACATCCAATTAGGGTCTTGTCAAAGGAGTTGAAATTGCCTTTCCCGTGGCAAGGAGGGGCTCGTGATGGGGGAGGCCTGGGAATATCGATGAAGCAGAGGAGGAGCGGCGGAACGAAGGGCTGGAGGGGAGGTAAAATAGAGGAGGTAGAGGGAGGCACGAGAGGTAAAAGGGCCTGAGGTATGGATGGGTGCGATGACGGAGAATGATAAGGGGTCGAAGGTGCCACAGGACGTTTCAAGGGTGAATTGGTGTGTCTGGAGTCGAGTGCCGGGGTGCCAGCGGTCAAGAGGGCCAGCGGTTGAGTCATTAGGTGCCCTTTAATTGGAGAGGCATCGTTTTTTGTGTGTCTTTTTTTTATTGCGTTTCACCAGACAGCCATTAGTTAGGTAGGGATGATTTTTTTAACAATTGTGATAAAATATTCTCTCTCTCTCTCTCTCTCTCTCTCTCTCTCTCTCTCTCTCTCTCTCTCTCTCTCTCTCTCTCTCTCTCTCTCTCTCTCTCTCAGGTAAATGTTAGGGTATCATTTACAAAAAAAGGGAAATAAGTACTTTTGGTCACAAATACCATTCTCTCTCTCTCTCTCTCTCTCTCTCTCTCTCTCTCTTTTCCAGTAAACATTAGGATATCATTTAAAAAGAAGGAAATTAGGTACTTTTGGTCACAATCAGCATTACTACGTCGTCTATCCACGAAAACATATACACATAGCAAGAAGAAAAGCTTCAGTGTATTACGAGAAGATTCAATTAACAATATAAGAACGTTCAAAACAACTAGAGCCTCATAAATAGTAGTTGACCGAGAGTATAAAGCTTGGCAGGTATTAACAACAGGTACACTCAGAGCTCTTCATTTACTTATCGATGCTCTATAGAAAATACTGAAGTTTCACCTTTGGGCAACACTATGGTCACGGTGATTTGGAGGTGGAATGCTGTCAAGAATGCAATCAGTGATACGAACATGTATGGATGGAACTACAGGCATCTTCGACTCTGATCATAATTCCTCTTTGCATCTGGCACACTCACTTTGTATAATTTCCAAAACAGAAGAGTACATCGTTGTCTCTTCCATTTTGCATCTGGCACACTTCATTTACGTGTATATTTTCAAGACAAGAAAGGCCCATATTCTGAAACGCTTTGCTCTCTCACCATAACTGTTTTCCAAAGGCTCCAGTTGATAATAGTCGTGTTTTTAAGAGTACTTTTATGGTTCTGATGATGCATTGACAAGATTCCTAGTTTATAAAAAGGAGAAACTGTCTTGAAAACCCACTTAATTGTCTCTGTGGCGCTGAAAAATCGTAGTGAGAGGGGAAAGCGTTTCTGACAACAGGCGTATGTCACATCGCATTAGCATGACTACTTTATCCACTTCACCATTGGGCGTTAGCTGGGGCAGTGTCCGCACCTTATCTGAGAACTCTACACGTTGCTGTCTCTTCTGACGCCTCCTGTTGATGGTCCAGGAGCCGCTAAAGCAACAACCAGTCAGCGTTTCCGTGAGGCTAATCTGATTCCGATTTTTCCGAGCTATGGTTTCCTTCCCAAGCCTCGCTGCTCCCAAAACTCCTCTACCCGAGCTGCTGTGTAGAAAGTATTATGAAATGTTTGCATGTATAAGCCATTTGGAAAGAGGAAAGGGGATTAGCACGAGTCGAAGGCTTTGGGATTTGCAGTCTGGCGAAGGTCACGGAGAGTCACGGAAGAGTTGTGATGCCTAAGCCGCCGCCTCTCTCTTCTCTCGCCTCGGTGACTCGGAAGGATAGGCGTGCTTTGTTTGCGACGCTCTGTGCTGTGAGGAGCTTATCTTTCCCGGAGTGGAATTGATTCAGTCATTAGGGGGTTTTGAAAAGAAGATTAGGCAAGTTTATGAATGGGGATAATTGGTGGAAATAGGTATGTTATTTAGGGAGCGCCACGTGTAGGCTTGATAGCATCTTGCAGCTTCTCTTATTTTTTTTTCATTTTTCGATATAAGATCATTTTGTGGCGGTCATCACATCGCATTTTTTGATACCGTATTATATAATTTAGAGTGCATTTTGATTTCGATATTCCAAGTTTTTTTTTCTTAAGGTGTTTAGAAGCTCCAAAAACTCTTTACTGTAACACTGAGAAAGTTAGTATTGTTTCCATTATTTACACAAGGGAGTGTGTGGAGGCAGAGCTGGGCTGGGCTGGAGTGAAATCGCAGCATTTCACCTTACATACACACGTACATGCACGGGTTCACATTTCCCCGAGAAGGGCTTAGGATGGGATAGGTTTGCTGAGATGTAGGAGCGACGCTGCAGCCAAGTGGTGCTCGGGAAAGAGAGGAAAGCGTTAACGATTTTTTTTTTCCCTATCCTCTCTCTCACTCTCCTCTTCCTTCTTCTCCTTTACGCTTTCAACATTTTTCCTTTGAGCTCTCCTCTTTCGTGGCCCGTCTTCCTTCTTCCTTACATTTCCTCCGTGCGTTGTCGCTCAGGAATATGTTGTCATAAGGATCATCTGCGGGAAGGACAGAGACTGAGACTGAGTGACTTACATGCACAGAACCATAGCAGAAGGATTAAACTTTCACCAGCATTCTCTTTAGTGTCAGCCTTTGACTTTAAGATGTAAATCAATAAATGTTGAGAACTGTACTTTGCAAGGTAAATTTAAGTACATATTTCTTTGGAAGAGAGTTCAGTTTTACAGTCTATACAACACATTTCTCTTGGTACAGTACATACCTCTTCTAAGGACAGCGGGTTCCCTTTCATTTTGGTATCTATGCTGTGGTAGCGCTCTGGGGAGGAAAGTTTATAGGTCAATACATAGCATGATTGAGTTACCCACTATACATTGATCCTGACGTCAGTATGTGTGTGAGTGAGTAGAGAAAATGTATGCCTGTGCACAGAAAATAAATAGAAATATAGATAGGTATATTCACAAATGGCATAGAAAGAAAAAAAAAGGGTTAGTCACTACGATTTTTGCATAATAACTGCACTTATTTCCAAGTTTAGTTAGTTTAACCCTTTAGCTGCGATACGAAACTACGAGAAACATAGAAGTAATACATGGTGTCTTTATAAGCACTCACAACAAAGAGAATAAGTAATGATGTCTTAAACTAACTACTAATTAAGGTTGTACCGAATAGGAATGAAAGATTAACCCTTTAAATACTGAGACGCATTTTTACTTTAATATTTTAGTATGATCAGACGATTTTATTTGCATTAGGAAAGGTCTATGGAGGTCAAAAGAGTAATAGCCAGTCTTTAATATTTTAATCCCAATAATGTGTTTCTGAAGTGTATAAAATTGTCAAATATGAAAACGCGTCCTGGTAGCGAAGAGATTAACTAACCCCTGACAAGTTTTCATAATTATTCTGCTTACTTTTTGGTGATTTCATACAGCTTCAGAAACTTATGCGGAGATTAGAATAGTGGAGACTGGCCATAAATCTTTTCTCCTCCATAAACCCTTCCTGATGTTAAAAACTCGTCTTACCATACCCAAAAACGTCCCAGTACTGAAGGGATTAAGCCACAAGGCACTTACCGTGGGCGAGGTGCAGTCTGACAAGAGCCATCAGAAACGCCTCCGAGGTAAGAATGCGATTTTTGGCGAACCTTAAGACGAGACACTCCAGCACCTTGTTAGACACAGTCACCCCCGCCTCCCACAGCGCCGGCCGCAGGTGGTAGGAGGACGTCTTGCCTGAGTGGCTTCGGTCAAATTTAAGAAATGCAGTCTGAAGAAAAAGAAAAAAGATCATGTGATACTGTAAATTTTTTATATGGTTTCATTTTTAGGTGGAGGAAGTATTTTAAAGATGATTGATTGAGAGAGAGAGAGAGAGAGAGAGAGAGAGAGAGAGAGAGAGAGAGAGAGAGAGAGAGAGAGAGAGAGAGAGAACTATGTGCCCCTCTTACATAAAAATCTGTTGAGTTGTTCATCTGTAACTTGTAAAATTTTCACGCAGTAAGAAGGTGGTAGTGCCGATCAGCGAAGTGTCTCGGGAACGCATCTTTCATTCCTTAATGTGCCAACACGGGCAACAACTCCCTGCACACTGCACAAGCCAGGTGTCTCGGGGTGTTAGGGGAGTGGGGGGATTAAAGAAGAGGAAAGCGTCCTGAGAGGGCTGAAGTAAGTAAAGGTTAAAGAGTTTACCCAAGCGCCGCTCCATGCATCACTGCCCGCTTGGGAAATATACTTGTGCATGTCCCTCGCCAACCACACAGCGGTGGATTTGATGTTTGTTCCTTGCTGCTTCCACGGGGAATAGAATAGCAAAGGCCACTTAAGATCTCTCTACGTTAGTTTTTCAATGCACGATCTATAGTTCAGGGTGCAAATGTTTGGTCAAGTGTCTTTTGCTGAGAATGTCGCGTTAAAATGCTGTTAAAGTAAAATTCATATCAGGTATTAATGTTTATATGATTTCTTGCATCCTTAAACGGGCACTCGTGTTCCTTTGAAGCAACATTAAGTAGGACGATGCCAGCAGGCATCCCGGCCTCATCAGGTCATTGCTCTTACCTTCCAGAACTGGAGCATCAGCAGGAGCCCTGGAAGATCGACCAGCGCCACACGCCCGCTGATGTTGTAGTCTCGTAGCATGATGACGCTCTTCACCAACTCCAGCGTCGGCTTCTCGACCAGGAACTCTGCAAGAAAAAACGTTCACATTGCCAGCACTTGTATGTATAAGTGACTTAATGACCGTGTGTGTGTGTGTGTGTGTGTGTGTGTGTGTGTGTGTGTGTGTGTGTGTGTGTGTGTGTGTGTGTCTTGTCTCTCTTTGATGAAGTGAAAGCTAATTCCAGTTAGATGGAAAATGGGAATACTGCATTTTCGTGAATTTCAAGGAGGAAAAATTGACCAGCATGAAGTGCAGTGCCTAAATGTAGCTAGCGTCTTATTGTAATGATTATCTTGAAATAATTTAGAAATTATGCCAGACTTATTTGAATATCCTCAGGAATTCTCATCACCTTTCTTGTTTCTTTGCTGCACAACTTTGATACTAAACTACCTCCATTTCATTTTGTGGAAATAAAAATGTGTTTTCGTCAAAATTTTGAACTATACAAGTATTGTAACTGAAACCGGCATTTCAATAACGCACCGTACCAAAGAAGCAAAGAAACTAGAAAGAAGATATAGAAAATCGTTCTCTGCGAAAACCTTAATAGGAGTAGCAAGTGGAAAAGCTGACAATGAAGGAGAAATGTAGCTATTGTTGGAGAGTGTATAGTGTCTCCCGCTGAATGAATGTCTATATTACTGTTGTCTAGGAGGATGAACCACGATCTTTTATTACTTTCGTGTGAATAATTTTAGACTGAAGGAAACCAGATGTAATGATCATTTTAGTTCATAGAAAACCTAATTAACGCGGCGGCTTCCCTTCCTTTGACGATTTGATATTAAAGCTTATTATGAAAGGAGAGAGTACGTGTCCTATAGCAGGGAAAAGGAATTAGATACTCGGGAAAAAAATAAAGGTGACTATTCAAAGGAAGGATGAAAGAATCCTATGAGAGAAAGCTACAAAATATCAAGATTCTTTCGGATATTCTTGGCATTCATGAGTTTGTGTAATTCACTGTTTGATCTGCTGCAGTGTCTGACGAGACAGCCAGACGTTACCCTACGGAACGAGCTCAGAGCTCATTGTTTCCGATCTTCGGATAGGCCTGAGACCAGGCACACACCACACACCGGGACAACAAGGTCACAACTCCTCGATTTACATCCCGTACCTACTCACTGCTAGGTGAACAGGGGCTACACGTGAAAGGAGACACACCCAAATATCTCCACCCGGCCGGGGAATCGAACCCCGGTCATCTGGCTTGTGAAGCCAGCGCTCTAACCACTGAGCTACCGGGCTGTGTGTGTGTGTGTGTGTGTGTGTGTGTGTGTGTGTGTGTGTGTGTGTGTGTGTGTGTGTGTGTGTGTGTGTGTGTGTTTATAAAGACTTACGTTTCCAGTGAGTCTTCAGGAATTTGTGGAACAGATGTGGATCGAGTTCCGGCGGATATTTGTGTAGAAGCTTCTGTAGCATCGTTCTGCCCTCACGCTGGGGAGGAGAGAGGAGAGGTTATACGCACACACACACACACACACACACCCACACCCACCCACACACACACACACACACACACACACACACACACACACACACACACACACACACACACACACACACACACACACACACACACACACACACACCACTAAGATTAACCATTTTAGTACTGGGATGAAATTTATGTAGAATTAGACCATTTTATTGATATTAAAAACGGGTTATAGAGGTTAAAAGATTAATGGCCAGTGTCTTCACTATCTTAATTCCTCACATGAATTTCTGAAGCTGTATAAAATAACCAAATAGTAACTATAGTGAATATGAAAACGTGTCATGGTACTGAAGGGAGTTAGGCAAAACGAGAAAAGAAGATCGTAAGTAATAAACAGTGATTTTCCTTTGCACATATCTAATAAAAGTAAATCCTTGCCGTCCTGTAGAGATGAATGATGAATGAAGCAATCGACCTACTGGAGGAGAAAGGAATTCTAGAAATGATTCAAGAACGGGAATAAATAGAGGCTCTTTCTTCACTGCCATCGCCTTTGAGTGGGGATCTTAGGAGCTAAAGGCGTCAGATATACGTGGATAGTGAGAGGGTTTCATTCTATTTTTTAAATCTTGAAATTCAGTTCACGTAGGATGTACAAATGAATATGAACGATTTTGTGTTTGCTTTGAGTATTTTTGTATGTTTCGAGGATTAAGTTTATAATTGTAATAAGAAAAGGTCAAATTAGCAGTTGTTTGATCACCAGTTACGATGTGATTAGAAGTTATCTTGTATTAGAATTCATTGATTCCTGAGTATATTGCAAGATAAGCTTTTCAGCACTCATGCATGTTTTTACCTCTGGCCACAGTGATTACCGACGCACACATCTTTCATATCCACCTGGCTTCACTAACCCGCGAGAGGGAGCGTAAACAAGGAACTTAAACATCTAACTAAAGTAAATATACCTGACCAGCCAGCAAGAGTATATTCATTTCGATGACTAGACCGCAACATACGAAGCGCTGGCGGGGTCGTGAACCTTTCCGAAGATACACACACACTCACACTGTTGGCAGACAAAGAGCAGACGAACACAAGACTCGCGTTACCAGAATGCACCGCGAGAGTCTGAGTGCAGCCAGATGAAATGTCAATAGCGTCTGGTACTTGAGGGAACAAAAGTTGGCCACGTCACCGTTAAAGAAAAAAATGACATGAGTGTTTGATAATAGCAAAGTAATATAGGACTGCCCTGTTTGTCTTATACATTTGAATGAATGCTTATATAAGAAACACATCTAATGCATAACGAATAATCACATGTTGTTTTCTTTATACACGTAAAAAAGACATGCATGTTTACTAATAGGAACAAGACGGTCTTACTCTTCCCACTCGACTAATTTGAGTAAACAGTCATTAAGAAACAATGCTGATCCATAATAAGTTAATAATAGAAGCTGTTTTCATTTTTATGCATATATGTGTTCAGGTCCCGCATCAGTCTGCAGAAAATGGGAAGAGGGGAATAGATAAAGGGGGAGGAAGAGAGAGAGAGCGCGAGCCTCAGCGGGTGCATCAAATATTTGCCCTCCGTCACGGCGACGCCCCTGCCACAGACGAGAGGATAATGACCACCCCTCCCATTCCCCCTTCGTTAGCTGGGTAAACACGGCAATGGCAGCGGTAAATCTTCACGCACGCGCCAGACCCGAACATAGAGACGGCGGATCCCTAGGTCTTCAACACACACACACACACACACACACACACACACACACACACACACACACAGCTCCGAATTCAGAAACGTTCTGCTCTCTCACCACGACTATTTTCAAAGGCCACAGAGATGATTAGCAAGGTTTTCAAGAGTATTTTTCCTTTCAATAATATAGAAAGTTCGTCACTCTGCTTCTAGAACCGTCAAAATTATCTTAAAAAATCGTGTATATTTAGATAAAGCTTTTTGAAATAGTGGAGGTAATGCACAGGAGTTTTTGAGAATATGAGCCACACACACACACACACACACACACACACACACACACACACACACACGCACACACACACACACACACACACACACACACAGTGTTCTCTTTGAAAGCATCAATAGGGACATCGTGAGATTAAGGGATACGTATTTGTCAGAGTATTTTACGTATAGGCCAACTTACTCTAAATATATTCTGTTAATGCAAAGCACAAATGTGAAGGTTCTTCAAAATCTGTCTCTGTTTTTTTTAAGTTAGTATTCAATATGTTTAGATAAGTATTGAATGGGTGAGGTAATTTTACTTTATTGTTATATTTGTAATGTAAATCGGAGCTGTGCTCCATACATTTTATAAAGTCTGAGCTACTAGATTCATTCATTCATTCATTCATTCATTCATTTATTCATTCATTCATTCATTTATTCACACACACACACACACACACACACACACACACACACACACACACACACACACACACACACACACACACACACACACACACACACACACACACACACACACACACATACTCACCATCTTCATCCCGTCGTCCAATCGTTCCAGACTAATGGACCGGAATACCATATTGTCTTCATTCACCTCCCTGATGGTGAAATAATTATAATAATAATAATAATAATAATAATAATAATAATAATAATAATAATAATAATAATAATGATAATTTTAATAATAATAATAATGATAACAATGATAATAATAATAATAATAATAATAATAATAATAATAATAATAATAATAATAATAATAATAATGCAGGTGAGAATATTGCTATCAAATCCGCTTAGTTTTATTCAGAGAGAGAGAGAGAGAGAGAGAGAGAGAGAGAGAGAGAGAGAGAGAGAGAGAGAGAGAGAGAGCCAGAGAGAAACGATT
Source organism: Portunus trituberculatus (assembly GCF_017591435.1). Taxonomy (NCBI): domain Eukaryota; kingdom Metazoa; phylum Arthropoda; class Malacostraca; order Decapoda; family Portunidae; genus Portunus; species Portunus trituberculatus. Next base: position 9,211,905 of record NC_059269.1, on the reverse strand, counting down.
AAAGCAAGGCAGGAATATGAAAACCTGCTATACTCTACAAAACTCACGCGTACATGTAGGAAAGGCGTGGTCAATTTAGAGAGCTGCGTACGGCCAATATACATAAAAAATAACCGTGCGGAGAGACGTGAAGGTAGGAAGGAAGGGGCAGTTCATATATACAGAGAAATAACCCTGGGTGGTCGCTGGTTCCATGATAAGCTGGGTGGGGGAGGAGGAAGTAATGGCAGAGAAGGAAACGTATAGAGTCAATATAGTCAGGCATGGGATGGGATTAGTATTAAGGGCAGTGTGTGAAAAGTACTCGGGGAAGAGGGAGAAGCAAGGGAGAGAGAGAGAGAGAGGAGAGGGAATATATGCACTGTACAGGAGCGAGGTGTGTGCGTTATAGTAAAAAGCAATGGGATAACAAGACTCGCGACTGACTTCACTTTTTTTTTTTTTTGATGAATCGAGATAAGTAACCGTTAGACTGAATTCTGTCACCGACTTTATAGAGTAGAAAAGTAACAAAGTCAATTTCACCAAACGCCACGCACCAAATATTACTCTGCTCGTCGGTAAGAATTCGTAGTAGGAATTTTGCGTCGCAGTTTGGCTGGGCTGTGTGCGGCACGACCATGTAGTCCCCAGGGGGCAGCGTGAAGAAGGTGACTGTCTCCCTCGCCAGGCTGTGAGAGGTCACGTCCATTGGTTTCTGTCAAGGGAAAGTGAGGAATGTTACAATAAAGATGGAAATTAATGTAGACTCTCACAACTCCTCTTAAAATCGGTGTTGAGTGTTATTGGGTGTGTTATGGGTGTTATTGGGGTTTATTGGGTATGTTATTGAGGTTTTCACGGTGTTTAGATGTTATTGAATTGTTATGGGTGTGTTCCCGGGATTTTGAGTGTGTTTTGAGGTGTTTTAGTAAGGGTGAATGGGTGCGCTTTTAGGTGTGTTTTGGGTGTTACCGGGGTTTTGAGGGTGTTTTTGAAGGATTATGGGAGTTACTGGGGTGTTTTGGTGTGTGTGTGTGTGTGTGTGTGTGTGTGTGTGTGTGTGTTTCCTTACGTGTTCGGTGACGAAGGCCGGCGTGAGTCGGGTCATGTTCGGTGGGATCTCGTACACGGCAAAGCCAATTGGATGGAGGTGGTGGCGCCTCTTGGTGTCCTGCGCCGAGAGGAACGTGTCGTACTGCTGCGTCACGGACACCACCACATGACACTTGGACAGACCTGCGCGGGGGATCTGCACGTGGAACTGGGGATTCATGGCGGTCGTTTCTGCATCGCCAGCAAATCGTGTAGAAGGAGAGAAGAGGAAATAAAGTAAATAGGTGCTTTTATACTACATGAAATGAAAACATGAGCCGTTCCAGTTCTTGAGACTTAAGTGAATGGAATGCAGAAAACTAACTTTACCTTTCCATTTCTTTTTTATTTTATTTTTTATTTTTTTAATTTTATTTTTTTTTTCCAGTATTCAGAAACACCTTGCTCTCTCACCATCGATGCTTTCCAAGGGCTCCAGTTGAAGATACTCGTGTTTGTAAGGACAATTTTATGGTACTGGAGATAGATTAGCAAGGTTTCTAGTTTATTAAAAGGAGAAACTGTCTTGAAAACCCGACTATTGTCTCTGTGGCCTTAGAAAATTGTCTTAGTCAGAGGGGAAAGCGTTTCTGAATACGGGTTTTTTTCGTCCCCGCTCCTTTTGACTGAGCTCTAAAATAACAAACCTGTGTGCTGGGTGCCGCCCCCCGCGTTGTAGCCTCCCCGCCACCGCCGCCTGGCTAGCACGGCGCGCCACGGCTTCTTGGAGTGCAGGGCGGGCTCGTTCATCCAGTCATCGGGGCCCACGTGCACCAGGTCCAGGTGGGTGAAGTGGCGGGCGAAATCCTCGAAGGCCATCCTGTAAAGCAGTGATGTAAAAGTAAAGTCTGGGTTGAATGCTACAGCTGCATATGGCCTCAGCGCTCATCTCCGTCTCACTAGCCTTAACCCTTTCAATACCGGGATAGATTTTTATTTTTACCTTGAGATTTGTGTATGATTAGACCATCTTATTGACATTAGGAATTATCTATGTACTTCAAAAGAATAAATGCCATAGTCTTTACTATTTTAATCCCCCACATGGATTTCTGAAGCAGTGTAAAGTCACCATATAGTAACGAGAATTAATATGGAAACACATCATGATACTGAGGGGGTTAAGCGTGTGGTGAATGATCTCTCTTACCTCAAGACATCGCAATATAGCCACTTCTCCACACTTATAAGTTCCTTCAAGTACATATTTATCGATTATGCTAGAAAAAGAATGAACAGCTGTGTGCCACTTGTCCCAGATCAGATTCAAGCCCGGCCCCGTGGATTTCTAGCAAGGCCAGTTACCCATTGCATTACAGAAGTGTATAATGAGAAGGGAATCTTATGAGATATTTCCATAAAATTGAGTTGCTGTACTTATATTTTCTAGCCCACTACGATTATCTGTATGATGATTAGGAGGGAGAGAGAGAGGGGAGAGAGAGTGTGTGAATATGTGTCTGTCTATATACACATGCGCCCTACTCACCAGAACTCGCCGTCATTCTTGACCCGCACGGAGAGCAGCACTTTGTCCCGTTCTGAGAGGGAATCCCACTCCCAGGACCGCTCGCTCCACGGGCCATTCCATTCCCCGCGGCCCCAGGGGTTCCGCAGTCTGGACGGGGAAATGAAAAAGAAGGAAAGAGTAATATGTATTTCAGAGATAGCGAATGTGAATATCCCTTGTTTGTCGTGATCGCGAAGCTCCTATAAAAAATATAAGGAAAAAATAATACAGCGCAGGAAACGACAGTCCTGCATAAAAAAAAAGGCGAGGGAATTATACTGCAGAGGAGGGAGGGAGGGAGGGAGGGAGGCACAGCTGGGAAATGTGTTAGGAGAGAATATTTAAAAAGCAAAATAGAAATGCAGGGTTTTTGCAAGGGAGTACTTCTATGCATACTCATACATACACGTGCATGGAGAGAGTTGTCTTTGTTGTGATTCTCTTTTAAAAAACGCATGACGATGAGTAAAGAGTAAAGCGAGTGATGGATGTGTGATCGACGTGTGATAGATGTGCGTTCTTTACCTGTAGCGATTTCAGGAGAGGCGAGAAAGGAAGGATAGATACACTGGAGGTATGAATTGTGTGTGTAAATAGATAGGTGAAGTGGTAGTGGCCTGTGGTAGATGGTACGCATTTTAATAGTGTTTGAAAATGTACAGAACAAAGATGAAGGTTTAAGAAAGTTCAGGAAAGAGGAAAAATACTTTGACAATTATAAATGAAGCTCTTGGTAGTGTGATGATGGTGACTACTACTACTACTACTACTGTTACTTCTGCTGCTGATGATACTACTACTACTACTACTACTACTACTACTACTACTACTACTACTACTACTACTACTACTACTACTACTACTACCACCACCGACATTTCCAAACACTGTAGGTTGACAGGGCCATGCTAAGACCCACCTGACGAGGGGCGTCTCCCCCAGCTTGGTGCGCACCCTGGCCAGGCCCGTCACACTGTAGGCGTGTTGCGTCACCAGACCGTTTCTCAGGCGCAGGTTTCTCTTGTTGTCCTTTTCCTGCAAGTCACAGTATTGAATTAGGATTATTTGGTACATAATAACGTTAACCCCTTCAATACTGAGAAGCATTTTTACCTTGAGATTTGTGTACGCTTATAACATTTTATTGACATTAAGAAGGGTTTATTGAGATCAGCAGCTTAATGGCCACAGTCTTCACTATTTTAATCCCCCATATGAGTTTGTAAAGCTGTATAAAATTACCATATAGTAAGCAGAATGAATATGGAAACGCGTCATGGTACTGAAGGGGTTAATGATATATAGTTTTTTTTTTCTTTCACACAGTATAAGGCTCCTTTGTTGATATTTGATTAGGAATTCTCCGTATGTGATAAGACTAAGAATAATTTGCAGTTCACATATTTCTTCAGCAAAGTATAAAGTTAATAATTGTAGGTTTTCTTGCCCTTCTCCTATAAGTCATAAAGGGTGAATTGGAATTTCTTGGTATCTAATATTAAGAAGCAATTTTACACTTCATATATTTCTTGGGCATTGTATAAGATTAATGATAGTATTCAACAGTATATTTATGCCTTTTTCTGCTATTTTAATAAGCTTTTCCTGTAAGACATTCATGGCAGTACGGCTTATTGGTGTCACTGTGTACACATTACTCGCAAACAATAACAATATGCAGTTTGCGTGTTTTCTCTGCATGTAAAAAAGGAAAGAAGTAGCACGGGCATATTTTCTCAAGCAAATTTATGCCTGCATTATGAATACATTAAGGCGAGGAGGCGACATGTGCAAATAAATCCTCAGCGAAAACCAATATAGCACTTAACACTTTTGAGCCACGAGCGGGTGTTAACAGCAGCAGTAACTCTCACCAGGTGCTGTCACTCAAACACCCTCAGGCGATCAATCCAAGACACAGAGAGAGGAAGAGGGAGTGGGAGAGAAAGAGAGGGAGAGGGAGAAGGCACCAAATAACATCACCTAACCTTGTTTTTACTCTTGAAGCAACACGGAAAAGTGATAAAAACAAGGAAAAACATTATGAACAGTTAAGAGGGATTGTGTTTTACGTGCGGTCAAGGCTGGCAACTTTCCCAGTGTGGGCTTCGTGAGTTCAGTGTTGTTTCCTACTGAATCATTGTGCTTTATGGAATTTACGTTCATTATCACCGCACTCTCAAACAAATCCGGTGTTTTCCTCGTTGGCTTTTAACAATCTGCTTTACAGTTTTATTTCGAGTGGGGTATTCAAGGATATTTTTTTTCAGTTTTATCAGTATTACGGTAACAATTCTGCTTCATTAATGTAAAAAACGAACGAGAATCCGATTAATTACCTCTGTGGCTTTTGAAAACAGTTTAAAATTTCTGAGCCTGTAAAGAAATCCTCAGTAGCTTTTCAATACAGCTCTTGTGTTTTAGATTACGAGTTTAACTATTCCTCTTAAACAGAGTGAGAGAGCAATCAGAAAGGCATCGCGCACCAGGTTTATAGAAGCGATGAGGAGCGTTGAGCGAGGTACTGCAGAGTTGAGGACCTGGTACGTGAGAAACCTTTCCTGCATCGTGAGACTGAAGCTTTGCACGATGCCTCCCGTCAGGTCCTGCAGGGCCCTCGTGGTGAACCCTTTCTGCAAGGCTTCGTAACTCCCGTAGAACCTGCACAAACCATAGGATGATGTATATTTTAGAAGAGACGAGTGATTGATAATGGTGATGTTAGTAGGGATTTCTTAAAGATACGATGACTTCTGAGTGTGAGTTTAGAAAAAAATGTATGTTAGATATCTCAGAATACCTTTCTTGCAATGTTCATCTCTGTTACAGTTTGTCATTTGCTCGAAACTTCTTAAGAATATGTTTTAGAAGAGAGGAGTGAATGAGATTGGTAATGCCAGTGGGTATTTCTTAAACATCGCTAATTTCTGTGTTAAAAAACAATGTATGTTAAATATTTCAGAATACTCTCCATAAAATTTTCATCTCTGTTACAGTTTCTGATTTGCATCAAGCTTATGAATCTTATATAAAAATCACTAAGAATTTATTTAGAGTAATCTAATACGAATGTGAATTGAGCTTAAAACCTGACGCTCGCAAAATATTCCGTCATACTCCGAATTCTAATTAACAGGTAACTTTCACATTAAAGCAATACGTACTTGGCGTAAGCTTTCTCGAGGAGGGCGGCCCAGAATTCAGAGGGATCAGTGGAGTGTAGGTAAACGAGACGGCCCTTGAATGTGGGTAAGCGGTCGTCAATGATCACTTCCACCCACTCACCGAAGTGCCAGAACCGAAATCTGCCAGTGAAAAAGAGAAGCATATGTGAGTGCAAACAAATAAGAACATAATGGAAGTTATAAAAAGCCTTGGAAATGTACACGTGGTTTGTAATAAATATACACAGCTATTGTCACCCATTGTCCTTGTGAATAAAGTTTGTCTACTAATAACTGATAATGTTGAGCTATAATATATTAAGAACAACTACAGTTTGCTTTATGGCGTTTCTAAACAGTACTCAGTCACGTTCAGAGATAACGAATGATATACTCTAGTAGTTGTATCGAAAAAAAAAAAAGCCAACGTATTTTTGCATTCTGCGTAAAGGGTCAGTTGTTTTATTTTTGTGTGTGGAATGTGTTCATCACTGCATGCTTGATTGTGAAGAGCTGTCCAATCAGATTAATGTTTCCAGCATCCACTTCAAAACTTTGCAGTGTTTGTGTATTGTGTTTGTTTGTTCAGTGTGTGTGTGTGTGTGTGTGTGTGTGTGTGTGTGTGTGTGTGTGTGTGTGTGTGTGTGTGTGTGTGTGTGTGTGTGTGTGTGTGTGTGTGTGTGTGTGTGTGTGTGTGTGTGTGTAGGAAACTGCAACCTCAAAAAAATTGTGACATATTATTACAAAACTACCCAGCTGCAGAAAAGCCTATAAAATGTGGTCTGAAAATAATAAGAGGATCACGTGTGCAGTTTATAAAGTCCCAGTAATGATCTGCCAAATGGACTTTCACAAAACTGCAAAACATTGATTTTTAGAAAAAAATCAAAAGGGGGAGTATTTTCACCGCAGACTTGTATTTTTTGTATTGCCTAGTGAAATCAAACAACTGCTGGAACAAAAGGCAACGTTGAAAAAAGGTACTATTGAGAGGTTATCAGAAATAGAAGTAATTAAGAGCCACATGTCCTGCAGCTGTTTATTTGATTTTTCTTCATCGAATTGGGTAGTGAAAAAAAAATCAAACAACTAATGGAACAACAAAGAACGTTAAAAAAAGGTACTATTGAGAGATTACCATTAATAGAAGTAATGAAGAACCACATATACTGCACCTGGTTTTTTTATATTTTCATTTGGTAGTTAAGAAAAATAAAAGCGCTTTTTGAAATACTATTATTAGGCTTCCACGATCAAGAATAAAGCTGACTGATCTGGTTAAGTGTCCTCGTCCTCTTGTGGCCGAGAAATGTAGTTTGCTGCTGGTCTGAAGTAATTAGCTTCTCCCTTTGTTGGTGATCCGGGGCTGACTAATGTAGTTTGTCTGAGGGCGAACACCTGTTGTCGTTTGGTGACTTTGGGGATGCTTATAGTAGTTATATGGCCTCCTCTGTATGTTATCTATATGAGGCTGGCTGTCAGTTCTTGTGTGTGTGTGTGTGTGTGTGTGTGTGTGTGTGTGTGTGTGTGTGTGTGTGTGTGTGTGTGTGTGCGTATTTGCCTGTCTGTCTGTATATAAGTTGGTGGAAATGCATTTGTCTTTGGTATATACGGTATGTTTGTGTGTGTGTGTGTGTGTGTGTGTGTGTGTGTGTGTGTGTGTGTGTGTATGATCTACCATTCACTTTGTCCATTTTAACAAGGAAGTATGACGGAGATTCTCATTAACATCACTTTTTCAAAATTTCCCATGTCTCTTTTCTTTTTCTTTTCTTCTTGCCTCTTCGATGTACCGTCGTAGTGTCGGTATTCCTGGGAGAGAACCACGTAAGTGATGCCATTAAGTGGGAATCAGGTTACGAAGGTGCCTCCTCCACGACTTATCACATTGATTTTCCCATTAGCTAGGCCTCAGAGCAGGGGAATGTGACCGCCCTTACCTTCTGTACCTCTGAAGTTCTGCTGTGTCTGAGTATACTGGTCCTGTCTATGTGCTTGTGTACCTAAGGTCTCTTTTGCTTCTCCAATCAGTGCTGATATTGATATGTACATTTCTTTACACGTAGAAGCATTACTTTATCACTTTAACCACGAGAAACATTACTCAACCACGGCTTACCCACGAAAAACATTACTTTTATCACTGTTTACCCACGAGAGGCGTTAATTTACCCATGACAACCATTATTTTACTCCAATTTTAGCTACGCGGACTATTACTTACCACTGTTTTAGCTACAAGAAGCATTACTTTATCAATTTGTTACCTGAAGATCCCGCAGTAGGTGTGGTCGAAAGCCTGGTCGGGGGGAACCACTCTATCGAGGAATTTCGGGGTCAAGGTGAGGGTAGACACCGCCTGCACCAGCCACGTGTCGCCCAGCTCTCCCTGTTCCACGTCAAATCTCGTCGCTCCATCGGCAATGAACTTCGGCCGAGCACAAACTTCCTGTGGAAAAGAGAAAAGAGAAGATAGCGCTCATGCCAGTGTATATCTTTCTGTACAACATTGCAGTGTAGCTAATATTG
>NC_059269.1:9156128-9198628 GCF_017591435.1 Portunus trituberculatus | reverse complement strand
TCTCTCTCTCTCTCTCTCTCTCTCTCTCTCTCTCTCTCTCTCTCTCTCTCTCTCTCTCTCTCTCTCTCTCTCTCTCTCTCATTATGCGTGGCTGTATAGTATTATGTTCCCCGGAGTTGGCCGCTTCCAGTTGGCGGGCCACGCAGGGAGTTGATGGCAGCCACACTTTACTTCCTCAGCGGGGATTCCAGGCAACCATTCACCATCCTGCGTGTGAGATAGGATGGACAACGCCTCTTGTCCCGCACCCGACACCAGCTCAGGGTTACGAGTTCTTAGTAAGGCGCAGTAGTCATTTTACAGCGGCGTACCTAATTCTATGCAAATTTAAGTAGTTTCTCTTGCCTGCATCTATCCCCCTTCTCCACTACCCATTCTCTCTCTCTCTCTCTCTCTCTCTCTCTCTCTCTCTCTCTCTCTCTCTCTCTCTCTCTCTCTCTCTCTCTCTCTCTCTCTCTCTCTTGCTCTCGCTGTTTGTCAGGGTTTGCCTCAGTTTTGGCGGCTGTGATGGTGGTGGTGGTGGTGATGGTGATGGTGATGGTGATGGTGGTGGTGGTGGTGGTGTTGGTGGTGGTGTTGGTGGTGGTGGTGGTGGTGGAAGTTATAATGGAGTAGGTAATGATGATGACTGGCAATGATAGCTGGGGAAAGGAAGAGGAAGAGGAAGAGGAGCAAGAGGAGGAGGAGGAGGAGGAGGAGGAGGAGGAGGAGGAGGAGGAGGAGGAAGAGGAAGAGGAAGAGGAAGAAGAGGGAGAAGAAGAAAATGAAGCGAAGTAGAAAACAGACAAAGAGCATGAGGAGGATTTATAAATGTAAGAACAAAAGAATAATAAGAAGAGAAAAGAAAAAGAAGGAGGAGGAGGAAGAGGAGGAGGAGGAGGAGGAGGAGGAGGAGGAGGAGGAGGAGAAGAAGAAAACGACGAAAGAAAAGAAAGAAAAAAAAACGAATGCAAAAAATCAGTACGAGAAAAAACAAAGAAAGAGGGAAGGAAGAAAATGAAGAGCCAGAGAGAGAGAGAGAGAGAGAGAGAGAGAGAGAGAGAGAGAGAGAGAGAGAGAGAGAGAGAGAGAGAGAGAGAGAGAGAGACGGAAGACGAGAGATGATAGAGAAAAATTAGCAGTAATAACAAGTGAGGAAAGTAAAGAAGAAGGCAAGCAAGAAGAAAAAGAAGAAAAAGAAGAAGAAGAAGAGAAAACAGAAAAGAATGAATGAACGAGAGGCAGCAAGTGAAGAAAGCAAGCAAGAAAGCAAGCAAGAAAAAGAGGAGAAGGAGGAGGAGGAAGAAGGAGGAGGAGGAGGAGGAGGAGGAGGAGGAGGAGGAGGAGGAGGTAGATGAACTGAACAATAAACTCTGACCACGAGCTCACCTGTTCCTCGCCTCACCTGCTAAATAACGGAGTCAGACCACCGTAACCCGACAGCGGCCCCGGAAGCCTTCAGAGAGAGAGAGAGAGAGAGAGAGAGAGAGAGAGAGAGAGAGAGAGAGAGAGAGAGAGAGAATTTTCCTCCTCACAATGTATTTCTAAAAATGGAACACTCACATATACAAAAGAAAAAAGTTTATAATTTCTTAGAGAGAGAGAGAGAGAGAGAGAGAGAGAGAGAGATTTTCCGCCTCACAATCTATTTCTAAAAGCGAAACACTCCCACATAAAAAAGAGAGAAGCTTACTTTAATTTTCCATACTAAAGAGAGAGAGAGAGAGAGAGAGAGAGAGAGAGAGAGAGAGAGAGAGAGAGAGAGACTAAGACACTCCCACACACGCACAAAAAAGAATGAAAAGATAGAAAAAAATCATTGTAATTTCACCATATATCAGCCTCTCCATTTTCCTTTCCCTTTTTCAGGATATAGATACTAATACATTTTTCGGCCTTCGTACTATACTTAAATAAAAAGAAATATGTAAGAAATGTTGCCAAGATCCATTGAGACGATGCTCTGTTACGGATCTGAGGTATATTAACCCCTTCTTTACTGAGACGCATTTTTCCTATGTTTTTAACTATAATTAGACGATTTTACTTGCATTAGGAAGGATCTATGGAGGTCAGAAGAGTAACCCCTTCAGTACCATGACGCGTTTCCATATTCATTTTGTTTACTATTTGATGATTTTATGCAACTTCAGAATGTTATGTGGGGATTGAATTAGTGAAGACTCTTGCCATTATTCTTCTGACCGCCAAAGACACTTCCTAATATAAATAGAATTGTCTTACTGTACCCAAAACTCATGGTAAAAAAAAGCGTCCCAGTATTGAAGGGTTAATGGTCACAGTCTTCACTATTTTAATCCTTACACGAGTTTCTGAAGCTGTATAAAGTCGTCAAAAATGAATATAAAAACACGGTATGATACTGAAAGGGTTAATAATTGGTGGCTGACGCATGCTGTATTGTAGCCCATCCATCACAAGATACATCATTGCTCTACATAAGCAATCCAACAGGAGCCATCCCTCAAAGGTGAAGTGCACAGAGCCGAGAGTTCCGGGCGATAAAACGATTTGTCCCTTCAGTGGCTCAAGGTCATAGGATGGAGGAGGAGGAAGAGAGAAAGAAAAGACCGAAGAAAAAACATAATCCCGAAGTCGTTATCTTGGGGTGACATTTTTCGCTCCGTCTTAACTTCATTCTGACTTGCCTCCTTGTTTCTTAACTGCTCTTAATCTTGCTTCCATCAGTCTTCGCCTACGGCTTTCCCTTCCTTCCTCTTCCTCTTCCTTTTACCGGCTCCACACCTCCTTCTCTTCCTCCTCCTCCTCCTCTCTGTATTAGTTCCACAGTCCTGTTGTATCGCCGAGGGAATTATTAGCTATTAAACAACTGGAGAGAGGGTCAGGAGTGATGAAGACGCTGCGATTGAGAGAGAGGGAAGGGAGAAGGCGAGAGGGAAGGTACGAGCTGGTAGAGAGAGGGAGAGATGGAGCACGTGTGGAGAGATGGCAGGAGAGGTGAGAAGGGGAGGTAATTAACGAAGCAGAGAGTGAAACTAGTGAAAAGGGGAAGGAAAAGTGAGAGTGAAGATGGGGATGTGAAATGAGAACAAGAGGTTGAACAGAGAGGAGACTTGCGAGAAAAATGATGGTAAAACTGTTCAAAGAAAGACAGGCAAACAGACAGACAGGGTAACAGAAGGACACAGACAAAATAGAATACAGAGAAAGAGTTAGAGAGAAAAAGACAAAAAAAAGACAGGAGGAAGTAAAATTGTGATAAAATTGTTCAAGGAGAGACAGGCAAACAGACAAACAGGGTTACAGAAAGACACAAACAAAATAGAAGACAGAGAAAAAGACGAATAAATAGAGAAAAAGCCGGTGAGAAAGAGATAGAAAAAAAAAAGACAGGAGATGGTGATAAAACTGGTCAAGGAGAGACAGACAAACAGACAGACAAGGTTACAGAAAGACACGGACGAAATAGAATAGAGAGAAACAGAGATAAATAGACAAAGAGCTAGAGAAAGAGAAAGAAGGAAAAAAAAAAGACTTAGGAGGAAGTGGAGAAGATATATAGCTACTTAAGGAGATATAAAGAGGCAACTTAAGGAAGAGAGATGAAAGAAGGAAGGAAACAGAGGAGGCAGGAGGCGGGAAGATCAATAATGACAGATGATGCATAGGAAGAGTAGAAGTTCTCGCCTTTCTCAACATTGCGTGGGCCGGATCATCGTTTTTTCTATTGGTGGGGAGAAGGAGCAGGGCGGGGCGTGAGCAGTCAGTTGTGTGTATCAGTGGAGTTCCTTTGTGTTGTGTTGGGAGAATTTATTGGGGAAAGAGATTGTATTTTATTGTTTTTACTGATCAGATGCGTATTTCTTTATGCTTATTCTTGTACCTGATTATTATTGTTATTGTTATTATTATCGTTACGTAAGCTGGAACTCCCTACCTGCTTCTGTATTTCCAACTTCCAATGACTTGACTTTCTTCAATTCCGTGAGTACCTTGACGCATTTCCATATTCATTCTGCTTACTCTGTGGTGATTTTATACAGCTTCAGAAACTAATGTGGGGAATTAAAATGTGAAGACTGTGACCGTTCATCTTCTGACCCCTACAGACCCTTCCTAATGTCAATAAAATGGTCTAATCATCCAAAAATCTCAAGATAAAAATGTGTACCAGTATTGAGTGAGGTTTCAAGACATTCATTCCTCTTTTATATTGCTAACTCTCTCGTACCTGCAAGGGAACTAGAAAATAAGTGAGCCTTTTTATTTCTGATGTTACCCTTGACCAGCTTTTCCCTCTTACATAAAAAAATGGTTAATTATCTCATAATTAATCAAATGTATTGCACTTACAATATCTTGACAACCTTCATAACACACGCACTTACGTTAACATTTTCGCATTTTCCTCATCAGACATTTTTCTCTCACAGTGCACTGAGAGAAGGATGAAGAATGTGTGTACAAGACGCTACGTTAATCAGGGGACAGCTCGGCTCCCGTTACGTGGTGGTGCAGTGCAATGTTTTGTGAAAGGAGCGTTGTTGTCTCTGTCATGCTCCAGTGGCAGGGAAACCTTGTGCGGAACTGTTGTTTGAGAATACATAGAGTTTTTTTTTTTTTTTTTTTTGTTATATACTATTCTATGTAAAAGTAAGCTAAGTAAGGCTGTAAGAAACCATCAGGCTTATACGTGGCAGTCCTACTTACTAAAACACGTCTACTTGTTGCAAGTTTGGCATGTCTAATAAATATCTTGAGTTGACGGGGAAGCAAAATATATATCTATAATAACAGTTTTCGTCACTCTCACCTTCCCTCGTATATTTTTAATACATGCACGTCGAGCTCTCATTAATTATGATATGTCTCCCTTGCGCTCCATTACCAGCAGTCAAAGCGATGCATGACTCCCATGAATATTCGCAAATATTCGTAACTGTGAAGCGTGGATCTGCCTCCGGGAACACACCTTGCACCTTGCACCTCGCACCTCGCACCAGCCTGCCTGCACTGCAGCCCGCCAGCTCATGGAGGCGTTCGGTCAAGTGGTGTGAAGCCTTTATGGGTCAAAGGTCGTGGGGAAACACGAGGGTTTACGCTAGCAGGGGAGAGAAAGATTGCAAGATTGCGGGAAATACTATGCGTGAAGAAAGCGAATAGTGAAGGGAGGCAAAGTTCAGGCCCTGGTCACTGTGTACTCGATGATTTATGTGGAGGGAAAAAATATTGGACTGACTGACTGACTGGTTGTGATGGGGCTCTTAATTAGGCCCGGTGATTCATTTCCTTTCTTCTTAACCTTTTTTCAGCCTTGGATGTTTTGATTCCAGTTTTGTTAAAGTAGTCTGAAATATTTCCCCACTTTGTCTTGTAGATTAAAATTTTAACTTGGGTACGTTTCCAGTATTTATCTTTTCTCTTTTTCTGTGCAGTTATTCGCAGTCATTTGTCACACAATACGTAGAATCTTGAAACAGAAAACGCTGGAAATTGGGTGCTAGATTGCATTTAATTCTGTTTGCATGTATGAACAGCTTCGTTTACCCCAATCAGTAATGGGACGCATTTTTACCTTGAGTTTGGGTATGATTAGACGATTTTACTGACATTTGGAAGTGTCTATGGAGGTCAGAAGATCAATGGCCGGAGTCTTCAGTATTTCAAAACCCATATAAGATTCTGAAGCTGTAGAAAATCATCAAATAGAAACCAAAATAAATATGAAAAAAGTGTCATGGTACTGAAGGAATTAATTTTAGTGTTCTACTGCATACAGATTCATATTACAGAAAGATACTTTAGACTTGCAGAAAGATATCGTAGTATCAAACAGCTGTAAGTATAATTAGAATGCAGTAGAACACTAATATGTACACAGCCAGTACCATGACGCGTTCCCTTATTTATTATGTTTACTATTGGTTCTTGATACAGCTTCAGAAACTTACGTGGGGAATCAAAATAGTGAAGACTGTGCTACTAATCTTCTGACCTCCATAGAACATTGCTAATGTCAATAAAATGGTCTAATCGTACATAAATCTCAAGGTAAAAAATGTGTCCCATTAGTGAAGGGATTAATTTATACCAGAGCAGAGTGCCATTGGAATTCCCCACAGATACGATTTTTTTGGCGCGCCGGTCACAGTAGAGAAGAGTGGCCTGGGTAACACTTGACGCGTGTGGCGGTGCAGAGTATTGCATGTCAGGTGTGCTAGATTTTTCCTATTTTTTCCCCCATTTTTTCGTATGTTCTTCCACGAAGTCTGAGTGGCAGGGCGTAATGAGATGTAGACAAGGACTCCAGTGAATCCATGCTTGATTCCCTCATTATAATTAGATGCGTGTTCCGACAAAACGTGCCTCATGTTTCCACTCGCACTGAATACTGAAATGCCGGCTGTTTTATGGTGTAGTTGACGAAAAACTAGTGTGAGGAAGCCAGTGCCGAGCTATAAACAAGGGGAAGGGAAGGAGTGGAAGAGATGAGCAGCAATGCAGGAAGCGCCGATGGTGTGTCTGTGGAAGCAATAAGACGTTGCACAATGGTGATAATCGTGAATAGAGAGAATAATTAAAAGACCACAAGTATTAAGACATATTGTATTACGTTTAAATCTAATAAAGCAAGGACCCTCACTCACTTTCTCCCTTTTCTTATAATCACTCTTCTTTTCTTATCTAGTCCTTTGAAACTCTAAACTTACACTGCATTATATCAAACCGTAGGAAGTAGCAGTAAGAGTGACAGACAGTCTTCCTTTGCTATCGAGTATCAATGCACGAGTAATGATCTCTCCGTGTCTGGTCTGCTCTTGGGTCGCTGTGTTGTGTAATGCCTTGCTGCGAATTGCGTCATTGCTTTCCTAACTCAAGTGGGTTTCCGGTGCTCCTGTGACCCCTGTGCTTCAGACCTCTTCACCTTTCATATATTTATTTGCACTGAATCCGGTCCCTGCTCTCTGTTTCTCTCTGTTTCTTTCTTTCTGTCTCTCTCTATCTCTGTCTCTGTTTCTCTGTCTTTTTGTGTCTGTCTCACTGATTTTTTGTCTCTCTATATCTGTCTTTGTCTCTGTCTATCTCTCTCTCTCTCTCTCTCTCTCTCTCTCTCTCTCTCTCTCTCTCTCTCTCTCTCTCTCTCTCTCTCTCTCTCTCTCTCTCTCTCTCTCTCTCTCTCTCTCTCTCTCTCTCTCTCTCTCTCTCTCTCTCTCTCTCTCTCTCTCTCTCTCTCTCTCTCTCTCTCTCTCTCTCTCTCTCTCTGGATCAAGTGATTTCTTGCTGTCAGATTCAACACAAAAACAATATGATATTCCATGAAGCGTAATGGAAATTTAAAGTATGTATGTATTTTTTTTTATCATTCGGGTTTAGAATATGAAAAAGAGAGAAAAGTCCCCGGAAGTGAGAATGATAGAGGTGTGAAATATGAATAAGAAAAATGAATCTGGAACAACGGCGAGTGAAAGTGAAGAGCGAGAACAAAGTAATTATTGTTTTTTTATTATTTCCACTATGTTTGTATTAGCCAGCGTGCAATTACAAGCGTGTTAACTGAAATTACATTATTATTTCTCTCTCTCTCTCTCTCTCTCTCTCTCTCTCTGATTTTTTTTTGTATAATGATATAACTAGAGTGAGTGAATTATCTAGAACCAAGAACGAACGAGAGAGAAACAATTGGTAAATAGTAAAAAGAGGAGGAGGCATCGAAAGAGAAAAGAAGATACGTAAAAGAGTGAGTGAATTGAAAAAGAGAAAAAGATATAGTCATACTTGAATTTAGAGAGAGAGAGAGAGAGAGAGAGAGAGAGAGAGAGAGAGAGAGAGAGAGAGAGAGAGAGAGAGAGAGAGAGAGAGAGAGAGATCTAGAAAAAAAATAACATCAAAAGAAACATAGACAGGAAGTTAATATGAGTGAGTGAGTGATTTGATAAGAGAAAGAAAATTAAACTCACACACATAGTCGACGAGAGAGAGAGAGAGGGTGGAGGGAAGCAGGCATTGATATGGACAAAGAGACACGACAAGCAGATACAAAAGAAAAAAAATAACATAGAGGAAGTTAATATGAGTGGGTGATTTAATAGAGAAAGAAAATTAAGTCACACACATAGACGAAGCGAGAGAGAGAGAGAGAGAGAGAGAGAGAGAGAGAGAGAGAGAGAGAGAGAGAGAGAGAGAGAGAGAGAGAGAGAGAGATACAACAAACATATATAAAGGAAAAGATATAGAAATTTAGTGAATGAATGAATGCTTTGGTAAGAGAAAGAAAGAAAATTAAAGTCACACATAGTCAAAGATAGAGACGGAGAAGCAGGCATCGATAGAGACAAAGAGACACGAGGCCCTACAGATGGACAGACAAATTAGCAGGTGGGAAGGAACACGTATCAGCCTGGCGGGTAGAGGGTCGTGCGGCGCTCGGCTGAGGGGCGGGACAAGCCTCTGCCACGTCACGCTTCGGCGGCCAGGTCATGACAAGATCTAATGGCACCTCGTGTACTAGTGGCCATCCATCCTGTTGTTTAAGTTACACAAGTTCCTTCCCTTCCCTTCCCTTTCCTTGCCTTGCCTCGCGTTGCCTTGCCTTTCCTTTCTCATTCCTACTCTCTTGCTCGTCCCTCCCTCTTCTCTCGCTCTTTCCTCTCCCCTTCTCTTTCAGTGCCTCATTGTCTTCTGCCGCTCTGTCTTTCTGTCTCTGTCTCTGTGTCTCTCTGTTCCTGTGTGACTTTGTGCCTGTCTTTGTGTGTGTGTGGGGGGGTTGGTGGGTATGGCAGTCCGTCTCTTGTTTGTTTCTATTTTACCTGTTGTGATTGTGTGTCTGCTTGCCTGACCAGTCCTTTCCATAGGTATTTCTCTGGCTAGCTTTGTGAGACAAGTCCAAACGTTTTGTTGTGATTTTGCCTTCTGAATAAGTACGTAAGTAATTCCATCTTCATAGTAATTCCTTGACATATATTCCTTATTAGATGTAATTTATATGTGCATTTAATCTTGACGTTATAACATTAACCCTTTCACTACTATGACACGTTTCAATATGCATTTTGCTTATTATATGATGATTTTATACAGCTTCAGAAACTTATGTATGTGATTAAAATAACAAAGACTGGCCATTAATCTTCTTACCTCCGTAGAACTTTCTTAATGTCAATAAAATCGTCTAATCATACTCAAAAGCCATGGTAAAAATGAGTCTCAGTACTAAAGGGGTTAATATGGTAAAATGGACGTCGTATATAATGACATCTGGAAGGAGATGGATAGGTTTCAGGGACTGCCACGTGTAGGCCTGATAGCCTCCTGTACCTTCCCTTATACTATGTTGTTCTCGTCAGTGCAGAATACAGTATGACTCGTATGGTGTGTGTGATGCTGGTGAGTGCGTGGTGTATTGGAGCGACCGGGTTACGAGAGCTGTTCGCGCTTCCTCCGCCTGAGAGAAAGCCAGTTGTGCGCCGCGTAACGGGAGAGGAAGGTTCTCACGGTTGATCCTATAAAAAAGGGAGCAGCAATCTGGTGTACAATAGTGCAGTGCGAACATGACAACGCGATTCCCTTAAGACACAGTGAATAGTTTATTAGTTAAGGAAGCTCAGCGCTAAATAAAAGGACGTTAACCTGAACTGTATTGTCAAGAGTGGAGGGATGATTTTTGTTGCAAATTGATCGTGTTATACCAGGAAGTTGTGGTAAAGACTTGTGTAAAATTTAAAAAATCGTGATGGCATATTGCTGAGTAGGAAATTAGACGGTGAAAAGTTTAAAGCTTCTTGATAATATTGTTACAAGTGACCATTTTTTTTTCATCATATAGATATTCAATGCATATCAGTTTCTCGGAAGAGGTTGTTTGGCATCATATGTAAAAAACATTTAGGAAGTTATAAAGAATTTTTATTTTCTTTCATGTAGGAAAAGTCTCTAAACGAATGAACACACACACACACACACACACACACACACACACACACACACACGTGCGTTTCTCCACCTCAAAGCAATACTCAGGTAGGAATACGTTACTGTTTCTTTTATATGCAGTCATAACATTTACCCTTCCCCTCAACAGGATCCCACAGCACAGCACAACGCAGCGAGACTCGGCCATCCAGTGAGTGTACATATGTGGGAGGCAGCAATGCACCTCACACTACTGGCTGGCCTCGACATTCGCAACAGACACGTGGCATCTACACCCCCGACCAATATAAAGGTAAATATTTCATGTCTACTTCTATGGCTGGTGCGAGGGAGGGTATTGCGTGTAGGGATATCATTCCCCTCCACACTTTTACGTTTTATTGAAAGGAAGAATCTTTTCATCAATGGGTGTTATTTATAGAAGCGCTTAGGCCAGACTCGGCCCCCCACACCGACGGAATGACAGTGATAGAGGAGACTTGAAGTTGGCGCCAGGCCCGTGCAAGAGGAGGAGGAAGAGGAGGAAGAGGAGGAGGAGGAGGAGAAGAAGAAGGGGGGAGAAAGAGGAAGAGGGGAAGAAGGCGGAAGGGTTGATAAGACAGAGAGTCGAATGAGAAGGAGGGGAAGGAGAAAGCAAAAGAAGGGCAAGGGAGACGTGTTGAGGAGGAAGAGGAAGAGGAGGAGGAGGAGGAGGAGGAGGAGGAGGAGGAGGAGGAGGAGGAGGAGGAGGAGGAGGAGGAGAAAGAGTTGATAAGACAGAGAGTCAAAGGAGGAGGAGGGGAAGGAGAAAGCAAAAGAAGGGTAAGGGAGACGTGTTGAGGAGGAGGAGGAGGAGGAAAAGGAGGAGTAAGAGGAGGAGGAGGAGGAGGAAAAGGAGGAAGATACGTAAGAAGAACAGTATAAGATATGCGTCTAGTTCACCACTACTGGAACTCGATTGTAGGTACTGGTGGCGAATACTTGTCACATTCCACCACCACCACCACCACCACCACCACCACCACCACCACCACCACCACCACCACATCATTCTCACCACAGACTCCACAACTGTCGCCACCACCACCACCACCACCAACCACCACCACCACATCATTCTCACCACAGACTCCACAACTGTCGCCATCACCCACACCACCACCACCACCACCACCACCACCACCACCACCCACCTCAACCACCACCCGTTAAGGGGTTCCCAACAATGGGTCATTTTGAATGTCTCCGGCGGAGGGAGAGGTGAAATATGAGAGACCTATAGGAGACATCGGGCGCTGCGGGATGAGATGGCAGAGGAGGCGGAGGAGGAGGAGGAGGAGGAGGAGGAGGAGGAGGAGGAGGAGGAGGAGGAGGAGGAGGAGGAGGAGGAGGAGGAGGAGAAGAAGAAGAAGAAGAGGAAGAGAAGGAGGAGGAGGAGAAGGAGGAGGAGGAGGAGGAGGAGAGGTGGATAAACGAGGGGAGATGAGATGGAGGGAGAGGTTGGGAGAGAGCGAGATACCAATAACTGTTTCACTATCGAAGGTTGGAGTAAGAGAAACACGTGGATATTCTTTCCCTGCATCGCGTTCCGCCAACACTCGCAGGCCCGTCTGTTGCGACTGTGTGTGTGTGTGTGTGTGTGTGTGTGTGTGTGTGTGTGTGTGAGTGTGTGTGTGTGTGTGTGTGTGTGTGTGTGTGTGTGTGTGTGTGTGTGTGTGTGTGTGTGTGTGTGTGTGTGTGTGTGTGTGTGTGTGTGTGTGTTTGGATAGTTTACTGAAAGAGTGATAGGATTGTCCTGTTGCATAACTTCTTGGCATCTTACTCCACGTTTTTGTCTGTGTTTGTCTCTTTACCAATCTCTCTCTCTCTCTCTCTCTCTCTCTCTCTCTCTCTCTCTCTCTCTCTCTCTCTCTCTCTCTCTCTCTCTCTCTCTCTCTCTCTCTCTCTCTCTCACTAATAAAAAGGAAACAAGCTGCAGCTTTCATTAGTGGGCTCATATGTTTTGAAATTAAGCCATGTTGTGATATATTTGGTGCACAACGCATGCCAGACCTACCTCTATTCAAATACCATCACAGTTTTATACACACACACACACACACACACACACACACACACACACACACACACACATATATATATATATATATATATATATATATATATATATATATATATATATATATATATATATATGTGTGTGTGTGTGTGTGTGTGTGTGTGTGTGTGTGTGTGTGTGTGTGTGTGTGTGTGTGTGTGTGTGTGTGTGTGTGTGTGTGTGTGTGTGTGCAGCGAAGTTCAGTTTATTAATCGACTTGCAGAGCCACTCTTCAAAATTTATGAAGATAGGTATTTAACTTTTCGTAGGAAGTGGATTTAAAATACCGTGTTTGTTTGTAAGTTCGGAGCCGTTCTGACGAAGACTTACCAGGGAAAAGCTCTGGCAGGGAACGTGAAGTGTCGTGCAGCACGTGGGCGTGCAGCAAACACTTCTCTAAACACGCCTGGCCGTGCTGACCGTCTGGCAATGTACACACGTGGAAAAATTCAGTAATTTCAGGAAATTTACATACAGTAATGAGCTTGATTTATATAATTAAATTGCTGCACGAACAGCATAACTAATACATTACCATAAGAGGATCACAGCGGAGGCACAAAAAAGAACATTAACTTTGTCATCAATGAATTTTCAAATACGATGAACAAGTAAATAATGAAAATCAAATTCCATAAAATTTTATAATACTGAGAGAGAAAAACAATGTTGACATGGTTTAAAAATGGTGTGAGGAAAAATATAGCGCACGTGAAGACTTTGAGCATGAGAAAAAAATATAACAAGTTTAAACCCACAAACAATCACACACACACACACACACACACACACAGGAAACGGAGAGAGAGAGAGAGAGAGAGAGAGAGATGGCAGGATAGTTGGCTACCACTCCTTCCGTGTGTGTGTGTGTGTGTGTGTGTGTGTGTGTGTAGATACGCGTTCAAAACATTCCCTAGCAGTCAATTGATCGCATGGTGTCTACATTCTCAAAAGAAATCGATATACGCGACATTTTTTCCTCGTTCGGCCGTAGATGACGCGTGAAAGAAGCACTGGGGGAGGCAATGTCCCAGCGGTCTCCTCACATTACATCAGGGGGCGCTTAGTATGGCCTGGGGGCGGCTCAGTGTCTTGCATAGATGCTTCAAGAGATTCTGCTACCACGGAAACTAAGGGAGGAATATATATTTACTTATTTATTTACTCATGTAAGGAGGATGATCAGAGTATTGGATGAAATTAGATAGTTTATTAATTCCTTCAGTATTGGGGTGCATTTTTTCCGTGAGTTTTGTATATTATTAGACGATTTTATTGGCATTAGGAAGGGATGGAGGTCAGAATATTAATGTCCACAGTCTTCACTATTCAATCCCCCACATAAGTGTTTGAATCTGTATAAAATCACTAAATATTAAACTGAATAAATATGAAAACACGTCATGGTACTGAATAACATACATATATTAGTCTGCGTAATTAATTTTATGGGATATTTGAATAGAAACTTTGGTATTTATCTCCGTGTACCATTGGTGGTGTACATGTCCTTACCACATTATTTTTTTTTTGCTAATATCCCGTACCTGAAGTATGAGGAACAGACACGCACGGACTGAACTGCAAAATAAAGACAAATAAACAAGCCAAGACACTTTGCGGGTTGATGTCGGGAGCGCACCGGATGATATCTTAACGGGATCTAAATGACTCGCGTGTGTTGGCGAGTCTCCGTTTTTGCGGCTTAGATAATAACATGGTGAAGGCAGAGGCGGTGGGAGTGGCTGGCCGCAGTGGGTGGGGAGGGCAGCGGCGGCGGGGGCGACTACTGGACAGGAGGAGCGGGATGGGATAGAATATTACGAGGTGCGGGCGATATGTTCTCCTCAATATATACTGACATTAATGGAAAATTTGTCTTGGCAACAATATCACCTGAGAAAAGGAATGATGCACTTGCTTGGTTCTTTTCTTGCGTCGTGTTTCCTCGCATGTCGTAGAGGTAATCCTGAAATAGTGCAAATGTGTAGTGGTGGCGGTGACGGTGGCGGGGGCGCGAGTGGCATAATGGTATAGGTACACTGCGCGGTGCACGGCGGGGTCTGCGAGGCGCGGCGGTACTGTATTGACGGGCGGCTAGTGGCGGCGTGAGGGACGTGGTAATATCGCCGCGGAAATTGGTCACGCTAGTGCGTTGCTATTGTAAACAAGACCTCGCCATAATTAGTATCGACACTATCATCTAATTCATATTCGCATCCTTCTCCCAAAATTGCCCCTAATGAGGGGCAGCGCGGTGGTGGGGGCGGTCTCTAATAGATAACGCCTTGGTAATGAGGGGATAATTTATACGTCATTGTGATGATACGTGACGAGGCAACGCACATTTATTTCCAAGGCACGACTCGCGCCGCACCGCCACTCCACCGCGCCGCTCCGACGGGGGAGCCAAAATAAAAATTTTATGCATAAACGCATCAAATATTAATGAGAAAATATACATTATTCATAAAACGAAAAGGCGGAACTTCCATCTCTGATCCACTGCATAACAATAACGATCCACGAAAGATATCAATATCAATATATATATATATATATATATATATATATATATATATATATATATATATATATATATATATATATATATATATATATATATATATATATATATATATATATATATATATATATATATATATATATATATATATATATATATATATATATATATATATATATATATATATATATATATATATATATATATATATATATATATATATATATATATATATATATATATATATATATATATATATATATATATATATATATATATATATATATATATATATATATATATATATATATATATATATATGTGTAAGGACTAGGTAACTTAATGGTGATCTTTCAAAGAGTTCCGTTTATATATACAACAGGAGACGCTTCACTTTTCCTCACCAACTTCATTACTCGCACCACTGTCTCATTGGTTGGTATCTCGCCCTGTTCTTTGAAAGATACATGTATGCAAAGTTTTTTATCTTCTTTATCTTGGAAAATTAATAATCAGAAAATTTTTTTAATGTAATAAGCGTAATGAGTTGAGTCGCCTGACAAAATGTGTGGTAATTTGAGACACTTCCGTGATCGCGAGGGGACCAACCTGCTATTTTTTTTCCCGCCAAGACTATGGTGGTGGCAAGGCGGCGAGTTTTTGGTCCTTGTGGTGCCGTGCAGGTGTGGAGGCTTTAATCTTAATAACATCCACCTCACCACCACCTTGTTCCACGAAAAGCCGCGGAATTCTTCCAAGGCCACACTTATTTACTTAAAGTTCATGTAGCCATCACGTGCAGCGAATTTAAGCTTGTAATCCACCAACCTTATGATTCTTCCCGCGGCTCTTTTCATTATACTTTAGCTGGCGGCTTCTTGTATCCTTCATGCTCCCCCCACGCTCTTTTTGTCTCCTTGTCTTTCCTTGTCCTTCTGTATATCTGTCTCCATGTCTATTGAATCACGTGTTGGCTTTTGTGCCTTTGTGCTTTCTGTCTGTGTGTGTGTAATTCACCACCACCACGGTCGTCTGCTGGTCATCCAGCCAGTCTTCCCCATTACGGAGCGAGCTCAGAGCTCATAGATCGATCTTCGGGTAGGACTGAGACCACACCACACACTTCACACATCGGGAAAGCGAGGTCACAACCCCTCGAGTTGCACCCCGTACCTATTTACTGCTAGGTGAACAGGGGCTACACATTAAGAGGCTTGCCCATTTGCCTCGCCGCTTTCCGGGACTCGAATCCGGACCCTCTCGATTGTGAGTCGAGCGTGCTAACCACTACACTACACTACGCGGTGTGTGTGTTTCACTGTTTGATCTGCTGCAGTCTCTGACAAGACAGCCAGACGTTACCCTACGGAACGAGCTCAGAGCTCATTATTTCCGATCTTCGAATAGGCCTGAGACCAGGCACACACCACACACCGGGACAACAAGGTCACAACTCCTCGATTTACATCCCGTACCTACTCACTGCTAGGTGAACAGGGGCTACACGTGAAAGAAGACACCCAAATATCTCCACCCGGCCGGAGAATCGAACCCCGGTCCTCTGGCTTGTAAAGCCAGCGCTCTAACCACTGAGCTACCGGGCATGTTCATTCATCCATAAATTTGTCTAATCTCTTAACTCTCCCTCTTGACTCTGGACTAACGGTGTGTGTGTGTGTGTGTGTGTGTGTGTGTGTATTATAGTGAAGTCACCATAAGAGATTTCATGAAATAAGAAATTACATATATGTGTATATAAAATAGAAGCACTTTCGTTGCAATACGTTCACTCAATCTGCCACAGAGGGTTTATTGCTCAGTTTCTCATAAGCCGTCCGTAAATCGTTGCTGCATTTCGTTCGTAAAGTTTCCCAAAATGTGGAGAAGAGTTATGGTGGAACATCCTTCTTTCTGATCATCGGTTCTGGCTGCGCGCATAAAGGAGTGATCCACTGCCTTGCTGATCCTTTAACTTTAGATTACGCCAGGGGGTGCTGTGCTATTCGCTGATTTGTGTGTTGAACTGCCTCCGGTGACTCGTGAAAAATGCCTTTGCTTCTACGATTGAGCATAATAACATCACAAAAATAAGAGAGGATATCAAGAATTAAAGAAGAAGACAATAACTTTTACTCCTACGATTAAACATAAGAGCATAACGTAAATAAGATGAAAAAATAAGGTAGAAGACAATAATTTTTCAGAGACCATACATAAAAGAAAAATTATAGGACAATTACTTTTGCCAATCTAAGAATAGAAAAGAAGAAGGAAAGTGTATGAAATGTGGAAAATAGTGAAAGTCAGAGTAAGAACTTGTTGGGCAGAGCAGAATGAAAAAAAGATATGAAACAACATCAAGGAAGTGCTGATACAAAGGCCAAGCTTCCCAACCAAAACCTGACCTGACCTGTTCTGACCTGGAACGTGACAATTCCTACTTAAAACATGCCCAATTTTTCCCACCGCTCATTCTCATCTATAAATTTGTCTAATCTCTTAACTCTCCCTCTTGACTCTGGACTAACGGTTTGATTACTTGGTCCTTTCCATTCATCTATTTGAAAACCATCTTATCAGTCCTTTAAATTCACCTTTACCGAGCCTGAACAGGTAATTTCTTATCCCATCTTGATTGTTGACCTTGATTTTGTTGGTCACTCACACCGGTTACAGACATTCATCTTTTTCACGAAGCTGCTGCTCTTAAACTCATTTTTCCTTGCTAAATTTCACCAGATTACATGCCGCGTTAACGAAGCAGAATAGTTCCACGCGGGTATGTGGTGACGGATTACACACATCTTTAATGGCAGACACGAGGACTTGCTGTTTTATAGAGTTCATTAAGACTCGTTATCCTTAAACTAACCAGCACTTACGGCTTCCCCTCTCAGTGCGACAATTTTCCAATGCCATAATATAGAGATAACTAACCAGGTTTTCAAGACAGTGTTTCCTCTTAGATAAACCAGAAATCTTACTAATCTATCACCAGAACCATAAAAATACTCTTAACAAGAATATCTTTCACTAAGACAATTTCTAAGGCCAAAGAGAAAACTAGCCGGGTTTTCAAGCTGATTTCTCTTTTAAATAAACCAGAAATCTTACCAAATACATCATTAGAACCATAAAAGTACTCTTAAGAACACAAGTATCTTCAACTGGAGCCTTTGGAAAGCATTGACGATGAGAGAGCAAAGCGTTTCAGAATACGCAGCACTTAGTAACACCAAACATCATCTTAGTACTTACATGGGGTCTCATCCACACAATGGGATTAAGGTGCGGCTTCTTGTGGACGTACAGAGATCTAGAGGTGGTGGTGAACTCAGTGTCTTCAAAGAGCTGGCCTCGCTCCCTCAGGTTCCTCTTGATGTGGCTGTAGCTCCCGCCGCTCCGCTCCCGCTTCCTGGCCTGGCTCCGGTCAATGGTCCAGTACCTGCAATGAACCGCAACGAGAAGCTGTGATTCTCTTTACTCTTGCTATTATTGGGGATGTGCTTCCTTCCTCTCTCTCTCTCTCTCTCTCTCTCTCTCTCTCTCTCTCTCTCTCTCTCTCTCTCTCTCTCTCTCTCTCTCTCTCTCTCTCTCTCTCTCTCTCTCTCTCTCTCTCTCTCTCTCTCTCTCTCTCTCTCTCTCTCTCTCTCTCTCTCTCTCTCTCTCTCTCTCTCTCTCTCTCTCTCTCTCTCTCTCTCTCTCTCTCTCTCTCTCTCTCTCTCTCTCTCTCTCTCTCTCTCTCTCTCTCTCTCTCTCTCTCTCTCTCTCTCTCTCTCTCTCTCTCTCTCTCTCTCTCTCTCTCTCTCTCTCTCTCTCTCTCTCTCTCTCTCTCTCTCTCTCTCTCTCTCTCTCTCTCTCTCTCTCTCTCTCTCTCTCTCTCTCTCTCTCTCTCTCTCTCTCTCTCTCTCTCTCTCTCTCTCTCTCTCTCTCTCTCTCTCTCTCTCTCTCTCTCTCTTCTGTTAACCCCTTTAGTAGTGGACACAATTTTATCTTGAGTTTTGTGTACGATTAGACCATTCTATTGACATTAGAAAGGGTCTATGGAGGTCAGAAAATTAATGTCCACAGTCTTCACTACTTTAATCCCTCCACATAAGTTTCTGAAGCTATATAAGATGAGCAGATAGTAAGCAAAATGAATGTGGAAATGCGTTATGGTACTGAAGGGGTTAATACTGCTACTACTAATGATATTCGCCATCCTCTTTCTCCTCCTCCTGCTTTGCATTCCTCCTCTTTCTCCGTCCCTCTGCGTCAATGTACCTTTTTAAGACAACCTGGCAAAGTAAGCTCATGCGCCTTGCCAGGGTGTTGTTACCGTGACAAGTGTGGGAGAAAATCATCTAATTATAGAGAGGATAGAGAGGGGGGGAAGTTGGTTGCTCTAAACACGACGAATTCAGAACCATATGGTATGTTTGTCAGATGGAGGGAAGGAGAGTATGTAGAGAGAGAGAGAGAGAGAGAGAGAGAGAGAGAGAGAGAGAGAGAGAGAGAGAGAGAGAGAGAGAGAGAGAGAGAGAGAGAGAGAGAGAGAGAAAGAGAGATACTTATCTGAGTGTTTTTGATAGCTTGAAATATTATGAGCAATGGGAATGAAGACGAAAAAAGTGCGTGGGAGTTAATACGTACGTGGGTGGAACAAAAAACGAGTAGAAATAGAAAAAAAAGATCGATAAGGAAGGGGGGAAAAAGCATCATTGATATACGGCATGGTTTTTATGCTCGTCTTCATTCAGAGGTAAATGGGAAATAGGAAGAGAGCATCACCAGAGGACCTGCACATAAGTCTGACCCCAAAGGCTCTTAAGTGTCCTCTGATATTTGTGAGAAGTGCTTTAGTCGTGATGTATGGCCAGAATTCTCCCTCTCTCTACCTCTCTCTTAGAACCGAGAATTCTCATAGCAGTGTTTTTTTCACCTTTCTACTTTCTCTTATGATTTGTTCCGTCGCTCGTGTGGCGGAACAAGAGAAGCAGGAAGCGTTAACGGGAGGGGACGCGTGACGGAGGGAGCTGGGAGTATATTCAGACACAGGGAACTGGTGTGGTGAGAAGCGAAAGTGTTGGTCGCTTTTCAGAGATTGGAAAAAGTCGCTATGTTTGTTTTCACTTAATAACTTCCTTCGTACGTGTGAGTATATTCATTTTCCATCTCCTTTTTCCCTCTCTCACATACACACACACACTCACACACACCCTAGTCTTGATGAATTGCTGTCCAGGCGTTAAACTTCTACACACCGAGATCTAGAGATTTGAAAGTTTTACCCACACCATCCCGATACGCAGCCTTCCCCTATGCTGACGCCACCACGACACTTTGAGCCAGATAGGAACGATGGACCAAGGACGACGTAGTTCCATATAGGTCAGGTTAGATGGTAGGAATTTTCATGTGTGTTACTTTGCTGTTTTTTATGAAGTAATATGTAAATGGTGGTTGGGTTACTGTGGAATCAGGTGTTGGAAAGAAGGATACGTAATTCTCTCTCTCTCTCTCTCTCTCTCTCTCTCTCTCTCTCTCTCTCTCTCTCTCTCTCTCTCTCTCTCTCTCTCTCTCTCTCTCTCTCTCTCTCTCTCTCTCTCTCTCTCTCTCTCTCTCTCTCTCGGTGGAAGTAAATGCTTCGTTAATTTTCATGTTTATTTAAAGTACTTTCCTGATGCACTAAAGATGAACCGGTAGGAGGAAGATTTTATGAAACACCATCTCTGAAAGCTCAACATGGGAGGAATTCATTTATCTCCTTTTTTTCTCTCTCAGGAACGTAAGTAGTGGTGTAAATGTTTGAGTGAGAGAGAGAGAGAGAGAGAGAGAGAGAGAGAGAGAAACTGCCGGCATGTTTTCAGTTGGGATTGAAATAATTTGGTGTGTTTGAATTAGATAATAGTGTTGTTTGATGTGATAAGTAATAGAAATGTAAAAATAATAGTAAGGGTAATGAGTTTTTACATTTGAAACTTTATTTTTATTTACTTTTATCACACAGGATTACATGGCGGCAATTTTTTTTTATATATAGAAATGAGAACTGGTCGAGTAAAGAAAAAATATAAGAGAAAAAGTAGCCACGAAATTTTCACACAAGAATAATAGCGGTACTGTTTTCTTTTTCGGGGGAAATGAAACTGAAATAACCGGGGAAAAAGCAGAAAAACACACACAGTAATCTTTTAGTCCACCACAAAGCACATTTTTACCTTGCATTACCTAGACTCTGTGGGGGAAACAGGTAGGGGACGCGAAATGAATACAACCAACAGTTTTTCCTCTCCCTCCTTCCCCTTCGCTTTCCCCTTCTTGTACTCTCGGTAATAAGAGCGGCACTGCTAGTAACACCCACTCTATTAATGTTAACCAGGAGATTGTAGTACTAGCAACAGACGTGGCGAGAGAAAAAGATCTCAGGGATATAGAACAGTACCGTGAATTCTTGAAAAGAGACGAGGTGCTTATAGTGACTCGTAAACATTAAGATAATTTATACGTGTGGGGAAACTTGCTATGTACGACCGTAGGGAGAGGAGCAAGAAGAGGACAGAGGCAATAGATATGCAGCCCGAACAGAAGGGAGAGCAAGAGATCGATGGCCAAGAAGAGAAGACGGAGGAGGAGAAAGAGGAGGACGGAACGTGTGTGACGGCAACGGGCGGAAAGGAAGATGAAGAGTAGAGGGGGAAAGATAGGAAAAGACAGTGGAATCTATGGAGGATATGGGAATAGATGGAGAAAAATTGACTAGGGAATGAACGGGGGAGTGAAGGATAGCAGGGAAGATGAAGAAAAGAGGGGAAACAGAGGAAAAACGATGAAAGAGGAGAATAACTGTTAATGGAGAGAATTGATGAAAAGGAAAAAAATATTGAAGATTACTGAGAAAAATCGACAAAAAGTGAAAGATCTGGGAAGAGAAGACGACTGAGAAGAAAAACAAAAGATAAAGAGAAGACGAGATAAAGGAGTAAAGAGAGAAAAAAAGAGATAGTGAGGGCGTTAAGGATGAGAAATAAAGAAGAACAGATGAAAAAGCAAGATATGAATAAAAGCTGAGATGGAGGAGAAGAAATAAAGAGAAGATGGATGAGGAGGAGAAATAAATAGACGGGGAGAAACATCACAAAGTAAGTTTCAGCGAGAAAAAGAAGAGAGAAAGAAAGAGAGACAGAGTGAGAAAGCAATATGAAGAAGAGATAGAAAGCAAAGAATTACGATGATAGAGAATCGACACACACACACACACACACACACACAAAGAGAGAGAGAGAGAGAGAGAGTTCATGCAGTCCACACATGTCTGAAGCTTCCGTGATGAGTGGCTGGAGCGAGATAAAGAAAGACAGAAAAGTAAAACACTGAATATTTAATACCATAAGGGTCCCCTGTTCCTCATTCGCAAAGCAGAGGAGGAAGACAAGAAAGGGATGGAACGAAAGGCATTAAACGTACATTAAACACTTCTTCTTTACGACTCCATACGTCTCTCTTTTCAGGATCTCAGAATTAAGCGCAGGAGGTGAACGCTTGATGCCTAAGTTATTCTAAGGCGAACGAGAACTGAGATAACGTAACGAGGATGAATGAACCGTAATCCACTTTTATCCTCCAACGTTATCGCCGCTCAGTCTTGAAGATAATCACGCGGGATTCCAAGTATGTGAACTCAGTGAAGCAGACGAAAGATTGCAGCCATTTTCATTAGGTTCGTCATGGCATTACGTTGAATTGTTTGCTGTTGATAGGGTATTTTGTCTTTTGGTTTGTGTAGGTGCGTGTCAACCACCTCTTTTTTCTCATTGAGATCATGATAGCAATAGTTTTAACCTCTTCAATATTGAGACGCATTTTTACTATGTTTTTCGGGTATGATTAGACGATTTTGTATGCATTAGGAAGGGTCTGTGGAAGGCAAAAGATTAATAGCCAGAGTCTTCACTATTTTAATACGTTTTCCAAATTGTATGAAATCACCAAATAGTGACCAAAAGGAATATGAAAACGCGGCATGGTACTGAAAGGGTTAAGTGTTATTATACTTGCACGTACTGTGTGTATGTGTGTGTGTGTGTGTGTGTGTGTGTGTGTGTGTGTGTGTGTGTGTGTGTGTCGCAGCAGCAGCAGTCACCTCAGTCACTTCAGGACGAGAGAGGATAAAGCAATCGAGAGAAATGCTAACCCTTTGGGGATAATTAACTTATCGCCCCAAGTCAGACGTAATGAGGGGCTCTGTTCTGACACATTCTCTCTCTCTCTCTCTCTCTCTCTCTCTCTCTCTCTCTCTCTCTCTCTCTCTCTCTCTCTCTCTCTCTCTCTCTCTCTCTCTCTCTCTCTCTCTCTCTCTCTCTCTCTCTCTCTCTCTCTCTCTCTCTCTCTCTCTCTCTCTCTCTCTCTCTCTCTCTCTCTCTCTCTCTCTCTCTCTCTCTCTCTTTCTCTCTCGAGCTAAGGCAGTTAAACCAGCAATGATCGAAGTTAAGTCGTCGCAATTGTTACCCGCACTTGCTTCCCTTGTCATTTTCCTCAGCAAGGAAGCCGTTTCAAGGAAGGCGCGGTTGACACTCAAGTAGGCAAGGCGATGTGAAGGAGGAAAAAACAAAGAAGGTATGAAAATTGCACCTGTGTGTTCGTCCGTCTGAAAGCTATTTTTTTTCCCCAAGGTTCTGATACGTTGAAAAAGAAATACGAAATAATGCTCGTATGTGATATGGTTATGTTTTAAGTGTCATGCGTGTATTGGTACTGTGTTGTGTGTATGGTGGACGGGAAATGAGAGAAGATATACGAGGAAAAGTGAAAAGCTAGGTAGCGGCGTCGGCTGAGAAGTCGGGGGAGGTGTTCAACTTAAGGCTCATGGTGGCGGAAGTGGCTGGCGTCCCCGTTATATCACTCCTTGCCTCCTCGCAGCGCCATGGATAGCCGGATCCTTGGCTCGCCTCCTGACAGCACCTTGCCATCTGGATCGGTCGACGCGCGGTGGCGGGAGGAGGGAAAGAGGGAAAGAGGGAGGGAGCCGTCAGTTCCATACGCGATTCTTCCTCGTGTGAATGACAGAGTGAGGATGTGAGTGAGAGGGAGAGGAATGATGGGAGAAGAGAAGGGATCGATATTATCTTAGCTGAGGCAGAGAGAAAACCAAAGGAAGAGAAGGAGGTGAAGGAAGTAGGCGGGGATAAACCGGTCGCTTGCTTTTCTCCCTCGCTTTGTTTTCATGCCGATACCTACATGAGTATTCTGGACGCGATGTGCTGCACCGTTATGCCTCACCCAGCGCCGCCGACCCGCCCCGCAATACAGCGCTAGGAGGGAAGGTCATGTCGTCCTCTCTCAGGCAGGCAGGCCCTCTGTAAACCTTCCCTTGACAAGTCCCTCGATTACGCAGGTCGGCTAAGGCACAGGTTGCAGAGGTACACGCCTAAGTGGTATATTGTCATGCTCCGAGGCTGACATTGGTTTTCACTTTGCTTTTTCACACACACACACACACACACACACACACACACACACACACACACACACACACACACACACACACAGCGGGACGGACGAGGAAGGTCACGAGATGGGCCCGCGGCGGTGGCCTGCGGAAAAGGAAGGTAGGCGAGGAGGGAGGGAGGCGAAGGTGGTGTGGAG
The DNA here is from genome assembly GCF_017591435.1 of Portunus trituberculatus. NCBI lineage: Eukaryota > Metazoa > Arthropoda > Malacostraca > Decapoda > Portunidae > Portunus > Portunus trituberculatus. The sequence goes on along the minus strand of NC_059269.1, from coordinate 9,174,506 downwards.
GGCAGGAAGAGCGTGAGAGAGGAGACCTGCGTGGGATGAACTCGCTGACAGAAACCGAAAGCAGGAGGCGTGCTGTATTTTTCATCGTCAGGAAAGTGGTGCCTATATATTAAGTATTTTCAGTGGGTCTCCTCTTCCGCCTCTTCTGCCTCCTCCTTCTCTTCCTCCTCTTTCTTTTCCACTTGCCATCCGTCGCACAAACGTGAAATTGAAGTGTCCGTCCCGTCGCTGACTCGGCCCTCCCTGGTGATACTGAGGTACCGTTGGCAGATTGACATAGAATCCTAGATACTGATATTGATATTCACTCACTTGCCTCTTCCAAGCGCGTAGGCATGCATGCACACACACACACACACACACACACACACACACACACACACACACACACACACACACACACACACACACACACACACACACACACACACACACACACACACAGGGAGAAGTAAGTATAGATTTGATCAGACGAAGAAAAAGTTTGGCCATTACTCGAGAACAGTTTTACATACACTCCAAGTCTATGGGCGGAGAGAAGCACAGATGTGGTCAGGAGAAAGAAAAAGTTAAGCCATTACTGGAACACGACAGACGGTGGTGCTACTGAGGAAGAGGAAGTAAGAGGGGAGGAAGAGATGGGAAAGGTGCAGAAGGAGGAGGAGGAGAAGGAGGATGGGAAAAAGAAAGCTAGACTAGTTATCTCTGTTAGTACATTGCTGTGTTTTTATCTGTTCAGCGTGTTTCTAAAGAGTCATTGTAGAATAGTGTAATTATGATGTGTTATAAGTATATGATGATGTCTGTGATTATTTTGGCATGCACTCGAGAAAATAATGTGTATAACCTGATTTAGTCTAATTGCATCTTAACATGAGTCATTGCACACACACACACACACACACACACACACACACACACACACACACACACACACACACACACACACACACACACACACACACACACACACAGAGGGTAGAAGAGTTTAGCGTTATACTGATAAGCTGGAGTGTTATTGAATGCGATCATCACGGTTGGTATTACACGTCGAGCACAGAATTATGTCAAGCACATTATCAGTTCTTAGTATTTGTTTATATGCGACTAAATGGAAAGGAGATCTGAATGAATAATAAAAGCAAGTCACGCCGGACTGAATACACTTAACTCCAAAAGGAACAACATTAAAAGGGTAAATATGCATAAACTCTAATATAAACTCTAATTAAACTTCACTGTGACGGCTGTACTGAAAATTTAAATAGAAATGAAAATGCATGACACAGAATAAAATTATAAGCTGCCTCACATTACTAAAGGTACGCGACCTTTGTGTAATTCATGGGGTGTTTGCTTCCATCCCTCCCCAGCCCGAAACAAAAAAAAAGCCTGGAATCAACTCTCAAAAAAAATGCTGAAAAATGACCTCTAGCTTTTGCCAAAGGGAATGACAAGAGTTAAAATATAACACTCATACTTGAAAATCCCGCGTGAGTTATTGTTACAGGATGCATGAGTGTTTTTCGCCGCACATAGACAACAACAGCCAGTAAAACACCCATTGTCATTCTTACGGATGGGTGTTTCTGTTGAGGAGAGAGTAGAAACACGCTGCAACACACATACAAACACACACATCGAAAAACACTCGGTATATATAGTACAGACCATGCCAAGAAAAGGAGACGCCCCTATTCACTATTTCATAAAGACAAATGTTTTTGTTGGAGTATAAAGCAAACACACTTTATAAAAACAACACTTGGAAGCAAAACGCACTTAAACTTATTCGATACATGCATAAAGATCACGATTCGGCAAAGAAAACGCCTGTATGTGGATGAGTAGAGACTAAACACACTACACTGAACATCCAAACCGAACCCAGTCGCTGCAAATCCTTCAGATCACGATAATGCACAGAAAACACAGCCATTCAGAGTTTTATGGATTGGCATTTCAACTGAGTAGTAAGTAAACACACTGAATTGAACAGCTAAACCAAACTCAGTCGCTGCAAACCCTTCAGATCACGAGAATGCTAAAAGAAACAACAATTCAGAGCCTTATGGATTGACATTTCTAGCCAATAGGTAATAAACACACTGCATTGAACACCAAAGGCAAACCCACTTAGTAACAAACTCTCCAGATCACGACGAGGGGAAGAAAGCGCCCGGACTTTACATAAATAAACATAAGCCGGAAGAATGGGGTGCGTTTACAGGTCGCGGCATATTCCCCCCATGACGAGGAGTCCCGGAGCGGCTTTCATCGCAGACACCGAAGCGGGTCGTGCGTCAAACGTATCACAGTTGGAGCTTAGCATCCCGAATGAACGTGGCCAGCGTGCGACGACTGCTATTTTTATCGGACTGAAGAATCGCCATTGTATATCACCTGCTGAGAGAGAGAGAGAGAGAGAGAGAGAGAGAGAGAGAGATGGACAGTCAAATAAAAGCTTACAAAACAGATACAAAAAGATGGATATAAGAGAGAACAGGACAGAACCGAGGCAGACATACAGACAGACATCGATAAAGACAAATGGACAGTCAGCCAAACAGACAAGTACACTGACGGAAAGACAAACATACCGACACATAATGGATAGGTGCAATAGAGGATAGGGCCGAAGAAAATATATGACCCTTTCTCTTGTCTTTGTTCAATGACAGTCATTTCGCTAACCACTTCCTGTCCCATCCTTCCCGCCCATGACATCCCAGGACAGCGAAGCGTTCCCACCACTCCTTCAGAGACTCCACACTCTAAGACACGACACTCCTCTTCTGCCATTCCCACAGGCCTTCACAAATCTCCTTATCAATGCACATCTCACGAATACAACTTAAAACAGAAGTACATGCACTTTCTCCTGTCGAATATTGTGTATTTTGTGCATATATTTTCACCTTTCGTTTAAGTCTATCCTAATCACGAGTTTTCTATATTTTTAAGCAAGTGAATGCATTTTTTCCCCTTTTGTAAGCTTCCCTAAGTCAGAGAGTGCGATTGGTTCTTTGTCCCGCGGCGATTGGTGGAAGTGAAGTCGTATTGGGGAGCTGAGGGTGAAGGGAAGGACGAGGCGTGGCGAGGCTGGTAGAGACGAAGGGTGGACGAAACGAAACACCTGAACAAAGGGAGAGTGAATGGGAAGAGAGCTAGGAGAGGGAAAAGAAGCCATGGAAGTAAAACTGGACAATATACGTGAAGTGACAGGTATAGGAGAAAACCGATACTTTTTTGTTTTTTTTCGTATTTTCTTTGCTTTTTTTTTTGTGAGTGAGACAGTGAGTTTGAGTGCTAACTTTTGGAAGTGGTATTTGCATAAACGGGTTACGAAAAGTCAAGTCAATTTATATACACACGAGTGAAGTTTGTCGCCTTTATATCCAGAAAGAATGTAAGTTAAGTCAGGATTCCCCGATGCGTGTCACTGTCCGGAGGCTGACCGAGGGTTGGAGGAAACTTTCACTCATTTAAAAAGTTGAAATAAGATAACACGGCTTCAGGCACTTGCTTCCCTGCTGAACAAAGGTGAAAGTGTGACGCTGTAGATTACCAACTCTTTTCCTTTCCTCGCGTTAACATCTTCAGTACCATGACGAGTTTCCGTAGTCATTCTTCTTACTATTTGATGATTTTATACAGCTTCAGAAACTTATGTGGGGGATTAAAATAGTGAAGACTGGAGCCATTAATCTCTGACCTACATAGACCCTTCCTAATGCAAATAATATCGTTTAATTATAACCAAACATCATGATAGAAATGTGTCTTATTATTGAAGGAGTTAAGAAAACCACCAAGTATAGAATAAAAGTATGCTTGAATTAATTGGGCCCTTTTCTGAAACGCATTGCTCTCTCATCTCTCTCATCATCACTGCTTTCTAAAGGCTCTAGTTGAAGGTATTCTTGATTTTAAGGATATTTATATGGTTTTGGTGATGGATTGGCAAGATTTCCAGTTGATTGAAAGAACTGTCTTGAAAACCCTTCTATTTGTCTCTGTGGCCTTAAAAACCTGTCGCAGTGAATGGGGAAGGCGTTTCTGAATACGGGTGTTAGTATTAGATATAAGGATGGTTTGGTGATGATGCGGTGATGACAATGTGGTGATTTCATCCTGGTGTGGTGACGTTAGTATGGTGTGGTGTCATCAGGATTGTGCAGTGGTGTTAGTGAAGTGGTGTTGTGTTGACAGGATAATATAGTGGTGCTGGAGGTGCCGTTAGTGCAGTGTCGATCAGCCATATATAATACCAGTGATCTATGGAGGAGCGATAATAGATCTATCAATAATGCAATTTTTATCCCAATGGAAAGGCCATTATTGAACACTGCACACCCACTTACACACACACACACACACACACACACACACACACACACACACACACACACACACACACACACACACACACACACACACACACACACACAAAGAAAGCTACATACTGAAATATATGGAACAGTACCCAGCAGAAAGACGGACGAGACCAGTCATAAATTTCTTTCATGGGTCTGACCTGATTCTGTTTTTCCTTCCTCCCTCTGTATGAGTCAGCCTGTTTGAGGAAGCCAGTACCAAGACACTTCGGGAACTAATTACCCGACTTGTCTGGAACTCTTTTCTTCTGAGCTTTTATGGGAGTTGGAATTAAACAAACTTTTATCTTTGTCCTTCTTAGTGTTTGGCCAACCTCATATTGCCCACACACTAAGAAGATAAATGCCGTGCCTCAAAGTGCATTATTTTCTTTAAATGTGTATGTAAAGTATATGGCAGACTGGGGGGAGATAAACGGAATTATGCTTATGGGTGATGTTAGAGACTCATTCTAACACACTGATATAAGGAGCTACTTTTACATATTAAGATGAAAAATATCATGCCACAGGGGACATAGTTTGCCTTCATTGTGTTAATATTTAAAGTATATGGCAGACAGGGGAAGCTAAACAGTATTGTGCTTATGGGTGATGCTAAGATAGAGACATACAGACTCTTTTTAACACACTGATATAAGGAGGTACTTTTACACATTAAGAGAAACAAATGCCACTGGGGTCATGATTTGCCTTCTTTGTGTTTGATCTGTAAAGTATATGGCATTAACTTATGGATGTTATTAGAGAGATACTTTTTTTACACATTGATATAAAGAAATGTTTGTACACATTAAGAAGGACAATAGCATGCCACTCCGGACATAATTTGCCTTCCTTTCGCCTGATATGTGAAATACAATACACGCCATACTCGAGGAACTACAGAACTATGCTTATGGATGATGATAAGATAAAGAGGTTCTCGTAAGTTGTGGGTCTTGAGGGCTGGAATAATATGCTGGTCTTGGTGTATGATATATGAATGAGAGGTTTGAGTTCTCGTAGCAAGGAATACAATATCACTCGAATGGCTTGACGGACAGCGACTGATGAGAGGTCGGAAGTACGAGACTGGATCATAAATAACAAGTGTAGTAGAGGAATCGAAGAATCTGGGAGTGACAGGAGAAGATTGTCCACGTGAAAAGAACAGAACACAGAAAATTACTTGAAACACTCTAAACAGCATCGGTGAATGGTTAAGAGATCTCGTACTGTCCTTAAGATTAAATAGAATAAATTTTGTTGTGAAATATAATAGAACTGAAGAAAAAGAGAATTAACCAGTTACATAAAGACTTCAGAAAAATTATAATAAATAACTAACATTGGCAACCACATAAGGGATCTCGTACTTCATGAAATACGGAAGACTGAAGAAAGTTTGCTGTAAAATGAAATGAAACTGAAAAAAACACATCAAGAATAAAGTTAAGCTGAGAATGAGAAGATGCCTTGTAAGCAGAGAGAGAGAGAGAGAGAGAGAGAGTGTGTGTGTGTGTGTGTGTGTGAAAAGCTAATATTACGTACATTATGAGCAAGGAGAGAGGGAGGAGATTTAATCATGATGTTCAAAGAGGTAAGGGGACTGAAATGATTGGAGCGAATAGTTGTACTGATGAGACGTGGTGGAAAAAGACAAGAAGACGTGAATCCGGGATAAGAAAGACCAGATGCTGTGAAGTATGTAGATGTATTTAGCTCTCCTCAAATATGAACACTGATTATTATAACGGAATGTGGGTGAACTGCTAGTAGTGGTGGTGGTGGTGGTGGTGGTGGTGGTGGTGGTGGTGGTGGTGGTGATGAATATTCCTGAATTCAGAATGACGGAGAGCAAAAAGTAGATGTGGAAACGAGGCAAAAAGCAGATTGATTCATATTCTCTACGCTATGTTTGCACGCCCGTACGCTTCCCCACCTACACACACACACACACACACACACACACACACACACACACACACACACACACACACACACACACATCACACATAACTATTTCCAGTTTAGTTTAGTCTACTGACCACAAACATTACATTCCACACTTTTTTTTCTTTATTCTTTTCTGTATCGAGTACAAGCTTAAAACGTACAACTGAAATACAAACTGTACTGTCAGGTTTTATGCGGATAAACACATGACATTCAATTCCCTTCCCCCTGCCTGCCGCCCACGCTCCTAACACACACACACACACACACACACACACACACACACACACACACACACACACACACACACACTGGAATAACACTATAAAAGCAAACATTTAAACGATAACAATTCACACTAGAAATTTAGTTCAAAATTACAGTACAACGTATGCTTTGGGTTAGATAAATGTGTCAAAATCAAAAATATTATTACATGGAATTGTGAAAAGGTATACTGCATTGATTTACACGAGTTTTCTTCCTTGGTTTGATGAAAGACGTGCTGCAAATCCATAGGTGATGGGAACGTGTGTATTTACCTAGTTGTATTTACCTAGTTGTAGTTTAACAGGGCCTGGGCTTTATGCTCGTGTGGCCCCGTCTCCATACCTACACTTATCCAATTTTTCTTTAAAACTATGTACACTCTTTGCTGACACCACTTCCTCACTCAAACTGTTCCAAGTCTCAACACATCTTTGCGGGAAACTAAATTTTTTAACATCTCTCAGACATCGTCCCTTCCTCAGTTTCTTAATATGCGATCTTGTGCTTCTATAAAAAAATGTCATATTCTTCTCTCAGGATTAGTTTCTCATTATCCACCTGATCCGTGTGTGTGTGTGTGTGTGTGTGTGTGTGTGTGTGTGTGTGTGTGTGTGTGTGTTTGAAATGGGTGTTGATCAGTAATTTCATATATTTTTCTTTTCTCCTGTACATCAATTGGTCTCCAAAACACATCACCTCTTTGTTGTTTGTTTCACATGACCAATATCGACCTTTATTTTGATTCCAAATATTTGTCATTAATCATTTCAGTGACAGTTTTTTTTTTTTTTTTTCTTTTAGTATTACGTTATCCAATCCCTCCAAAAAAATTACTTATATTGTTACAAAAATAGTTATTACATTCAGTTTATTTGTGTTCTAGAAATCAGAGGAGTCTGTACGTGGAGAATGATAAAAAGACATTATTACAGTGAGTGAAAGAGAAAAATGTTGTGTAATCCTCCACCATCCTTTGTAAGACTTAGAAAAACACTGTACATTTGTTTGCCGCATTTGGGAATTAACCCAGACACATAATGGCTTTTGACGTAACTTTAAGTCTCAGCTCCCTTGGAATTGTGGTAAACTTGAATGTTGCAGGCCGGTGCAGTACTTTTGTGGCTCCAGGGAGGAAGTATTAGTGAACTTTGACTTGGCAGAGTGAGTGAGTGGGCGCTCTGTGCAAGTTTGTGTGACGATTTGTTAACAGAGCTGAGGTAACGAGATTAGATACTTGAGCTGAAGATGGGACAAGAAAAGAAGAAATGAAATAAGGAAAAACACTAAACAGACAAACTTATTCAAATGTTGTGCTAGATTAACGAAGCGAACTCCACTTAATTCTTCATGGTTATCTTGCAAATACCGAAGTCATGTAGAGGGCATGTTAGATTTAAGGTAACTAGAGATTAATAACGTTATCTAGTGTGGAAAATACTACCAATTTGCACAGCAGTTTGTATCACCTTCGATCCGTGTAAAGGTTTAGACGTGTATCATTCATCTAACTTCAGATTACGAGGTTGCATCATCTTTATTCGACTTGGGAGTTACGAAACAATGTTATATGCGACCTACTTGTGTGTAACGAGGTCAGTTAATCCCTTCTATTCTGGGACACATTTTATCATCTTGAGATATATGTACGATTAGATCATTAGACCGTTTTATTGATATTAGGATGAGTTTATGGAGGTCAGAAGATTAATGGCCACAGTCTTTACTATTTTAATTAATCCGTGACATGAGTTTCTGAAGCTGTATAAAATCACCAAAGAGTAATAAAATCTATGGAGGTCAGAAGATTAATAGCCAGAGTCTTTAGTATTTTAATCCCTACATGAATTTCTGAAGCTGTATAAATCACCAAATAGTAAGCAGAATGAATATGAAAACGTGTCATGGTACTGAAGGCATTAAAGCTCTATCTACTGGCAGGTACCTAGAATATACACTGACAGGAGGTGATCAGGTGACGCTTGTTCATCAGGTCTTCCCTCCCAGTGTAGTCTTTATCACGCTAAGCAAAACTGACGCATCATGCATTGAGCGCGCACATTCAATATTCAGCTTTTTGCCATTCAGTCGAGCAATCACTTCACCACTTTGCTACATTGATTGTCGATGTAATAACGTCCTTTTTCTCTCTTTTTAGCCAGTATGTGTTGGGGTGCGAGGAGAGACAGTGCGTGCTTGTGTGTGTGTGTGTGTGTGTGTGTGTGTGTGTGTGTGTGTGTGTGTGTGTGGGGAATTTTCTGGGTGGGTAGTTTGTTTGCATGTGTGTATGAGTATATGTGTGCGTGTGTGTGTGTGTTGGGATGCTAGGAGAGACGGTGTGTAGGTGAGTGGGTGCGGTGTGTGTGTGTGTGTGTGTGTGTGTGTGTGTGTGTGTGTGTGTGTGTGTGTGTGTGTGTGTGTGTGTGTGTGGGCGGTTGTGTGAGTGGGTACGTTGATAGGGTGTGTGTATGAGTGCATGCGTGCGTGAGTGATACAATTACGCAGCTAGATAGAAACATACACCTTAGATAAATAGATAAAAATATAAAAAGTTGAAAAAAAAAGCTCAAAATCTCCGTCTTTTGGCTAACCGGAGACAGACACCGTGGTTCGCATCAATATCCTTTTACACCTTCCCTTTAGACTTGCACATTCACCTCGTCACAAAAGTCCTTGGTAATCAATAATCCTATTCTCCAATGATGGTGCGGCTGCCACTGTGCTCCCATATTATCTCTGAGTTACGAGAGGGCGACGAGGGGAGCATGTAAGGCACGTGAATGGAAGGTGGTTATTAAGTCACCCAAGCACCGTTACTCTGTCTATATACCCAAGGAATATTTCAACACTAACCAGGAATTGTCTTAAAACTGACATTACATTGATGAACGCGTCTTTCTGAGTTAGTCAGTGTTTGTTTTAGTTATTACATTAGAAAATATTGCAAAAAAAAAATGTTATTGTTAAGGTTTAATCTCTTCAGTATATACCAGGACGTGTTTTCGTATTCATTCTGGTTACTATTTTGGTGGTTTTACTCAGCTTCAGAAACATTTTTTGGGAGTAGGACAGTACAGACTCTGGCCATTACTTTTTTTACCTCCATAGACCCTTCCTAATGCAAATTTAATCGTCGAATCATATCCAAAAATCAAGGTAAAAATGTGTCTCAGTATTGAAGGGGTTAAGAATATATACATACGTAGTATAGAATATATTAGGTACGTGGCCGTCAATATTTAGGGGATAAGAAAGGTACATAGTGAAAAATATCAAGGATAATGAATGCAAGGCCGAAACTCCTCTTAAGTATATATACATACGTAGTAAAGAATATCTTAGGTACGTGGCCGTCAATATTCAAGGATAAAAAAAGTATAGTTAAGAATATTATAGTGAATACAAGGCCGGAACTCCTTTTGAGATAGTGTAGGAAGCAGTATTTAAAAGACCGTTCTTCCCTCCCTTCGTCAGCCTTCTCCATCTCGGCTTTATCCCTTCTCCCCTTTGAGTTTTATTACTTTTCATTCTGCCTCTCTTCCTTCCTGACCTGCGATCCTGTACTGCCTGTCTTCCCTGCACGGAACATATCCCGGAATTACTTCAGCCTCCATTTATTTATATTCCCCTTGTCATTGTCAATATTTCCGCTCCCTGAGTCAACGCTTGCTTGTTTGCTGTATTGCCGTGTCCTTCCTGTAATACACTGGAGACATACTCATACTTGATAGCTAGGAAGGGAGTATATTCAACAAAAATCCTTCCTTTTTTTCTGTTAATGTAGGTTTTCGCTCTCCAAAAGACAAAGTGCACTCAGAAAAGTGGATTCAGACTTCTGCTTTAACCTCAGTTGAATTTATTGATTGTTGATGTAACTCACTCTGGCATTCGTTATGTTGAGGTGCCTGATGGGGATTTTTTTTATTTAGTAGGTTGCCAGGATTTCTCTCTCTCTCTCTCTCTCTCTCTCTCTCTCTCTCTCTCTCTCTCTCTCTCTCTCTCTCTCTCTCTCTCTCTCTCTCTCTCTCTCTCTCTCTCTCTCTCTCTCTCTCTCTCTCTCTCTCTCTCTCTCTCTCTCTCTCTCTCTCTCTCTCTCTCTCTCTCTCTCTCTCTCTCTCTCTCTCTCTCTCTCTCTCTCTCTCTCTCTCTCTCTCTCTCTCTCTCTCTCTCTCTCTCTCTCTCTCTCTCTCTCTCTCTCTCTCTCTCTCTCTCTCTCTCTCTCTCTCAATACATCATGACGTTCTGATCATCATTTGTCATCCAAGAATTCACTTTTCCATCCATAACTTTCCTCTTCCTCGTGTTCTTTCGCGCTATGCTGCTTCTATTTACTACTAGCTATTTTCATTATTTTTTTTTCACAGCATTGCATTCGTACACGTAGTTCACCATCGTAGTCTTATAAATTACAGCCAGAAACTTTAGATTATTCATAGTTGTTTCAAAAGTCTGTATTGGTTAGGAATTTGCGTGTGTGTGGGTGGTTAAGGAGTGTTGGAATGTGTGCGTTTGTGTTTGTGTCTGCTTATTTCCAGGTTGTTATTCTATGTGTGTGTTTCTACATGTTTGTCTCTATCCATGTGCTTCTTTTCAACTTTATATATGTCTTTTTGTCTCCCTTCTCTGTGTCTGTCTCTATAGTCCGCAATCTTTATGCCTGTAGTGTTTCTTTCTTCTTGTCTCACCAACCTTCCTTTCTATACCTACGTGTCTTTCTGCCTATCTCTTGTCTTTCACCCAGCAATCGTTCCTTCTATCTATGTGTATTTGCCTGTATGCGTGTCTATATTCGTCTCTATACGCTGTGGGTGCAAGATCCCCTCACTGCCTCGCGGGAAAACACTTCACTTGGCAGCACAACAAAGGGAAGCACGCCGCAGGATGAAGCACCAGAGAAGATCCAGGTAGATACTATTCGCAGTCCTTTGCTGTATAGTATTTGAAGTCACTGTGTTATTGTGTATTATTTAGATCATATATTGTGAGCTGGAAGCAAACAGAGGAAGTTAAAATCGGAGAAAAATACATTATGACTGCAGCTTTTCCTTTCATCTTTACACTGTGGGGGTGAATTATTTTATTACACAAAGGAAAACGCGCCAGGTGAATAAATGTACATCATTGTAATGCACGACTCATTGATTCATTGTGTCTGGCAGCGAGAAGAGCAAGCCATGAACTCACCTCATCTCACTTCACCTCACATCACATCACCTCACCTCAGTTCACATCACCTCACCTCACCTCACCTCACTTCACTCCAAACCTTCATCGCAGCACACTCATAACTCACCTGGACTTGATGGTGTTGGAATTCGACTCGTGGATCTTATACTCATCGATCTCCACTTCGGTAGCGACCTTGGGCACGTTGTCGACCGTCATTGTGTCTCAGGAATCGTGTGTGGAGGGCGCGGAAAGGCAGGAGTGAGCCGGCGGGGAGTGAAGCGGCGGGCAGGAGGGGCAGGCGGGCCAAGAGCAGAGGAGCAGCACTAGCAGGAGCAGTAAGGACTTGTGTTCCCCGTGCATTACATCCTCAGTGACGCCCTTGTCAGTCCCTTCATTCACTTCAATTATCATGACTCGCAATATTTAATCATATTGCGTTCATTTTTCCCTTCTTCTTCACTTGCAGGTAATTAATTTTGTCACGGCACTACTTTCCACCATTTCCAGGCGTAATTACATCGTGCAAGTTGTCTCCAGTATTTCTTTCTCGAGTTTTGTGGACTGGTCTCTCTTTATTAGCATTGATCGCGCGCCGTCACGAACCTGCACGAACGGAAGGCTCTAATTATTTAAGAAGCACCTGCATTCCTTTGTGTGTGTGTGTGTGTGTGTGTGTGTGTGTGTGTGTGTGTGTGTGTGTGTGTGTGTGTGTGTGTGTGTGTGTGTGTATGTGTGTGTGTATGTTTGTGTGTATGTGTGTGTGTGGTTGTGTGTGTGTGTGTGTGCGTGTGTGTGCGCTGCCGTGAATATCATAAGTGAAAAAAAACACACTTCTAAAGACATGATAATTTCCTCCCAGCGTCTGCATTTCTCTACACGCGCCCTGCTGGGATGATAATACGAGACTAGTGTTTCATGCTGAGAGAAGAATGCGTCCCACGTGCACCAGTTCAGTATATTCCGGCTTCCGCGCTTTTCTTCACTAATATTTCGCCTTCCTTCGCCCCGTAACGCATCGACTCACGCGGCTAGCTTCCTCTGGCTTCCTCATTCCAAGGTCGTTCTCGCCACGCCACGCAAGACATGATCTGTTCCAGGACTCAGAGCCTCTTGCTACGGAGCGTCTGGGGAGTCTGGCCTGCCTCTGCCTCTTAGTCTTTTTCATTTGTGTTTGTGTTTGTGTGTGTGTGTGTGTGTGTGTGTGTGTGTGTGTGTGTGTGTGTGTGTGTGTGTGTGTGAGAGAGAGAGAGAGAGAGGGAGAGGGAGAGAGAGACTTAAAACTATATAATGTGTCTATGTTTGTGTGTGGGTGTGTGTGTTTGTGGTTGAATGCATGACAGAGAGAGAGTGAGAGAGAGAGAGAGAGAGAGAGAGAGAGAGAGGGAAGCTTAAAACTATATCAACTATTTTTTATACACTCTCTATTATAAATATATATTTTCTAGTATGATGAAACTCGCGTATATATTTTACGAATGGAAATATATTTTTTTACCCTCACGTAACATAGTATATATATACACTGTTTTTTTTTTTAAGTATTGAGGGACTTCTATAATATTTACAGCTGGCCGTAAAATCTTTTATTCCTACGTCAAAAAAGTCTCCATGTCAATATTTTATTTCCGAGGTGGTCCAAATGTAACAGGAAGCAGACATACCTACGCTCTCTCACACACTCTCTCTCTCTCTCTCTCTCTCTCTCTCTCTCTCTCTCTCTCTCTCTCTCTCTCTCTCTCTCTCTCTCTCTCTCTCTCTCTCTCTCTCTCTCTCTTTCATGATTGCAATTCAATTCTTTGTATCTAGAAATCAATGAGACAACAAAACATCTTTCAGTGGAATCATTTGGTGATTTAACACACACACACACACACACACACACACACACACACACACACACACACACACACACACACACACACACACACACACACACACACACACACACACACGTAAATCGTCCTCGTATGTCCTACTTAAGTTTTCAATGGCGCCTTGCGGAGTGCTGGCGAAATGGCAAATTACTTCTGTGTGTTATCTCTTCCATTCACCGTTTAGAACTGCATTAGCCTGCCTTCCTAATTGGCTCCTTAATCCACCTCAGCGTCCCACTTTGGCCCATATTCTGAAACACCCCAGCGCCTCACATGACTTTCACTATTTTCAAAGGGCTCTAATTGAAATGACATGGTTTTTTAAGGGAGCTCATGTGATTCTAGTGACATTTTAACAAGTTTTCTGCATCACTAACAGGAGAAACACTCTTTTCAATGGGCTCTAAGAATTTCTAAGGGTGTTTCTGTGTTTCTAGTGACACGTTAACAAGTTTTCTGCATTACCAATACAACAAATACTCTTTAGAACTCGGTTACTCGTTTCTGTAAGCTTTGAAAATGGGCACAGTGAGAGAGAGAGAGAGAGAGAGAGAGAGAGAGAGAGAGAGAGAGAGAGAGAGAGAGCGTTTCTGAATATAGCATTTTGAGGCATTATCACATGGTGGATAAGAGACACTAGTAACTTTAACATCTTTTTTTCTCCTCATGCGAAAGTTTTCACTGTCATGTTCTGCTGGTGGTCTTATAAGAGTGACGCTCGGCTATTATTCCGTTCACTTGTGCTTTGGGCGTCTCCAGCAGGGGTTTAAAGGTGCTAGGGCGAGGAGGAGGAGGAGGTGTGGTAGGCAGGAAGGCGCGACAGTCTGAGTAGCAAGGAAGAAGCGGATAGGAGAGTGACACTAAACAGCTGCAAAAGGTGACGATTTAGCCACAAAATTAGGTGAAGATTCCAATTTGAGAGAGCTGTGTTGCTTTATTTGCCAGACTATCGCCTTTTAATGGAGTGTGTGTGTGCTCTCTCTCTCTCTCTCTCTCTCTCTCTCTCTCTCTCTCTCTCTCTCTCTCTCTCTCTCTCTCTCTCTCTCTCTCTCTCTCTCTCTCTCTCTCTCTCTCTCTCTCTCTCTCTCTCTCTCTCGCTCCGAACAGTGACTCGGTGGAATTAAGTAAAGGAGTATTAGCGATTACACGAGCACCTCTTTCAATCTATTAATGACACAGGAAGGCGCGGAGGGAGAGAGGGAGGGATGGAAGGAGGGGTCGGTTGAGAGAGGGAGAGACTTCTGAGAGAGACAGGGGTGGGGGCCGGGTGTGGGTGCCGGTCTTGTGATTTCATTCACACGCACACAGCAGGAGGAGAGTCGGTCCCAGTGCTTGTAGAAAGACCAGCACTGAAACTAATTCCAGCGTCATTGTCTCCCTAAACAATGCCGAATTAACGCTGATTTACGCAAACCTTTCCCAGACTCCACCAGCAGAGAGAGAGAGAGAGAGAGAGAGAGAGAGAGAGAGAGAGAGTATGTTGAGGAAAACTGAACGGACGGGAGAAGGAAGAGAGGGAAAATGAAAAGGAAGACAATGCAAGCTTCTTTCTTCCTCCACTGTGGACTGTTATTGTAAACTATGGAGTCATGACCCAAGAATAACCAGGAAGTGGTAGCTGTGGTGAGGAGGAGGAGGAGGAGGAGGAGGAGGAGGAGGAGGAGAACCAAGAGGATGATAACGACGAGGAATAGTTCGAGCAGTATTGGTTATGGTAATGGCTGTTGTATTGGAGGAAAAGGAGGAAAAATTGAAGGAAACAAAGGTAGAAAACGAAGGAGAAAAAGATGAAGAAATAGTAAGGGAGGATGAAGATAATGAAAAGGAGCTCAGTAATGGTGAAAGATGCGGTGACTGATGAAGATGAGGACATTAAATTGACCATTTTTTATCCTACAAGGTGATGCATCCTAAGTCTGTCATCCGCTAATACTGCTCACTGATTTATAATGTTTATTCAGAAATGTGTAGATTGTTTTTCCTATTAAGCTCTTGAGTACCATGATTCGTTTTCATATTCATTTTGCTTACTATTTGGTGATTTAATACGGCTTCAGAAACTTATGTGGGGGATTAAACTAGTGAAAACTCTGGCCATTAATCTTCTGACCTCCACAGACCCTTCCCAATTACACTCAAATGGTTTAACCATACACAAATCTCAAAGTAAAAATGTGCTCCAGTATTGAACGTTAATGAATATCGTTTCCTTTCAACAATCCATATTTGGTTGCTACATCTAGTTTTAGTCTGCGGAATGAGAGTGCTTGAATGCATCACTGATTTGCATTGATTAGAGAGATCTTTTTAACTAGTCTAAAAAGAGGTGTGTGTACATATCATATACATTTTTCCTCCTCAGTATTTACAGAAAAGCATATTTATGTATTTTTAAAGTAGTATGTTTGTATAACCTCTTATACATATCATTATCATATCTTAACCCTTCCAGTACCATGACGCGTTTCCATATTCATTCTGCTTGATATCTGGTGATTTTATACAGCTTCAGAAAGTCATATGGAGATTAAGATAATGAAGACTGCGACCATTAATCTTTTGACCTCAAAACACCCTCCTAATGTAAATAAATTGGTCTAATTCTACACAAATCACAAGGTAAAAATGTGTCCCAGTATTGAAGAGATGAAAAGATGCCTAATTAAACTTATGAATGTTGACGATAGGTGGGATAAAAATACTTCATGCATTAGTGCGACTTGTAAGCCTGACTCTGTTCTTGCATCCCCTATCTCTCATCTCAGCATCCCTCATCTGTCTTGTTCTTATCACATCATAGTGCTATAGGCAGAAATGCGTTCCTCTCTCACCGCGACCATATTCAAAGACCAAAGAGACGATTAGTCAAGTTCTAAGCAGTATTTTTCTTTTAAAGCAGAAAACTTGTTAAAATGTCACCAGAATCACAGATACACCCTTAAATCCCGTATCACTTCAACAAGAACTCTTTGAAAATACTGAAGGTGCGGCGCGGAAGTGTTTCAGAATATGGGTCTTATCAACCCCTTCAGTACCATACCACGTTTTCATATTCCTTCTGGCTACTATTTAGTGATTTTATATGGCTCAAAAACTTGTGTGGATTAAAATAGTAAAGTCTATGGCCATTAAACTTTTGACGTCCATAAACCTTTTTTAATGCAAATAAAATAGTCTAAATATGCCCAAAAACCATGGAAAAATTACGTCTCAGTATTGAAGGGGTTAATCACAACGCATATTTGCACGCAGCCGACACCAGAACGTCTCACTCTCGTGTTTGTTGACGCACGCCACGTCTGGTCGCGGTTATTCACTATGACTCAATGCTGGCGATGAAGCACTTAAGTAAAAAAAGACACACGGCACTTGTCAGTCACTAGAACATTGATAGCTAGCCTTTTTTTTTTTCTGCCATACGACTAGTGCTTCGGCTTTATTGGCTGTTTATTTGGAGTGTGAGGCGCAGACCGGCGTGCCTCAGGATCACTTGCTGCACCATCACCCGCATTGGTGTCGCTGCAAGACTGAAGAGGTTTACTACTGTTCACCGCCAGCACTCTCTCAGCCGCCGCACTCTAGGTTCGCTCGTCACTTGTTGAACACTACGTCTGGCAGCCACGTCTACCAATCTCCCTCCTGCTGGCACACTCCTCGTTTTCTATCCACTTCTCATTCTCAGCTTATACTTCTCTTGTTTTCTTTTTGTTTTGTTTTTTCTTCTCTTTTCTTCATTATTATTTTCTTTCTCTTCTTTTTTTCCTTATAAATTCATGCATCTAACTTGTGCTTATCTTGCTTTTCTCTTTTTTTTCTTCTTCTATCTTCTTCATTACTATCTTCGTCCTCTTCCTTTTCCTTACAATTTCTGCTCATCTTCCTCTTTCTTCTCTTATTCCTCTTCCTTATTTTCTATTCACCTATTATAACTTATGCTTCTCTTATATTCCTGTTTTTCTTCTCTTCTTTGTCATTATCTTCCTACCTTTTTTTCCTTACAAATTCCTGCTCATTCTCCTTTTCCTTCTCTTATTCCTTCCCCTCCTACTTATTCCCTATCTCTTCCTATTCATCTTACTTCTCATTTTAACAGCCTTTTATTATTTCCTTATCCTCCTTGAAAGAAAGTAGTAAGTTTTCATATGCCTTCCTCTCTATCTCTTCATCCTCATCCTCATTTTCATCCTCCTACTAATTCCCCATTTCTTCCTATTCATCTTCCTTCTCACTTCACTTTCTTTTATTTCCTTATCCTCCTTGAGAAAAGTCATTAGCTCTCATATACCTCCCTCTTCTACCTTTTCCGTCTCTGCCTTCAATATACATGCATTCCCTTCAGCGAGTGTGCAGGTTTCATTCATACAAGGTTATTGCTGTGCGAGGGAGCAGTCTGGCTGGCACTCTGAGTCTGGCTGGCTTTCTGGTATGTTGTTTGCGCTATTTTACTTGATTCTTTCTCTACAATTCCGCGTGACTTCCCAAGATCTTAAATGCAATTCCGGCATATTTCGAACGGGGGTGCGAAGGTAAAAATTGAGTAGGCATTTCAAGAGAGAGAGAGAGAGAGAGAGAGAGAGAGAGAGAGAGAGAGAGAGAGAGAGTGTGTGTGTGTCACCTAAAATCGCATATCTCCATCTGTCATTTTCATTTCGTTCCTCTCAAGTAATACAATTTAATCAAGAAAGTAATATGTAAGGTATATAGATACAAATATAGATGTGATTAACGCCATT
>NC_059269.1:9148628-9153628 GCF_017591435.1 Portunus trituberculatus | reverse complement strand
TTAACATAAAAAGTTCTTGAGATCCCAACTAATCATCTCGTAGCCTTGAGAAAAATGTCGTGGTGAGAGAGCAAAGCATTTCTTGAGTAAGCACCTTTGTACTATCGCTGGTAAGGTGTCTCGTC
This sequence comes from Portunus trituberculatus, assembly GCF_017591435.1. Lineage (NCBI taxonomy): Eukaryota > Metazoa > Arthropoda > Malacostraca > Decapoda > Portunidae > Portunus > Portunus trituberculatus. The sequence goes on along the minus strand of NC_059269.1, from coordinate 9,153,503 downwards.
CAATACCACTGCTTGCACTTACCTGGATAGCGTGGACAGCTTCTCGTCCACCTTATGGTTAACGCCGCCATTTGCCCAGTGGCGAGGTGGGGAGCCTCCTGGAAAGATACGAGAAAGTGTTAAGTCAAGGAGTGGTTGGAAGGCTGCCTGAGTGATTAGAAGCCTTCCTGACACTGCTGCCACCGTCTTTGTTATTATCTTGGGTGTTCTTGTTGATTATTTTCAGTGATGGTGGTTTTGTTGTCATCGTTTTTATGCTCACTGATATTATTATTAGAGCTTTTCATGAACATTCTCTTGGATAACAGAATAACAGTGTGTGTCTTACAGTAAATGAAGATAAACAATTTGCTGTCGTGTTTCAGTGGTGGAAATTTACGTATGGCACAGAAAGCTTCAGTATATGAACAGTATAAGATTTTTGTTTTCCTCGAGTTGCTAAAGTCACGTTTTAGAGCAGATAAAATCCAATTCCCAATGGCTTCAAAGTTTTAAACTACACACAATTGAGAATATCGGAAGTTTGCTCTTTTAGTCCTCTGCATTCAGGTAATCAGTATTGGTTTTGCCATTATTGATATTCAGAAAGTAATGAATTTATTTTCGTTTGATAGGAATGTTCGCAAATATATTCAGCGCAATTTCCAATCTTCTTCGTATCCTCAAGCAAATCAGTTCTCCTTTTTATGAGAGACAAACAGAGAGAAAGGAAACCAAAGAGAAAGAAATAGAAACAGGTGCAGCAATATGAGGAATTCATGATACCAGAACTCAGACGGACAGACGAAATGACAACGAAAGTAAGAATACGAAAATGAAAAAATATATATATACATAAAACAGGAAGGTCAGTCAAGAAGAGGAAAGAAAAAAAGATGGAAGGTGAAATGAGAGCAGCGGACAAATGGGACAAGAGGGAGGAGGGCCAGTGTATGCATACAAATGGAAGGAGGCGAGAATAGGACGGAAAAGCAGAGTAAAAAAGAAACAAAGAATGGAAATACACGCGTCGGATATTCTTCTCTCCATCAGCAGCCTTCGTCACTGTTTCCTATACTTCCAAACAATAGATTAATAATTTCCACGATCAAAATATTAGACCTGTATCTCCATTTTTTAGTATTCCGTTGGTGTGATTGGCCAGACGAGTTGGTGTAGGTACTTCCCAGACTAAGATGAAAGTTTTATAGGACATGTTTCGATTAGAGAGACAGGATATGTGAAAATAGGCAATGTTTTATACAAGGACTGCGTATAGGTCTGAGGGTTCTCTGCATCTTCACTTACCTTATATTTCTTTGTGTTGGTCGATAGAAACTAACTCGATAAAGAAATGAGATAATTACTTTCACCTTCACTGTTATGTCTGAGGGAACGCGAGTATGGACGGTGCTGCCTGAGAACAATACTCTTAAGTGTGGTCGTCAGTTCATCCAGCAGAATGTGAAGTGATTAAGCCATTCTCTACTGGAACGCATTTTTATCATGAATTTTTGGATGATTTTATTTTACATTAAGAATGATCTATAGAGGCCAGAAGATTAATGGCCAGAGTCTTTACTATTTCAATCCCCACATAAGTTTTTGAAGCTGTATAAAATCACCAAATAGTAAGCAGAATGAATATGAAAACACGTTCTGGTATTGAATTGATTAAGCCCAAGGATATTCTCTATTCTTAATTGCTTACCAGAAAGTTGCAAGCCAGGAATGACTGTGTATGTTATAATGCAGAAAAAAAAGATAAGCAATCAGATAGATAAATGAACGAATAAATGTCTAAACAGTAAAAATAAATCTTGCTGAGCATGCCCATTTAAGAAAACAAACAATTATATTCGTACAGATTAAACAAGACCCTACTGGAATATGCAACAGTCAAAGTTATGGTCAAAGAGAGGTAACTAACACTCAGTTGGCCCATCACTGTGAAAGACGCGCGTTTACACCATAAAAAGACAAACCACATGCCCCGATCCCTTCTTCCACTGCTGCTCACCGCCCCGACTGTCCCTACGCCTCCACACTCACTGTTCCTTGTGGAACACCTCTGGACAGAATAAATCAGGTTGCCGCCGGTGCTACGACCCTTGCAAAAATCTCCCCTTGGTTTCCTACGTCCTAGATGATGCCGAAGGGGTGTCCGGACTTATTTTTGTTGCTTCTTGTGTGTGTGTGTGTGTGTGTGTGTGTGTGTGTGTGTGTTCACTTTTTGATCTGTTGTAGTCTCTGACGAGACAGCCAGACATTACCTTACGGAGCGAGCTCAGAGCTCATTATTTCCGATCTTTGGATAGGCCTGAGACCAGGCACACACTACACACCGGGACAACAAGGTCACAACTCCTCGATTTACATCCCGTACCTACTCACTGCTAGGTGAACAGGGGCTACACGTGAAAGGAGACACACAAATATCTCCACCCGGCCGGGGAATCGAACCCCGGTCCTCTGGCTTGTGAAGCCAGTACTCTAAACACTGAGCTACCGGGCGTGTGTGTGTGTGTGTGTGTGTGTGTGTGTGTGTGTGTGTGTGTTTGTGTGCTCGTGTTGTGATTGTATTTACGTGAGCGTGTGCATTCCGGTTTAGAGTTCCTGTTACAATCCACACACACACATGCACGCACGCACGCACGCACCCAGACTCGCACAACAAACAAATGAGTGAGGAAGCAGAGATCACACACACACACACACACACACACACACACACACACACACACACACACACACACACACACACACACAGCGCAGTAAATAAACAGACAAATGTTCCCATATATTGATTGCATAAAAATGTAATTGGATGGGCATTACAAACACCAAATTCCTGCAATATTGGTGGGAAATAATTAACAGCTTTGTTTTTGTCATGCAGACACCTATGATAATTATGAAATGTGCGCAGGATCAACGTAACATACCGTCGTTATATGGCTTACATGACCACCACTCTCTCTCTCTCTCTCTCTCTCTCTCTCTCTCTCTCTCTCTCTCTCTCTCTCTCTCTCTCTCTCTCTCTCTCTCTCTCTCTCTGCTTACAAGGCATCTTCTCATTCTCCGTTTAACTTTACTGATGTCATTTTGTAACTGGTAAATTCCTCTTCTCTTCAGTTTCATTAAATTTTACAACAAACTTTCATTAGTCTTCCGTATTTTATAAAGTACGAGATTCCTTTAGCGTCTCTCTCTCTCTCTCTCTCTCTCTCTCTCTCTCTCTCTCTCTCTCTCTCTCTCTCTCTCTCTCTCTCTCTCTCTCTCTCTCTCTCTCGTTCTCGCTCTCGCTTTAGTTCTCTCTCTGTCCTAGCTTTACTCTGCATTTCTGTCCTTTCCGCAGTTGGGTAAATATAAGAATTCAGAAAACCTTTTCCCCGAGAGGTTTCCCTAGACACGTATGGCCTCAGAAAGGTTCCATTGTAAGAAGAAGGAAGCTGATTCTCCTCATGCATTTCCCAGAGCTATCCACGCTACATTTTGAGTGCACCCAGCATGACTTGAAATGCTGCCACCACACTTTTTTTTTTTACATATATTTTTTTCCATATTGTGCAGTATCCTTTTTTTTTCTCTCTCTATTCTAGCGGTATTCAGGTTTTTGAATGGGGAACAAATGTCGGATTGTTGTTTTTAAAAGCCGGTAGTACACACTCCTATACACGTGGTGGTGTGAGCGAGCCGCCGCTGGGTGTGTGTGTGGAAGTTGGTGGGTGGAACTGTGTGTGTGTGTGTGTGTGTGTGTGTAGAAGAGGGTTAGTGAAGCGCTATAGGAAGTGATTCAAGTGACTCTTTCCCGCTACACGCTTCGGAACGCATGACTACGTGTATACACTGTTACGTCTTCTCATATAGGGTTAGTAGAGAGTCTATTTGTTTATTTGTATATATAGACTTCTGGTTAGTCCGTGTCTCGCTGTCTGTATCTGTGTCTGTCTCTACCTTCCTCTCCAGACGGAAAGACAGCTAGATAGACAAGCAGACAGGCAGAGAAAGACAGACAGACAGGCTAGAAGCTCTTCACATGGAGCCAAATTTTCATCAAACCCTCCAAGAACTTGCCTAAAAATACAGTGATTGATGTAACTGCCTGGAATGAATTAAGTCACGCCACTACAGAATAGCGAGCTACAAAACACGATGCATTTTAATGAACCAGAGAGAGAGAGAGAGAGAGAGAGAGAGAGAGAGAGAGAGAGAGAGAGAGAGACATGAATCTATTTTTGGTGAGGAGAAATGTTCCACGAATTCAACTAGAAAAAAATTGTCGCAATCTCGTATTAATGAATGAAACAGATTGATATGGAAGAGGGACTGAATGGATTAATAAAAAGAGTGATGGACAGATTTTTCAAGCAAGAACTGAGTCGGAAATCGTGTAGGAAAGGTAAAAATATCTCCTGAATTTTATAGCATCATCAAAATTGGACGACCCGTGTTGACATGATGGTGAAAATTGAAAAAGGAAGTGATAGAAGCACAGGCGGAATGTGTGTGTGTGTGTGTGTGTGTGTGTGTGTGTGTGTGTGTGTGTGTGTGTGTGTGTGTGTGTGTGTGTACGAAGGCTATAAAACAAAGAGATGTGATACCAGCAGCAAAGTAGGAAGACAAGGGTCACTTAAATCAATCAGTAAGATAACGCACGTCATGTCTTAATGTTTACCAACCTGCCGAGATAAAAATTGGCGTTGACAAGGGACACACGAAACACAGTGACTAAGAAGACACTAAGATGATCATTAGTTTATATAAAAAGAACACTGGCATAAAAAATTAAAGTAAAGATTCAAACATGTCCTTAAACCTTCAGAAACGAAAGTTCTTTATGTATATTCCGAAAAACTACCAACCTTCACAAATATCACCTGAATAGCATCGAAG
>NC_059269.1:9078628-9143628 GCF_017591435.1 Portunus trituberculatus | reverse complement strand
CCTGGAAATAAATGGAAAGAGAAAAATGAGTCTATCTAAAACGAATATGCCAAGGAAAAGAAAAAAATAGAATGAAAAGATAAAAAGAGAGAGAGAGAGAGAGAGAGAGAGAGAGAGAGAGAGAGAGAGAGAGAGAGAGAGAGAGAGAGAGAGAGAGAGAGAGAGAGAGAGAGAGTAAAAATTCCATTAATATATTTTGGGGTGTGTGAGTGTATACGAATAACAAGGCCATTTATTTAAAAGCTCATAACGAAATAACGCTTGCCAGACAGAAAAAAAAAACTGTGAAACTCCGACGTATTTCCGGCAGCAATCAACCAGCAGAAGACAATCAATTTAGTTCAAACTCACGCTGGCCACGACCCGTCACCCGCGGACACGCAAGACCTACTGAACGCTGCTAGCAAATGGATTACTTTTTATCCTACACTTTTATTACCGGAGGGAGGAAAAAAGCGTGATGAAGAATGTATATAAAATTATGCTAATCCTTATCGGGTTGTCTTGGCATCGGGAACTAATCATATATTCAGGAACCAGGGAGACTTCCACCTCGATGAACGTACGTGGGTGAGAGAGAGAGAGAGAGAGAGAGAGAGAGAGATTAATTATCTATTTCAGTTTTGTATTTGTTTATGATTTTTTTGGTAAACAGCAACAGTAATTCAGTAATTCCTCCCTTCCTCCTTCTCTTCCTTATTTTCCTCCTCCTCCTCCTCCTCCTCCTCCTCCTCCTCCTCCTCCTCCTCCTCCTGCTATCTCAGTGGATTGAACGGAGCTGGGGCCTGATTGACTGCTGCCTCCCTATAAAGCGCCAGGCAAGGCTGCTGCACCACCCATTCGACATACACATTGTGCATCCACGTACACAATGCACACACAACATGACATTCACCAAGCGTTAACACTTTTCCCCACAAACACAAGTAGTCAGACGTAGATTACGCATTTCCTTTTCACTCTCTACTAAAATTCCATGTGATTTTTTAATATCACATGGTTTCACCTTTTTTCCTGCCAGCCTCGGCTGGAGGGAGGGTGGTGGGAGGAGCGTTCTGCTTTGCTGTCCTGTCTCTACCACTGGTAGTTAGTAGATAGTCTCCACAAACAGCCTAGCTGTTTATCTTCCTTTGTATTCCTTTGTATATTCCTCCTCCTTCTCCTTCTCCTCCTCCTTCACTACTACTACTACTACTACTACTACTACTACTACTACTACTACTACTACTACTACTACTACTACTACTACTACTACTACTACTACTACTACTACTACTACTACTGTGTGTGTGTGTGTGTGTGTGTGTGTGTGTGTGTGTGTGTGTGTGTGTGTGTGTGTGTGTGCGTGGGTGGCCGGGAGTGTGAGGGCCGGGCGTTCACCATCAGTCTGGTTGGCGTGAAAGTATGAATCGGAAATCTCTCTCCTCCCTTAGTTGGTGCGAAGGGTTGGCCGTCCCTGCCGCCCCTGCCGCCTACCAACACGAAGCTTTGCACTAAACTTGGCGAAGATCTAATGACTTTCACGAAGCCTTTAATCCCTTCAGTACCATGACTCGTTTCCATATTCTTTCTGCTTATTATATGGTGATTTTATACAGCTTCAGAAACTTATAAGGGGGAATTAAAATAGTGAAGACTGGCCGTTAATCTACTGACCTCCATACACTCTTCCTAATGTCAATAAAATGGCCTAATCGTACACAAGCCTCAAGGTAAAAATGTGTCCCAGTACTGAAGGGGTTCATCTTTACTCACAGTATTGATTCATTTAAGTCATAAACTGAAATTGATGTTGTTTCTCAAGTTTCATCTCTAGTGTTTATGTTGTCAGTGCTTTAGTGTGCTTTAAATATCTTCAAATCGGAGGTTTCTCTCTTTAGTCTTCTCTATGTTATCTGCGTTACTTTGTGTGATATATAGTCGGAGTTTCCTTACAAATTGTTTTGATTCAATTTGCTTTTATTTTAACTAAATTATGTAGCTATAAGTGTAATATTTTCTCAAAAGATTTTTTTTTTTTTTTTTTTTACACTTGATTCACTGAAATACACTAAAGAAATCTGAGGTCATACATTTTCCATTTAGACATTATAAAAGTTTTGGGAAATCTTTCAAAATACGTGAGAGAAGTGTATTTTTTCCTTCCTCTTGTATATTTATAAGTCAAGCTACTTTCTACTACTAGTGCATCAGTATTTCAGTTCTGTGTTTGTAACGCAGCGGTAATGAGAAGCACTGTTCTCTGCCCACGCTAGAACTGTGATAGACTGCCTCGTCTCGCTCTGTACGCCTGATTATCTATTATTCATGTGACTTTCTACTCATATGTCTTGTCCTCATTTCACTTCACGTTGTAGGCCAGAGCCGTGATCCATCATTTCAGCAGCACTCGCTCAGGAAGACGCTGCGTGTTGTCTTGTTACGTATCCTTACTCTCTCTCTCTCTCTCTCTCTCTCTCTCTCTCTCTCTCTCTCTCTCTCTCTCTCTCTCTCTCTCTGTTTTATGCTTACAAATTGTTTTAGATCCCCAATTTTGAGTTTAATAGACTAAAAGAAGAATAAAGAAAATAATCATATTTTCTTTTTAAGATCGAAGAAATAAGAAGTAACAAGCTTAAGTTTTACAGTTCATACAGGTTATTGAAAACAGTCGAGGTAGGAACAGAAGTGTAATTAAATTCATGTTATGTAAACCAACGTTTTGTGAAAGTCTCAGCCATATTCAGAAACGCTTTGTTCTCTCACCACGACAATTTTCCAAGGTCACAGAGAGAACTGCCACGGTTTACAAGACAGTTCCTCCTTAAGACAAACTAGAAATCCTGCCAAACTATCACCAGAAACATTAAAACACTCCCAAAAACACGACTATCTTCAACTAGAGCCTCTGGAAAGTAGTGACAGTGAGAGAGCAAAGCATTTCAGAATACAGGCTTCTAGCTCACCAAACTTGCAAACTGGCGTGTTTATTTAATTTGCATTTTTCATGGAGGCGGGATGGGTCGGACATTAAACATTGATAAACAAGCGGAGGCCGTGACGTGACTGGCTCCACACTCCACACTCCACACTGCCTGAATTGATAAGAATCGAAACAGACTGGTGTGGGGAATTAGCGTAGACTATTAATTCAAATGCAAACTATATGTGGAAGCTAGTTTGATGTTAAAGACTCACAGGAAGGTAACGTATTAGGACTATAGAATGAATTGATAGACTTAATTGTAATAAGTACGTTGAGAAAGGTAGACCATATTGATATTGTTGTGAAGAATGCAGAGAAAGATATTGACTTGTAATTTTAAAGGGGAAATGAATGAATGAGAGAGAGAGAGAGAGAGAGAGAGAGAGAGAGAGAGAGAGAGAAATATTCCACGCTAAGCTCCTCAGCCTTCACCCCAGTGGCGTTCCTTCCCTGGGCTTTATTCCATCCCACTGCATGCGAACTGGAATATTCATAAGTCACGCTGCGTCTCTCTCTCTCTCTCTCTCTCTCTCTCTCTCTCTCTCTCTCTCTCTCTCTCTCTCTCTCTCTCTCTCTCTCTCTCTCTCTCTCTCTCTCTCTCTCTCTCTCTCTCCAACCACCATCACCACTTTTGCCATCACTACTACTACCACTATTACTATTACTACTACCACTACCACTACCACCACCACTATTTCCACCATACCACCACCACTACTACTTTTACTACTCCCACCACAATTCCTATCACACCGAACAAAACTGATAACAACACTAGTACCACAATCACCACAACAAATATTATTATCGTTTCTATCGTCCTGGAACTCACAAAATACCACCACCACCACCACCACCACCACCACCACCACCACCACCACCACCACCACCACAACTACTAAAATTAACACCACTATTAATATCCTCCCTTAAACTCAGAAATATGTAACCACCAGCACCACCTCCACCACCACCACCACCACCACCACCACCACCACCACTCCAAGTCCACGACAGTGAGGGGGCGGAAGAAAATTATGCCCAGGGAGAAAAATTACTTGGTTAGATTTAGATCTTTGTGTTTAAGCCTCGTGGGGAGGAGGAGGAGGGCATCAGTCGCCTCCCAGATGACCCGGCGACCTGTGTGTCAGTGACCTTTGCCAGAGAGAGAAAGGGAAAGGGAGAGAGGGAGAGGGAAAGACTAATGAGAAAGATGAAATAGCAGGACGAGTGAGGAAGGAGCGTGTTGTGAAGGAGAGAGAGAAAGGATTTTGAGGTGAAGGAGTGAGTGAAGGAAGGAATAAGAAGCTCTGAGGTGAATGGCAAGTGTGTAGGAGAGGAGGAGAAAGAAAGAGGAGGAGGAGGAGGAGGAGGAGGAGGAGAGGAGGAGGAGGAGGAACAGTAAGAAGATGAGGCAGTGGTGTAAGAAGTGGAAGTCAGGTAGTCTAGTTTCGAAAAAAAAAAGTGTTTTACGTTTACAAATTTAAAAACAACAACCAGAAAAAATGGTGTTTGTCACTTTCCATGTTGACGAAAGAAGGATAGAAATGATCCTAAAATAAAAGAAAATTTTATTATGGAACTAATAACAAGAAAAATGTACAGAAAGAAATGTATTAAGAAGAAATATAAAAGGAATCCATTACTGAGGAGTCGTAGTAATAAATGTAATAATGTAACTGACTGCAATACATGAAACAAAAAGATTGAATCACGTAAATGATAATAATAATAGTTATAATAATAATAATAATAATAATAATAATAATAATAATAATAATAATAATAATAATGATAGTAAAACAAATAATAATAATAATAATAATAATAATAATAATAATAATAATAATAATAATAATAATAATAATAATAATAATGGAGGAAGTGAAAAGAAACACAGGTATAGGGAGGTGAGGTGAACCTGTGTTTCTTTTCACCTTCTCGTCCAACTTGTCTGAATGTCTGAACAATAACAATAATAATAGTGATAATGATAAAATAATAATAATAATAATGATAATGATAATAATAATAATAATAATAATAATAATAATAATAATAATAATAATAATAATAATAATAATAATAAGAAGAAGAAGAAGAAAAGAAAATTAAAATGAAACTAAGAAAATAAAAAAAAAATCAATTACAGAAACATTTCAGTAACAAGTCCATTGATACCAATGAACACAAGAGGAAAAAAAAAATAGAAAAATTAATTCCCCGAAGTGTCAAAACCGAGGTACTTTATTACGAGAGTGGTAATTACACGGCTCTGGAATAAATTCATCCCGTAAGTGTTTGACTAACGTCTCCAGTATTTGTGTGACAAGTCTCATTTAAATGCCATTACCATAATTCAGTTTCCACACGTTCATTCAAAGGAAGCTTTCATAACGCATCAAATTAAGCTAAAATGAAGGTTGTCCATTGTTTTATTCTGCCCCCATGTTTGCATTGTTTTTGGCGCCTTTTTTCAACGAGAGTACTGTTCGAGGAAGAATAAAAGAAACAGAGGATAAAAAATAAATGATTGATGAGAGGATGAGAGGAAAGAAATACGAGTAAAGTGAGTTATAAGAGGAGGAAAGGAAGGAAAGAATATGAAGAACAAAAAAGATATAAAAAAAGCAATATGAAATGAATGAAAGAAGAGGAAAGAAAGAAAAAAAGAATTAGAACCGGAAAGAATATTAATAAAAGGAGAAAGGCAGAGTGTAAACAGAGCAAACAGTGAAGAGGGTGGTACAAAGAATGATGAAATAGATGAAGAGATTATGAGAAAGAAGGAAAAAATGGAATGAAAAGGTAAAAGGAAGGAAGGTAAAAGGTAAAGAGAAGGAAGAAAGATAGAGAGATATAAAACAGGAGAATGACGAGGAGGGTATGAAGGATAATGGAATGAATGAAAAGATTATGAAATTGAAAAAAAAAAACGAATAGAAAGCGATAAAAGGAAAAAAAACAGCGAAAGATAGAAAAGATAATAGAAAGAAAGAAAGATAAATATTAGAGAGGAGAATGATGAGGTTGGAATGAAGGAAAAGATTATAAAATGTGAATAAAATGAACGGGAAGCGAAAATAAAGGAGAAAAACTGCGAAAAATTTTGATAAAGATAATCGACATGATGATATCGAAAAAAAATAATAAAAAAAAGCTGTGAAGTGATGAAATGAATGAAAATATTATGAAATTGAGAAAAAAAAACAAAAAGGAAGCAAGAAAAAGGAGAAAAAGCGAAATATAGTGATAAAGATAATTCAAACGATAATATTGATAAAAGATAAAAAAAAAAACAGTATAGGCGAAAGAAAACGTAAACTCATAGAAAATAGTGAAGGATTTGCATAGTGATGGATTTGCTACAAAGGAAGAATAAAATAGAAAAAAAATGACCGCTCACTGTCTTTCCTTACTAATGGTTGAAGTGACTTGCGCTCGACTAAAATAGATTACTCTCTCTCTCTCTCTCTCTCTCTCTCTCTCTCTCTCTCTCTCTCTCATGTACGGGAAATTAATATTCTGCTGCTTCGGTTTCAAAATTGCTTTTAACCTTTTAATTTGCTTTTCCTTTACTGGGATATTAAAAGTTTGCCTTAGATTTTTCTCTCTCTCTCTCTCTCTCTCTCTCTCTCTCTCTCTCTCTCTCTCTCTCTCTCTCTCTCTCTCTCTCTCTCTCTCTCTCTCTCTCTCTCTCTCTCTCTCTCTCTCTCTCTCTCTCTCTCCACTCTGTTCTTGTCGCGCTTCAATTACAGTCAGCAGTGGGAGGGAACAGGAGGCGCTGGGAAGTTTTTTTTTTATTTTTTTTTCTATGTCTCTATCCTTCTTATTAGACTCTTCATTGTCTTCTGTGATTTCATGGCGCCTTTATTCTTTCTGTATTATATTTTTGCTTCCCACTCTCTTCTTTTGTGGACGGTTTCGTTGGTTCATCTTTCGTATCACGTCTATCTTTATTTTGTATTATTAATGGCTTTCCTTCTTTCTTTATCTATCTATGCATGTTTCTGTTACTTCTATTGTCTTCTTTCCTTTCTTTTCTATCATCTCTAATATTTTTTTTTTTCGTGATCCTTTCCTCTCATCATTCCATCAATCATTCGTTATTATCCACTGCTGTTTTCTCTTCCACGAACAAAACTCGTGAAAAAAATGGAAAAAGAAAATAGTCGAGGTAATAAAACAATAGCAAACCTTCTTATCATGTTAATGTGTTGTATTATGAAAGCTTCATTGAATATAAGTGGAGTCTGAGTTATGGTAATGGATTTGAAGTGAGAGTTAGCCAAACAACACACTGTCCACCTCTCTAATCCAGGACTCACCCAGTATCCGCAAGCACTCTTTCTCTATTCCTGGCAAACACTGGGACTCTCTGCCTGTTTCTGTATTTTTTCATGACTTTCCTTTCAGCTGGGAGGTTTCACTAACCCTCCAATTTTGGATGATGCTTTTGATGTTTATTCGAGGACTGACATTTCATTGGGCATTATTTCTAGCTTCATTTGTTGGCCTTGATCGGTGGCCTCTCTTATCGTAAAATAAAAACACATTGAGGGTGAAAAATAGAAGAAAAACATGCTGGGACCTTTACGTGGTCTGCCAGCAACGCCTCTCTTAACAGACGCCTCGCTGCCGCGCCCTATGGACACAGATTCCGCCCGTGATGAGACCGTTATCTGACCTACTTGAGTCCCCCTCCCCAATGCAAAAAGTGCCCAGGGTCCGTATTCAGAAACGCTGTGCTTTCTCACCACGACTATTTTCCAAGGCCACGGACATGATTAACCGCGTTTTCAAGAGTGTTTCTCCTGCTAATAATGTAGAAATCTTGTCACTCTGTCTCTAGAACCGTAACAACACCCTTAAAATTTCGTATAAATTTAGATATAGCCTTTTGAAATAGTGGAGATGAAGTACAGAAGAGTTTGATAATACGAGTCTTGGTGTTTTGTTCCTTTCACTCTCACGTAATGCTTCACAGAGTCACGTTTAGTTTCAATACTCACGTTGACTTTTGGTTTTAAGTATTCTTGCAGCTTCTCTTGTTTTGTTATGTTACGTTAGCTAGAGTGGCTGATCTTTGTACCCTTGGAACGTTGTAGATCATTGTCATTGAGATATCTTTGGGTACAGTGACTTTCATACTTCAGGACTCATGCGTTCAGGAAGGGGAGGAAGCAGGGCATGGACTATTTTTCTTTTTTCTTTGTGTCACGTTAATCTCTTCCAGTGTAAAAGGATCGAGATAGGAAGCAACATTTTACGCTTTTGTTATTAGTCGCTTTGTACCCTAATTGAAATATAAACACTGAGGATTTCTTTTTCTGGACAATGTTGATCAAAATGAGACATAAAGTATTACGGAATGTGTATGTGACCACACTAATCTCTCCCAACAAAACTGCGGTGCGCTGAAGCACATACAATTTCATTAACGTGGCAATATTTTTCATACATATCCTTTAAAAACTTATTTTCTATTGGCTTTTAAGTCTTATCCATTAAAATACGATTAGATAAGGTGATAGAGGATAAAAGAAACGAGCTTGATAAGTAAAAGAGGTTTAAGGAGAGATTTAATTAACGAAACAATTTTTTTTATCCCTTCAGTAATGAGATGGTTTTTACTAGTTTTGGGTATTATTTGACGATTTTAGTTATATTAGGAAGGGTCTATGGAGGTCAGAAGATTAGTGTCCAGTCTCCACTATTTCATTCACCACATGAATTTTTGAAGATGTGTAAAGTCGCCAAATAGTAAGTAAAATGAATATGAAAACGCGTCATAGCACTGAAGAGGTTAATATACATGTACCTCTAAACTGATCGTCAATCGTAGTTTAAGACGTTTAGATAAAGTGGGAAGAAATGCAAAGTCTGAGGAAGGTTCAAGCGCCAAGGCACCGCGAGATATTCCTGGAGTTTTTGTTCCCTCATTGATTTCTGCAGCGCTGATTGGCGTGTAAACCAACCCAAGCTTCTTCGATCTGGGTCGTTCTTTCATCCTCTTCTGCATTATAACCCAATTCTTTGCCCGCGTGTTTACAATCTTCCGTTCTCTGTGTTTCCTTTTCTTTTTTTTTTTACTTTCCGTCTTTCTTTTCCCTATCTTTCTTTATCCTTCTCGTTCACCTCCATCCTTCTTCCATTCACAGCCTCCACACTCAGATGTTTTCACGTTTCCCTTCATTATCAGCTGAACAAACACCGATTCAAGGAAGGGATCTTTTCTTCAAGTTGTTTTTGCCTCCTTCTTTAGAGAACTAACGTATCTACAGTACACACACACACACACACACACACACACACACACACACACACACACACACACACACACACACACACACACACACACACACACACACACACGCACACACACACACCAGAGTAATCTCACAAAGAGCCATTTTTTTTGTCATCACGTCTGTCCTGGCATCAATTAACGTTTGCTTTATCGTGTGTAGTTCAGCAGAGGGGAGTAAATAATATATGCAATCCCTGCCTGTGATTTACGTATCAAGAAGAAAAGTATGCAATAAAGTGATCACCTTACGATGCTAGAGGCGAGGAAGGCTTACTGCAGATTTTAATTAAGTTAAGGTGGTTAAGCCAAGGTCCTCCTAGACCCCTCAAGACAAACAATTGCTTAATTACAGAGTTTATTTTCCGGGATGTGCTTGCTTTGGGATGGGAAGAGAGCCGTGGGGTTCAACTCTCGCCGCCAAGCATGACGGGGGTCGCCGCAGGGATTGTCTTAGCTACGCAGGGAATCATAAGGCGGATCTTGCTTGCTTGCTGTGTAAATTGTATCCCGGAGCGTGTTGGCTAAAAACTGACCCGCCTCCTACCTGAACAGTTCTTGTGCCGCGATCCTTTTCCCCGCTGCCCTGGTAAGATTTATCGGGGAAATGTGTTTGGTGTTGTTTTTGCGCAGGAGGGAGTTTTGCTAATGTCCATTCCCAATTTAGGATGAAAAAAAAGAGAGGTTTATTTATATTTGCTCTGGTGATGGAGAATATGTATTTTTTTCCGAGATGTTTTCCTGGTAACTGTTGCATAGTGGTCTCAAATATTATTTCTCCTTTTTTCCCCTTTAATTTCATGCTACATTTACAACATACTGCATAAAAACATCAACAATTTACACATCTCCATTACACTTCCTTACACTCATACATCTTCTCTCCCTTTACCTTCACCTTCACCTCTTCGTTCCTTCCCCTTTTCCCTTCACCCTCTGAATGGCGTCTCCGGGTGTTGCCTTTATAAATGTGTCCCGTCCTGACTATCATTTACCATTACTCTCCTCGGGTCTCCTCCTCGCTCCACGAACCCAAGAAAGGCGACGCTTCCCTCCCTCGCTTCGCACGGTGTCCAAAGATTACCGTGCTGTTTGGCTCCCGTATATCACGTGTGGCGCCCTCAGTACATCACACACTCTCCACTTGCCGTGTGTGGAGGTCCGCGGGTGAGTGATAGGGGACGGAAGGACGGAAGGTTATCGATTGAAGAGATGAAAGGTAATGTATGTGTATATACTCTCTCTCTCTCTCTCTCTCTCTCTCTCTCTCTCTCTCTCTCTCTCTCTCTCTCTCTCTCTCTCTCTCTCTCTCTCTCTCTCTCTCTCTCTCTCTCTCTCTCTCTCTCTCTCTCTCTCTCTCTCTCTCTCTCTCTCTCTCTCTCTCTCTCTCTCTCTCTCTCTCTCTCTCTCTCAGCCAGTTCCTGGGAGCATCGCTTCAGCAGGTGCGGGCTGATGTCATCAGGGCCGGTGGCTTTCTGTGTGTCCAGCCCCGCAATAATCGCTTCACCTGCTGATGCGTCACCTCCACCATGGTGACAGTCTTCTCAACATACACACGCATACTTGTCATGGTTCAGTGTCCGTTGTATTAGTGTTATTATCATCATCATCATCATCATCAATATTGTCCTTTGTCCTTTGTTCTTTGTTCTTTGTGTCCATGTATTCGCTGCAGCGCTGGCAAGCATTCCTGTTTCCTCAAATAATGCGAGGGTTTGCTGTGCTGTAAAAGCGGCTTTTATGACACAAGCGTCAACTTCACGAGCTGTAAAACTCCACCTCGCCTCACTGCTACTGGCTACTAAGCAGGAGGCACCGCTGCTGTTACTCTGCCACTGCTTAATACCACAGTACAAATAGCATGCAAATCTTGTGCCTTTCAGGAGGAGGGCACCGTTTAGCCCCCGTGATTTACACAGGAAATACATCAAGCCGTTCTGCCAGTCAAAAATACGAGGCGGCGCTGTGCATGCCTGAAGACCCACCGTCCTCGCTGCCCCGGCCCGTTTTGGTGGACTTTTTATAATGTTGGCCACGAGCAGAGCGGCACGATGAGGGAAATGTTCATGCTTGGGAGCCGCGCAACGACTGGCTGGGCTGAAATTGCTGCCTCTTTTTGCCTCGGTGTCATGGTGAGTGGTTGGGTGAGATTTGTGCAATTAGCCAGACTCTTGCCTTTTTTCTTCTCTCTTCACTAGGCATTATTGCATCTCCTCCTCCTCCTCCTCGTCCTCCTCCTCCTCCTCCTCCTCCTCCTCCTTTTCCTCCTCCTCCTCCTTCTTTTCCTCCTCCTCCTCCTCCTCCTCCTCCTCCTCCTCCTCCTCCTCCTCCTCCTCCTTCCTCCTCCTCCTCCTCCTCCTCCTCCTCCTCCTCCTCCTCCTCCTCCTTCAACTCCTACTCCAATGCCTGCCTACCATCTGTTCCTCAGCGAACCTTTTTTTTGCTAATGTCCTACGAAGCTACATTCATTAATCTTTGTATTCTATTGCTTCATTTACATTTTCCGTACATTTGTCAGCGGCCATACGTACGTGTTTATGAATGGGCCAATATGTTGAACAATTTGAATAGAAGTTTAGTGAAAAAAGGTAATTTCCATCGCTTGAAATTTCTGAACGTCGTATGCATGTATTTTGAGTCTAGTTGCATAGCGTGAGGAAGGAAGGAGGTGAATATGTCAGAGGTGTTGCCCGCGTCTGTATCCCCGTAAGTGCCTGGGTGGTTCCTGAGGCCTATGGAGAGCTTAAGGGATGCTGCGGTGGGTGTGGCGGTGCTGCTCACAATGAATGGACGGCTCACACTGACAGCTTCACAATTAACTCACGGTAACGTATGCGCGCTTACAGACACACCCACGTCTTCAGTACCGCCTAACGACCGCTGGTTTTGCCCGAGACACTGCTGCCTCCCATCCCATCCAACCACCCACCCACACACCAACACACACACACATACATACGAGAGGCTGGCTGGAGCGGCGTTCTCTTGCACAAAGCAGTTTTGACCCAGACCAGAACTAACTCGGAGATGAGGATTAATGGATCTGTGTCGTGTTGTTTCTTAATGATTCCGATGTGCAGCACACTTTAAGTAACGCTGTTCATTGTATTTCGCTTTGTCATCCATTTTATAAGACAGTGGGTTGTGGTTTTTATTTAGTGCAGTGGTTGTTTCTTTGTTAGTCTGGTATACGTGGTAGGTTGAGTTTATTAGCGGTTTGGTCCTTATAACTCGAGAATTTATGATTCTAATGAGTGAGCTTCAGATTGGAGCATGAAAACCTTGTAAAGAATAGTCAATTTCTATCTTAGAGTTCATTAATGGTAAGGTAAAACAGAAGAAAAAAGAGTATTTTTAGATTTAGTTTACATTCCTCATGATAGAAAATTAAGAGAAAACTGAGTAAACATCACTGAAGGGTCTGTAGCCAGCCAGAGTTCACGCACAGAACACGCATATTGAGAGAAACGCCAGTACGGAATGGACCAAATCAATTATACATCGCAGTCCATCTCCTCGGGGCGTCTTCCACTGCTATACGTGAGCGGGGGCGGGGCAGGAAGGCAGCGCTACCCACGAATATGTACTGTAGTGGGTACCTTCCTTGCTCATGCAGGGAGTCCACAGTGAAGGTTGCCGGCGCCGTTTCCTGCGTGACTAACAGCACTGCCATTAGAGCACATAAAATATCCTGCACTCGCCTTCAATCACCAGCCAACACATAAATACTAGATCGCCCTCCAGACCTCAGCTACTCAGAATATCACCTGCGGATCATTGGCAGTACCTTTGTCAGCATTCTCGTGTGTGTTTTGCTTCACTGGAGGAGAGTGAAGGGGCTGTAGTTATAGTTCATGCTAGTATATGTTGTCAGATTTCACTACGTTAGTTAGCTGGTGTGTTGTCTCTTTTCCTTCAGTTTTTGTGTGTGGTATGCAAACGTTTCCATGTGGCGCTGTGAATATAAAGGTGTGTTTTTCATACGTACCCTCAGGCTCTTTGTCTCATTATAGGCCATATGGAATTAGTGAAAAGAGCTTTGTTGAAGAAATACATCAGGAAAAGGGAAGAGAAGTGAAAGTAAGTTAGTTGGGCAGGGTACGATATCGATGACTAGTGAAACTGAAGTGATGGATCCAATATATCCAGGGAAGGGGAAAGTTATTGAGGAGAAGGGTAGACGTGTGTGTCCCTGATCAGGTCCTGGCGTGAACTGAAAGGAGCTGAGATGAAAGCTGATACTGGTTGGTCGAATGAGAGTTAGTAGTTTTGTGAGGACTTGGTTGTGTGTGTTGTGGGAACGTAATGGAAACCTCACATTTCCAGGAGAGAAAGAGATAGGAACAGGGAAAGAGATAGTTTGATTGAAAGATAGAAAGGCAGAAAAGATAGATAGATGGATTCATTGGCAGATAGACGAGTAAATGAATAGACAGATACATAGATAAATAGAGATAAGAAAACAAAAGGATAGATGTCAAGAACCAGAGTTAGACAGATAGACAAGCAGATAGATATGCAAAGACACACACACACCGCGCCGTTGTCTCATACATCCCCGTTATGGTATGCAGAAGCTGTCAATGCACGAGTCTTTTGGCGTGCAGTGTATGTTGAAAGACACATGAATATTTCTCAGGTATGGTCGCTGCCTGAACAAAGTGTCCGTCACAGCTGGAAATGTGGCCATCCATCATCATGAAATACACGTCCTGCGGGCAAGGGTTGTTGACCGTCAGAGCCTCGTCAACACTCAGGACGCGGCGAGTACTCGTAAATGTTGACGCGAGCTTGGAAACGTTTTCATTGCCCCATTACGAGAGTAGTAGTACCTTCGATAATAGAGTTAAGGTGTTGGTGCAAGAGGAGAGTGCAGAGTTATGAAGTGTGGTGGTGGTGTTGATGTTTTTGAAAGTGTCTCCATTGTTTCTGACGCTACGAGAAAATCAGTGGTACTTTTGCTGGTAGAGTGGAGGTATTCGTGGAAATATTGTATAGTTATGAAACATGTTATAGGAACTTCTACAAAGGTGATAGTGTTGATGTTTTTGAAAGTGTCTCCATTACTCCTGCCGCTGCGAGAAAATCAGTTGTACTTTTGATAGTAGAGTGGAGGTATGCGTGGAAATAAAGAGTGTAGAGAGTTTTGTTGTTATGGGAACTTCTACAAAGAAAAATATAATAAACCGTTTGTTATTTTGAAAGCGTCTTAAATCTATTCAATACGAAATATCAGCTAGAAGTTTTTCGATGACAAGGTTATGCCACTCGTACCATTAAAAATCAAATGGTATTGTAAAGCGCTCTGTTTTCATCCCTCACAACATCATTAGATAAGGCACAATAAGTCACCGCGTCTTCCTGGCTGTCTTCCCTTCTCTGTTCAGTGATGGAATAAAAAAAATCTTTCACTTGAATCGACTCGCTCTGAATAGCGTTCCTTTTAATGAGCTGCAGGGAAATCATTATAGAGACGGCTCAGGAAAGAAAGAAATATTGAAAAGTGGTGTACGTCTGTGTGTGTGTGTGTGTGTGTGTGTGTGTGTGTGTGTGTGTCAGTCTCCATGCCCATAAACATTTACAAGTAGTGGTTTGACGCCGATGCAAATAACGATGTTTTGACAAGGCGGTGGTCAGAGTCGAGAGCACTTGGCCGTCGCGGGAAGGGGAAGGGGAAGAGGAAGAAGGGAAGGGAATCGTCGCCTCGCCTGCCACCGCCCACCAGCTTCCTCCTCCTCCTCCTCCCCCTCCTCTTCCTCCTCCTCCTCTTCCTCCTATGCCTCCTCCTCCTCTTCTTCTTGCTTTTCCCGTCTCCGCACCGCACGGTTCTCTCCAACATGAGAAACCTCTTCGTACAGTAAAAAGAAAAAGCCGAAGTGACACGCCAGTACTGCAGTAAATATCAAGAGGGAGACAAGAAAAAAACTGGAAATATTACCTGATATATATTTCGGTCACTCTCTAATAAATCTGATACTGTCGACAAACCGGAAAAAAGAAAGTATGGACTCGCACCACGTCAGCGACCCACAAACTCTTGCTATCAGCCCTGCCCTGTTCCGGCGACCGCGGCCCCGTGTCGCCAGTCACACTGGTTTCCGATCTGCTAAAACCTCTGTCCAGGAAACTCTATAGGTGTACTTCATCTCTCTCTCTCTCTCTCTCTCTCTCTCTCTCTCTCTCTCTCTCTCTCTCTCTCTCTCTCTCTCTCAGGCACAGCAAGACAGATAGACAGATGGACAGCCATATCCTATCACTTCATATTATCCATCCGTCTCACTTCGCCGCTTGTAAGACTAGCACGGTTGCTGAATGTTTTATTCCGCTCACTCAGGACTGGAATGCTGAGGCTCCCCGCGACAGTACAGGACTGTATGTGTGTGTGTGTGTGTGTGTGTGTGTGTGTGTGTGTGTGTGTGTGTGTGTGTGTGTGTGTGTGTGTGTGTGTGTTTGTGTGTGTGTCTGTGTGTGTTGTTCAGCTATCGCTAAGCACCTCCCACTTTTCATCTTTGTGTGCGTAGTCGCAGCCATATAGAGGGGCATGAACCGCTATTCCTGTCGGTCAATGCCCGTCTGAGAGCCGACGACTAATATCTCGGTACTCCTCGCTAGCGCAGAACACTCTGAGACTGGCAAGGCAAGGGCGTTACAGCTCAAGGTGTGTGTGTGTACCCTCCCCTTGATGTGAATCCCGCAGACACTCCTCAGGCGGTTGCAGTATTGATGATTATTGGCACAGGAAAGCATTGACTACCCGATAGATAAATAGACAAATAGATGAATACACAATGGAGATGACAGGAAAACACTGACTAATAGACAAATGATATGTTGATAATCAAAACGAAATAATAAGCAAAATCATTAATAATTTTTCATTCAGTAATAGATAGTAAAGGAAATGAGCCAACGAGCAAAGAAATAAGCACATTAATTAGCTTATTTATTTATCATTTGTTATTCATTCGTGTATGTGTGTGTGTGAGAGAGAGAGAGAGAGAGAGAGAGAGAGAGAGAGAGAGAGAGAGATATGAAAGGCAGCGGAGTTTCTTTCTATCTCTGTGGACCGCAGCCGCCTTACGCCTATCTGGTGGAAAGGCTTGTTTTGCTGAGCGGCGGCGCGTGCGTTCCTCGTCGACTAGAAATGGGAGGAATTACTTAAGGTACTCAAGTAAGCTCGCTTCTCACGTAACAAAGCTCAGGCAAATCTGAAAGTCTGAGAAAAGACATTCATCTCTCCTCCGAGGGGCAGTATAATTGTGTGTGTGTGTGTGTGTGTGTGTGTGTGTGTGTGTGTGTGTGTGTGTGTGTGTGTGTGTGTGTGTGTGTGTGTGTGTGTGCCTCCTTCCCTCCCTCCTTCCATCCCTCTGGCGTGCGAAGGTCTCGGTGAGGAAAGCTAGCTGAAGATGGACTGATAACTGACGAACACTCCACCTTTCTTCTTCCGCCCATTGCGATTAACATGTTGAGATAATCGAGGAGTTTCAATGTGCGTGGACTCAGGAATTACAGTAATGCTAAGTGCCCGTTATGAGATGCCCGGGAAATTAGAATAATGACTTCAAAACAGTGCTGCTCTTAGGTCTGGAGAGGGAGAGAGGGTAATAAATCGAGCGTGAGGCGGGAGCAGCGGCTGTACACCCTCTTATTTTAGTGGAGACGCAGGTAATAGGAGGGAAGAGGGCAGGGCAAGGCCGGAGGGGACGCCTGTGTGAAAGTAAGTGTCTAGGCGAACACCGCTCCGATACCCCAAGCTCATGAAGACTTTAGATTTAATCAGGTATGTGTGTGTGTGTGTGTGTGTGTGTGTGTGTGTGTGTGTGTGTGTGTGTGTGTGTGTGTGTGTGTGTGTGTGGGTGGGTGGGTGTGTATGTGTGTGTGTGTGTGTGTTATTCACCTTAGAGAGTGAGGATTAACTTTTTTAACCCCTTGAGTACCATGACGCGTTTTTCTATTCATTTGGTGATGTTATACAGCTTCAAAAACTCATGTAAGGATTGAAATAGTAGAAACTGTGGCCATTAATCTTTTGACCTCCATAGATCCTTCCTAATATTAATAAAATCGTCTAATCATACCCAAAACTCAGATAGAAATGCGTTCCAGTACTAAAGGGGTTGACAGCTATTTACCTTGAAAAGTGAAGGATTTCTGGAAGTGTCAGGAAGGGTAAGGGAAAATGGAACAACCTTGGAATTGACTCACCTCTTGTGGAAGTTGCTATGCGTTGCCTTTGCTGGTCTTTACCTCGGTAGCGGGCGGAGAGGACGCGAGCCATGGCAACTCTTGACACTGTCCCCTTCACACCCGTTTCTTTTCTCCTCTTTTCTCCTATTTTTTCTCCTCACTTCACCCTCTTCCACCCTTCCCGCTCCTCCTCCTCCCCCGCCTTTTCCTCCGTCAATACTCCATTCCCGTGGTCCTCTCACTCACTCACTCACTCAAACTGGTCATCTCGTGCCGCGTCGCTTACATCATCATATGTCCATTGCTGCCTCTCATCACATTCGCTTCGTTCCCCGCCACTAAAACTATCTACCCCGAGATCGAAGCACTTTTCCCACGCCACTTAATCATGAACCACTGCATCGGCCGACTATGGGACGGGATGTGAGTGTAGCTCCGTGTTTAGGTTCGTTTCAGCTGAAGTTTGCCTCATTCCGGCCACAGAGACGTGGAGGAGGAGGTGTGGCTTGGAAGGGAACATGACGCGAGATTTACCGATAACTTCATGATGTCTTGCTGGATGTTTCTATCACTGCTGTCTTTGTTGTTGTGTTCCCTTGGCGCGATGCTTTTTGTGAACACGTCTTTCTTTACTCATGTCGTCCCGTGTCATTATCAGAGACTAGAGTTGTTTGTCACTGCGATAGATAGCCAGACAGTGTTCTTCCGGAGCTCACTGCCTAGATCACTTGCTTTATAGTTATCAGTTTTGCAACTCACTAGGAATTCATCGTGCTACCTTCCTGAAAACATGATAGATAAATACAGATCATGTACACAGTTTAACCAAAGCCCCGAGGAAAAAAGCGATGTTCACGTAAATATTTGCTTTATTTCGTCCACAAGTAAATAAAAAATCATTCCCGATGGTGTATATCCGTCTGATACGCCTGTGTCGCTTTACCACGAACATTGAATAGGAAATACGGGAAATGGTTCAGTTAGGAAATAAAAGTGAACCACGAAACATCAGAGAGAGAGAGAGAGAGAGAGAGAGAGAGAGAGAGAGAGAGAGAGATGTAAGTTAATATTCATATCAAATCTTTAAAAATCATTCGTTCTTTTTTTTCTCTTGTTAAATTCTCGAGAAACCGGTTAAAGTATGGGTAGAATATTGATAAAGACAGTAACAACAGCATTGGTGATAGTGTGTGTGTGTGTGTGTGTGTGTGTGTGTGTGTGTGTGTGTGTGTGTGTGTGTGTGTGTGTGTGTGTGTGTGTATGACGGTCGCCAGGTTCCCACACTCGTCACAGCCTCTCCGTTTCCCGACCTTCAGTGCGGCTCGGCGGGGCACAACACGCTGTCTTAACGTCACTTGCCTTTCGTCGCTTCGTTCCCTGCCTTGTTTCCTGTCTTCCACTCGCCTAATGAAAATCCAGTCGGCAGTTATCATATTACCACACACACACACACACACACACCATACACACACACACAGACATACAAGGCAAGGCGGTGGTCGAGTGGTTAGCTCAGTGGATACGGTGATATTAACGTCCCAAGTTCAAGTGTTACAGGAAGTTGGCCATTCTTCACCATCGTCTGGCTAAAAACTCACCCTGTATTGCCATCAAGGTTGCTTCTTATTTCTAGTGTATGGGGAAACACAAGGGATATAAGTCTGTACAGGAGCCACGTAAGAAATTTGCTGTTACATCTGACGAGAAACAAGTAAAAGCATTAGGGTGAGCTTCTTAATGTGTACCTCCTGTTCGCCGGAGGAGGATATGAGGGGTGCTAGCTTAGGAGTTTGTGGCCTCCTGGTGTGTGGCGTGACAGCTGCTTCAGTCACACTCGAAGATTGGTCACAGTGAGATATGAGGTCTTTCCGTAGGCTGGGTGTGTCGGGAGACCAGTAGAACGTGGATGAATAGCGCTCACACACACACACACACACACACACACACACACACACACACACACACTTACTACTTTATTTTTCAGTCCAGCAGGGGAACAATACCTGTGTAGGGTTTAGGTGCCAAGACTGGTCGCCGCGCTCACCTGGACGCGGAGGTAGCGATTAATTAACTTGACACCTCCACCTCCTTACGACCTTGGGGTTTCCCTCCCACCGGCTCGTCTTACCCTTGCCCGGGTGGCCCCACGCGGAGGCCTCAAGTATAGTGTCGTGACGCAATGGACGTTAATGATGATTTATAAACGCTCCTTGAGGACTTAGGCCACGTGGAACCCCGCCAGGATGGAAACTGCAACTAAGCGGTGGTTGTTGAGTGTTTGTCGACATTGATTACATAGTTTGTGGTTTGTTTATGGCCGTAGAGAAACTAAAATAAAGAAGAGAGAGGTTGCTACTGTTCCTCGATGTTTAGTACTAAGTTTGTGGTTTTCTTAAGTCTGGGATGTCCATCATAAGTGTTAACATTGGTGAGATATCTTGTGGTTTCCTTGTGCGATGCCTGTTACCAAGTGTAGCATCGTGGTGAAGGAAGTGACGCAAGGAAGGAGGAGGTTATAAATGTCAATATTGATTAGATTGCTTGTGGTTTCCTTTTGTGGGGGATGTTAGAGTGTAGTGATTGCCGTGGAGGAGGTGACGTAAGGGGAGGGAAGTTATGAAGGTAACAAAGCGGTGTATGATAAAAGTATAATGATGTTTTATTCTTGTGCGGCTCCTGGGAAATTGAACATAACAGTAAGGGAAGTCTGGTATATATTGCTCGTTTACTTGTAAAATATAACATGTAACCCACAGTTTTGTTCAATTTTCTCTGTATTCCATGTAAAATATTAGAAAATTTATCAGACCAAACGCTTTCATATCTGTTACCATAGAGGGAGTCCTTGAATATTTTCTCGAAACAAAACCGAGGCAGCGTCTGTTCTTGTTCTCATTCAAAACGTGGAGGGAAAAAAATGGACAAGGCTAAGGTTCCCTCATCTAACCAGATCGGGAGTATTGGATCCAACCAGTTTTTGTCCCGCTCGCCTCGTCCACCGTGTGACAAACAGGATTCTGACTCAAGAAAAATATTGATCCATGACTCATCTCACCATCTACACAAGCCTGCCAAACTCAATGAATTTCCAGGAGCATTTGCCAGTGGATCCACCGAGTGACTTGTCTACGGCGATACGCAAAGAACACCTGGCGAGGGAGGAGCGTGTAGCGGCCCTCAGGTAACAGGATCGCAGGGCAGGTCAGGTTTTCAAATGCTCCTCCCAGCTTACAAGTCCCATTAGGTGCGTATATGTCGTACGAATTTTCATAATCATACATGTCATGGTTGATTTGTGGTTCAATGCTGTGCTTTCTAATGGAGGTGTTAGGTGGAGAACAGAGATGGACTGGACTGATAATGTTTGGAAGGGATACATGAAGGTAAATATTCATCTTGTGTTAATTTTTTTATAATCATACTGGTGATAGTTGGCTTATGGGGTCACTGCTGTGGTTTAATAAGATGTTACATGTAAGAGAGGTTGACAGGACTGGTGGTTTTGTGTATGTAGATGTATGTAGAAAGACATGATCCTTAATTTCTGGGTCCCATTTTGTTTTGAGATGGTTTTATGTGGAGAGAGATAAACAGGACAAGTGATGTTTAGAAAGGAAGCTGATTTTACACGAAGCTATGTATTTACGTGGTTTGTGTGCGTAGATGTATTTAGAGAGACATTATCCTTAACTTCTGGATCCCATTTTGTTTTGAGATGGTTTGACGTGGAAAGAAATGAACAGGACAAGTGATGTTTAGAAAGGAAGATGATTTTCCACGAAGATGAATATATTCATTTCATTGTATTCACCTTCCAGTTCTTATATTCTGAGATGTGAGTCTTTTCTATTATATTCCTAAATTGTGTGAAGGAATTCAATACAAATCCCGAATCCTTTTTTTTAATGCGAAAAGAATATTTGCCGACTCTTATATATCCTGTATGCGTTCGTGTGTATGTCAAAGTCTTTCGCTCTCAGCCTGCAGTGGTATCATCCATCAGCAAACACATCAAATCATCGTCACCATTACCGCCATTACAACAACAGCCATAGTCAACATCGTTACCGCCGCGCACGTCATCACAGAAATCAACCCTAGCCTTTGAACCCGCCGCTTTGCATCCTCAAGGCAGCATCAACGATAAACAAGCTATTGACCTTTGCTCTGTGCGCTAAGCTGTGTCATCCTTCCCTCTGCCATGTGGGGTTCCCGTGCCCAGTAAGGGATCTCCGGGTCATGGCTTTGATCGTGACTTACTAGACAAACACAGGCTTATATTACTTGTGTATCTAACTATCTAACTAAACCTAGCCGCCCCCATGCAAAGAATTAACCCCTTCAGTACTGGGACGCACTTTAATCCTGAGTTTTGGGTGTGATTAGACGATTTTATTGACATTAGGAAGGGTCTATGGAGCTCAGAAGTTTAATGGTCAGTCTTCACTATTTTAATCACCACGTAAGTTTCTGAAGCTGTTTAAAATTACCAAATAGTAACCAGAATAAATATGTAAGCATGTCCTGGTACTGAAGGTAGGTAGGTGAAGTGTCTCATGTAAGCCAGACCTGAGGCTTTTTGCGTAGCGTTCATGTGTCGAGCGGTGCGTGGGAAAGCAGAGTATCCAACCCGCTGCTCATCACCACTCTAGGGATAGAAAAAAAAGTCCCTGTGGCAATTATTATTTTTAGTGGAAAAGTAAAGGTTGCTGATACTGTACCGTGGGAGAAAGAGGGTGAGAGAGAGAGAGAGAGAGAGAGAGAGAGAGAGAGAGAGAGAGAGAGAGAGAGAGAGAGAGAGAGAGAGAGAGAGAGGATGTGTTACTATCGACCGTGCTTGGATAAATTTCTATAATAATGTGAATATAGTAACTCGTTTCATGATATTCAAATAGCATCAGAGAATACTCCTTCTAAGAAATCATTAATATTCTAGTATCATCCTCATATTTGGTACCTCGTCTCTCCTCTTTCTATCTCTCTCTCTCTCTTGAGACTATTGCATTACTCTGTCCCGTGATCTCCTGTCCTCTCCTTTACAAACTGTTGCTTCCTCCTCCTCCATACTAAAATACGTCCCCTCCTCTCATTTTTACCCATTACTTCCCTAACTCCACAACATTTTCTCGAGGGCTCTATCTTCATCTTTCCCGTACGTGTGTCTATGTAACGTGAGGCGACTCTTGCATATTTGTGTTAGTATTTACATTTAACCATCCTTTTCTTATTATTTATTGTTTAATGTTTGAAGAAAGAAGACAAAACTACAAAAAACTGTAAAACCCGCTTATTTCCAGGTTCAAAAAATTATAAACCATGGAAAGATTTATACGCCTGGCTGTTTATTTTTCCAAAGAAACACACAGGGATAAAGTTTTCTTGCCTTTTTCAACATGGGAGTCGCGGTCAGCTCTGGTCGCCACCGCTAGTGACTTGGGTACCTGAGTCACGTCGGAGAGCCGCAGCTTCGGTCATTTGTACTGTTTTTGAATGCGAAGTGAGGACTTAAGTTTCGCCCTCCTTTGGTTCCAGGTCGGGAAAGGCTTGTAGGACCTGAAGGCGAAGTAACGGCCTCACTCTGCTAGTTTTTACCTTGCGTATCTTGTATTTTGTGGGTTTTTATACGAGTTAACCTTCAGAAAAGATGTTAATCAGGTGACCAGGAACATAAAGCTTGATATTAATGTTCTAATTCAATTCATTATAGACGAGAGAGTGGCCTAGGGCAACGACAAGGCTATTAAGTAAAGGTACACTGAAGCCGCCAGTTCCCAAAGAATATATTCAAAAGGGTTATCCAGAAGTTGAAGTTATAATACGTAAAGTGAAGAATGAGAGGTAAAAACTCCTATCAGTGTCTAGTACAGTGAATATTGCGATAGGACTGACCCACTGAAAACTCGCGGAAAGTTTTGAATATTCCCATAAAGTTACTCTTTGATCTGAGCTTTTAAAATTCGTGCATCTTTCAGTTCAGCTACGTATACGATGACACAAAAGCTGATGTGAAATTGAACACAGCCAACGGAGGAAGCTGACGAGGAGAGAATAGGGACAAGGAAATAAAAAAGCTTAATTATGACGTGAGTAAAAATGCATGACCGTACTTGGCAGCTTGAGAGAGAGAGAGAGAGAGAGAGAGGAGAAAATTATGTGAGGTGTCCCTGTGATAGGTTACTTTCTAGATGGTGGTGGTGATGGTGGTGATGGTGGTAATGTGAGGGCAGAAGATTTACACCACCACCACCAATCACCACTTCTCCCTCTCTCTCTCTCTCGGAAGGAAGGGAATTGGTTGTGGTTTCTGAGTGGAATGGGTCGCCTCGCTGGGTCTCGTGAAGGTCGGAGTAACCATTTATAGGCACTTATCACCCCGCTATCAATAACCCCGCGTGATTTAGCTTTGGCGTCACTAAGGAGCGCCGCCGTCTGCCCATCTAAGAGGAAGAAAGAGAGAGTCACTGGGCCTAGTCTTGTCAAGGTCCTTGTATTTTTTTTTTTATCTCTTTCTCTCTGTCTCTATCACTGTCTTTGTTTCTGTCTTTCTTACTGTCTCTGTCTCTTTTTGTCTCTTTCTCTGTCTGTCTCTGTCTCTCTCTCTCTCTCTGAATGAAAAAAAAAATGAATAAGAACGGAAAAGTGTTGAAAGAATCTGAAATGATACTTTTTTTTTCTTCTTTCTTTGTGTAAATATTTGTGTTTGTTTTAGGAAAGCTGGTTCCATTGAAATAAAGAAGGAGAAAAAGCTGCTTCGTGACTTTGATATCGCATAAGTAGCACGATCCTTTGCAAAACACTCTACTGCACCACACTAAATGATTCTTAGCACCGTATTCAGAAACGCGTTGCTCTCTCACCACGACTATTTGCCAAGGCCATGGAGATGATTTCCGGGGACTTTAATAGTGTTTTCTACATCTGATAATGTAGAAATATTGTCATTCTGCCTCTAGAACTGTAAAAACACATTAAGACTCTCTTGTAAATTTAAGTAAAGCCTTTTGAAATTGTGGAGGTGAAGCACAGAAGTGTTTGAAAATACGAGCTTTATTCTCTACGTAACTTAGCTTAAAAAAAAAAAACGCGAGAGTCATCTTAAATCATCACTTTGTTTTCAGTACGCCTATAATACATAAAAACAGTGTAAAATACCCATTAGACCTACATGTCACAATCCCTGTAAACAAAGTATGCCTATTCATTCCCACCTTTCATTCCCTTCTATAAACTTCTCTATCTTATATATACCGCAAAAGTGAAGAGATATCTGATGGCACACGCTGAGAGGAGAGAGGACAGTGTTAGAGGGCGACAGGAGAAGCGAGGCGAGGCGGGGCGGTGTGTGAGCGAGGACCTGCCTGGTGGTGGTGGTGGTGGTGGTGGCCGGGCGGGTTCTGTCGAGGAGGAAAGCGAGGAGGGGCGGTGTTGGGTTGACCTGCCAGACCTCCGCCGCCGCCTTAGGATTATGTTACTCACATTCCCGTTACACCACTAAGAGAGAGAGAGAGAGAGAGAGAGAGATTAATTAACTTGTCCTCGAAAAATGTTTACTTTTTACTCGTTCTTATTTTTTTCTCACCGCTCCGTTATGTTGCATGCAAAAGTCTGTGCTTAATGGCGTGCTTTTTTGTTGGTATTTGTGGTTGCAATGAGGCTTCGCAAACACCGCAATGCTCGTGTACGTGTCCACCAGTACTACTACATGACCTCTTTACTTTTTTGCCTTTACTTTTATTATTCTTTAAATGTGCTGGGCTGTTCAGTATCTCAACCTACTTATCCTTTTATCGTGACAGTCTTAGTCAAGTAAAACACTGATTGGTTAGGTGCTTCTCTTCTGAGTTTAGGATTGCGTGAAGAGAACCACCTCCAGTATTGTGCAGAACCTCAGTACTAGTGCAGAATATCACATGTACTCCCTATGTAAACAGTGCGAGGTTGACAGTACGACATTTGTTGCTGTTTGAGTGACCTTAGACAAGTGTACTGGCAGTGGTGTCTCTCGAACATCAGTTTGGAATGTGAAATATCCCTTGTATTGATATAAAAATGACAATAACTGGCAGTGAATCATAAAGAAAAGAAGAAATGTGTTGTTGTTTTCGTCATGCATATAGAGCTGTGTACTAGCTTTACACCCCACCCCCCCGCTTGCTGTGTTAGTGCATGGACGGTGCCGCGCCCCCCGAGACCTACGTATCCCCTGCCTCTGTGTACAGTGCTCAGGCTTCAGTGGGCAGCACACGGACGCAGGCCGCCCCTCGCCTTGGCTGGAAATTCATCCCTGCCAGCATTTCTCCC
The DNA here is from genome assembly GCF_017591435.1 of Portunus trituberculatus. Classification (NCBI taxonomy): domain Eukaryota; kingdom Metazoa; phylum Arthropoda; class Malacostraca; order Decapoda; family Portunidae; genus Portunus; species Portunus trituberculatus. The sequence continues at coordinate 9,117,868 of NC_059269.1, read as the reverse complement.
CCACACCCTTTCAGTTCATCCATCCTCTTCCCTTTTTGCTCTAGTTTCTTTGTGTCTCCCCCTCGCCCCTCCCTGCGGCATCGTTCCCGCTGCCCTGTCCCTCTTGGAAAAGTTATTGACACATTGAGGCACGTGTCACTTCCATTTGGTAGACACGCAACGAGCATCCCAATTTCCAGCATATCCTGGAGTGTTTTTCGGGAGTGCGTGGAAGGTGCGCTCTGAGGAAAGTACCGTCGCTAATTGACAGGTGTGAGTACTGACCTGACTGCAGTAATGGTGAGGGTAATGTGTGTTTGAGGCTCAGGGCAGATTACCGAAGCAGGGATCCTAACATAACTCCCTGGGCCCCGCTTGCTTAACACCCTAAGCCCACACACCACACTGTAACGCCGCATAATCGTGTTCACGCACGACATTAAGCGAAACACGCAACATGCAGCACGCCACACGACCACCGCTGCTTAACTGCTTAACCACACACCCTGCACCGCCCTCCCCGTCCTCACCTGCCTCACCCTCATCCGCTGGGAACCCGGCAAGTGTAGCCTGTCTCCTGCCCGCAACACCTGGCTCTGGTTACACTCCTGCTTGCTGCATCGGAAAACTCCATTATGAACCACCTTTGCACTCACAGGAAGATTGTGCACTGCCTTATGTAGTGGCTGGTTCACACGGTCACCTTTGCTTTTTAAACGATATGGAAGTAGGTATGGATGATAGACATGCTGTATGTTACTACATATTTGGAGGATAGAAGTGCTGTATGTTACTACATATTTAAAAACTTCGACACATTGTACCTCCCGTACCCACATTTCATCCAGACAGCCGCTGTATCCCGGCCTGGACTCCTCACCTCGTCCTTATCCACGGCCGTGTCGCTCGTCTATCAACACACCTGCCACCTCCCCTCTTCAAACACACACACACCATGCCCGCACCAATTAGAAGATAGTGCCTTGGTGCACGCACGTGAAGATGCTGTGAAATACTGTACAGTATGTGTGTGTGTGTGTGTGTGTGTGTGTGTGTGTGTGTGTGTGTGTGTGCGTGATATATTGGACCTCACGCCAGTCTATCTTATGTACGAGTACTTGCCCAAGACTTCATCACTTCATCGCTGTGGCAGCCATCACGTCTCGGCGCCGCCCACCACAACCACCACCACCACCACCACCACCACCGCCGCATCACTCGTCACCTGCTGTGTTTCAACATCGCTCACTTGTAGCGTGCCCGCCCGCCTGCCTAACGTGGCGTACTTCCTCCCAGCTGGCCGTGACCCGACCTACATGGACGATAGAGGCGCAGCGGCCCGATACGAAAACCCCTTTAAATTTCATCCCTCTCTCTCTCTCTCTCTCTCTCTCTCTCTCTCTCTCTCTCTCTCTCTCTCTCTCTCTCTCTCTCTCTCTCTCTCTCTCTCTCTCTCTCTCTCTCTCTCTCTCTCTCTCTCTCTCTCTCTCTCCTCACGCCGTCGTATTTCTTCCCGTGAGCGTGGCCGCGTTAAAGTGTCGCAAGATGATTCTCCTCAGATTGATGAAACGCTGTGATGCATTGTGTTTGTGTTCACGGACTGTTAGGAAGGTTGGAATTACGTTATAAGATCAGATAAATAGTTCGCGACAGGATATAATGACGTATTTCTACTGTAGTTGTTTCTAATGCTTTGAAGTTATAATGAGTTCCCAGACAAAGGTGTGCTGAGGTTTTCCTGATTCTTACTTATTTTTTTTCTAAGTCCTATCCTTTCCCTTTGAATGGTTGTCACTGTAATGTCGCTTTGTTTTTCCCTTCTCGGAATTTCCTTGTGAATTTCTCAGTCCTCGTTAAGGGAACACACTAGTATTGGCTGTGGGACTCGTATGAATCTTTTACCAGTGTCAAATTGAATCTTATCGAACTCCTGGGGCGATGAGAGAAATGTGTGTATGTTATTCAAGCTTCCGATACCTTAGGCGATATTAAACTGTTATTATTTATTGATGGTATTGTTATTGGTGGTGGGTGTGGTGACTGTAGTAAAGACTATAGTGGTAGTAGTAGTAGTAGTAGTAGTAGTAGTAGTAGTAGTAGTAGCAGCAGTAGTAATGACAGCAATTCTCTCGTTTAAGTCTCCTTCCTTCACCATTAACGTTTCCGAAATCTTCACGAGCCACTTAGCGGGCCACCTACACACACACACACACACACACACACACACACACACACACACACACACACACACACCTCCGCCCGGCCCTCCCTCCAAGCGTGCATTTCACAGCATCGTAAAAACCCGCCCTTTGAGACAACTTTACACTCTTAGCGCCCCGACACCCCACCTTCCTCGCCACCCAGAGAAGCTGCATCCGCCTTTCCCACCATCATTACCTACTACTACCCGGCGAGACTCTGAATGCTCTTAGACTTTTACTTCCCAAGCCGTGCACGTCTTTGCCAACTCAACACCGCCAATGTAGTCCTCCTTAGCAAATAAACAGACGTCAAAAGAAGAAAACTCGGCAACTCATTGATCCTCTGCATACATTATTGGCTTCACATGGTCCAGTTTAGTATGCATCACCTCCTCACTGGATGGGAACTGAACTGAACTTCATGGGAAAGGAAAAACAAAGAGGGGGTAGGCGATTGAGTGGAGAGAGGTAGAAAAGCACCGACTAGTTTGCTATGACCCACGTTTAGTTTATTCGCTCGACACAGAACACTCGACAGGCATTTTTACTTTTAACGTATAGACTCCATCAGCGAGTATTCCATTAGCCAGGATTGCCTTTCATCGCCGCCCTCGTCACCAATGCTGCACGGGATGTGTTGTAAAGCTGCAACGCTCCACAGTCACGTATTGTTAGTATTTTTCGCATTTACGCAGAAATACTCTACTGGTTACGGTTTTTCTTGTAGACACTGAGACGAAACACCCAGGGTAATGTCGAGACGGGCGCTTATAACAGTCGGCGGCCGGAACGCAGTCAGGGGCCAAGTGCGCATCCTCTGTACAGCCAGTGAGGCGGAACAAACGTGGTTATTTCAGCTTTTCTTTGAGTGTGCAGTGCGGGTCTTTCCCTAAGGCGTCATTTTCCTTCACCAGCAAGTAATGTTGAGGCGATAAATATTACTTCCTTCAGAGTGCATTTTCTCATCTCGTGACTCCCGCACCACAACTCGGCGGCCTCCTGTACAGCCATCCGTGGACCGCAGTGTTTTGTCTTTATCCTCCGGCTCAGAAACTAATGGTATTCCTGTACTGGCGAGAACACTTTCCGCTTAGCGTAAGTCACCCCATTCCATCACTACCACGTGTATCAGCTCCGCAGAAAACGGGGAGCGTAACTTCCCACAACCAAGGCTCAAGTAACACTGGGGCCAACCTACCCCGAGGAGAGTGTTAAAAGACTAGCGTGTAGCGCCTGACCTCTGGGTCTGGGTACCTGGGAGGCGGTGTCACTTTATTTCATTCTCTTCTGTGGTGAAGATGACGTCTTGACCACACCAAAACAGATCGAATTATTTGTCATTAGTTTGTGTTGGTACATATAAGAGTGCAGAGAAAGGTAGTGGTGGTACTAGTGGAATACCTAGTATTTGGAAATAGATTCTGTGCACGGCCACCAGCTGCTGGTAGGCGGTGCACGGTGACACGCCCAGCAGCCTCATCCACCCTCGCAGTGACTTGAATGCACAACTGCAGGTCGGTTCTGGGTAGAAACAGCAACTCCCTCCCCTGCCTGGCGCCGCGGGCTGAGGCGGATATCAACCAGCCACACCAAGTCATCACTTTAGTTCCTTAGTTTTGTAACCAGTCAAGTAACTTTATGTGGACTCGCTGTGAGGGGGCAACTCACACCAGAGACAACTGACCACAAGACAAAGTAAATAAGACAAATCTGATAACGATCCTATACAATTTTCTGTTCCTAGAGACAAACATACTCATTACTTCGTGAATTAGTAGGATCACGCAGCTAATGATCGTTCGGATACCATACGATGCTTGTCATGATGATTCTTTCTTTTATTCACTCTTTGACCTCAGAACACTCTAAGGCGGAGTCGGGAGATGTGTGCGAACAACAAGCGTATAACCAACCACTCAACATTATAATACTCTGCTCCCTTTACCGCTGAAATACGAGTGAAAACAGATAGTTATCCTTCCCTACACTGGAGCATGTCTACAGTGAGGCCGCAGCACATCTAACACCCAACGTCTTCATTAATTCCGATGCGGCGTAAGTCAAGGGGAGGTTAAGGCCCTCCGCGCTTGCTCTGAATGGCTAAGAACTCGTGTCAGAGAAAAGAAAATGCTAAGTAACACATGTTCAAGGTTGAAACTATACATTAATGTCGTCACCACCGCCGCCAGGCCGATGACAGATCACGGCACGGCTGGGCGAGGCGAGGGAAGCGTAGAAAACAGTAATTATCACAAAATACTGCTGGTGTGGGTGGTGCTTCCTGTGGGGCTGACCTCGCGGGGCTGCCAGACGTAGGTTGCTGCCTCGCTACCTCTCACTTCTTATACCTGTTCCTATCTCCCCAGTCCCCTCACTACACTTCACTTCCTCCTCCTCCTCCTCCTCCTCCTTCTCCTATCCACGCTTTTTTGTCGATCTCAGATGCTGTGTAGAGTCGAGCAGAGTTCAAGAGTGAAGGTTTTGAGTTTCATCTTAACGAAACTGTTCTTATGACTAGTATTTTTTTGACATGCCCCACCGAAACTATCCTCCAAGATCATAGTGATGACTTGCTGGGTCCTTGTGGGTATTTGGTTTTATTTCTTCTACAGAAAAAAAAACTCACTTAAAACTCCCTTAAAAAATCCGATTAGTTTCCAGTAGAGCTTTTTTTTAGTCGAGATGTTGAAATTAGACGCTGGAACTTTTGAGAATACGACCTTTAAGCTTGTGGTGTTTGTTATTCACGTCTGTGTGTGTGTGTGTGTGTGTGTGTGTGTGTGTGTGTGTGTGTGTGTGTGTGTGTGTGTGTGTGTATTACGTACCTGAGTGGTCTCTTAATGAAGCAGACGTGACATTCCCTCACACTCCGACCACTGACAGACACCACTCCCGCTACTGCAGTACTTACCTGAAAGAGAAAAATATTGCATATAATATTTGCGTTAATGAGGAAATGACGGTGGTGGTGGTGGTGATGGTGGTAGAACTAGTAGTAGTAATAGAGGTAGTATAAGAATTACCATATAACAGAAGCAGTGATAAAAGCAAATTGCAAGAACAGCAAACAATATTCAAATAACACACCACATGCATACAATTCTACGTACGAATATAATACAAACCAATATCAAACACACACACACACACACACACACACACACACACACACACACACACACACACACACACACACAGTCCCGGCGTCCTTCTCGGTCACAGCTGTTCATTTCAATTCCCCGCCTCTGTTTCGATACGCAGACGCGGACGTAAGCGTGAGAGGAATAAACGTGGCTTCGGTGTGAAAGGAGACCCGCCCAGTGCTCTACGCTTGGCTGGTTATTCGCACCCCGATCTCCAGTCATTGGGTGAGACTAAATTATGAAGCCACTGGGACATTTTTTTGGGTAGGGACAGTGATGGTTATGGTGATCTATTGTAGTGGTGGTGTAGTAGTAGTAGTAGTAGTAGTAGTAGCACCAGCATAGAACCATTATGAAGTTTATATCTACGCGCGTCCCTTCATCCAGCTGGCACGATACCAAACCTTTCTTCCCGAATGACCCTCGTGGGCATCCTGTAATGTATGCCTATGACCTCCGAAAGGCGTGGTGCGGTGTGGCTGGCGGGGCTCTGAGGGGCGGCGGGCGGCGAGGCGGTGGGATGGGCGAGCCTAAGCGGGTCACGACATCTGGGCGGGTCTGGGCGGGGTTGGGTGGTACGGGTTCCTACATAGCTGGCCTGGCATCCGGTTGTGTTCATATAAATAGTTGACAGTGAGTTGGTGTGTGTGTGTGTGTGTGTGTGTGTGTGTGTGTGTGTGTGTGTGTGTGTGTTTTCCCTCCCTATTTTTTCTAGTATGGTGACTGTGGCGGTAGTGGTGGTGTTGGTGGAAGCACAAAGGACCATTCCATTATTTTGAGCCATTGTCAGTAATATTTACGGGACAGCAGGAGGAAGAGGAGGAGGAGGAGGAAGAGGAAGAGGAAGAGGATGAGGACGAGGATGAGATGCTGTGGATCATATTGATTCACTGGAAAAGACAAGACTCGGCAACTCGGGGAGCGAAGGTCGGCGTTGGTGTTGGTCCGTGTGCGTAAACGTGTGTGTGTGTGTGTGTGTGTGTGTGTGTGTGTGTGTGTGTGTTGACTCGTGCTCATTCAGCGTACTTAAGCATTTTTTTTCTTCCCCTGCCAGTTATATAAACACGCCTGGCAAAGCTGAAAAAAAAAAAATACCTTTGCCGTTTCACTGAATTGCACGAAATTAAGAGTCATCCTTGTAAACACTTGATCCTCGCTGCGTCTCTTTCCATCCTGCGCCTCACACACGCTGAGCCGGAGAGGACTAAACCGCGGGGACTAAGATGTGATAGGGGTAATGCACGTGTGAGGGGTGTGGGTGGGATGCGGCGTACAAGGTCACGGGTGAGAAGTGAGGGAAGATAGAAGAGTCGACACACCTATTGACCGTGGTGGCATTGTGTAACTTCCTCATAGTTAAGACGGTGTAGCAACCCTTCCAGCGCCGCGGCTCGAGAGGGAATCCGGTGTGTGTCCTAGCTGGGCTGAAAGGCAATTAGTTATGGCAATGCTTTTAGTCATTCACGCCGGGGCTTGGGAGATAGCGGGGCTGTTCCGTAGTATACACAACAGCAATCCCTTTCGTACAGTTTTGTAGAGTTAGAGGAGAGAGCAGCGTGAGGAGTAATTACTGAAGAACTCCATGGAAAATTTGATCACAAAATAGGTGTGTTTGTGTGCGAGGGGAGGCAGCGCGGCGTCTATCTATATGCAAACAATGAAGCACCAGCACCATCACATTCCTCTCCCCTCGTCTCCTTCGCAACTCATGTCGAGGAACATTCCAGGACCGGCTGGCAGAGGGTGCAGGGTCACGGTCGCCCACCATCACCATCACCATCACTATATCGCCGCTACATCCACCACCTCCACCCTCTAGTTTTTCTCTCCGCTGTTTCGCCTCTCACCAAATTCAATTCTTCGGCCTCAGAGCAATGCGGGGAGTAGAGAATGCAGAGGAGGACACAGCACCACAATGACACCTGATCCACTTAACTCAGGTCATTCAGGCGAGGAGTGTTAAGGGTATAGACGCCACCTCGACAAATGCTCCATGTTGCCTTCACATTAAAGTTTCGTGTATATTCTTGTTGTTAGGGAGAACGCCACCACCAACACCGCCACTACCACCACCACCACCACCTTCTCTCATGACCCTTGATTCTTAACCCGCGATAAGTCCCGAAACAAGATGGAGAGGAGTAAGAGGAAGCGGAGGAGGAGGAGGAGGAAGGGGGAAAAGAAAGAGAATAAGATGAAAGTGGTGCAGAAACGCATGAATATAAATACCCTTCTTAAAATTCCAAAGGGATATGAAGCAAAGAACAAAAACTAGAACACAAAAGAGAGGAGGAAGAAAAGAGAGAAAAGGAGGAAGAAGAACCACAGCAAGGGAGAATAGAAAATAGGGAGCAAAGTAGAGGAAAACAAAACAAAACGAGAAAGAAAGAAGCACACACACACACACACACACACACACACACACACACACACACACACACACACACACACACACAAGTAGACATATTCTTCTTATAATTCAGAGTGTATGGCTGGGTTTGCTTATGTCTGACAACAGCGATAGGGCGTGATGAAGGAGATACAGTGTTGAACAAGTGAAGGCCTCGCCACGCCCTCGCCCTCCGCCCCTCTACAAGACGCTGCGGGTAGGGAGAGGCAGGGAAGGGCGTGGCAGGAATGATGTGTGTAGCTATCATTGAGTCGGCAGCAGCTGTTTTCAGAGTGTCAGCGATCTACTGATGTGTTTGGAACTTCACGTCTGTGTTTTTATGTCACTGAGGCATTATCTGTACTGGGGATGGTAGTGGTCGTGATGGTGGTGGTAGTAGTAGTAGTAGTAGCAGTAGTAGTAGCAGTAGTAGTAGTAGTTGTAGTAGTAGTACCAGTAGTAGTAGTAATAATAATAGTAGTGTAGTAGTAGTAGTAGTAGTAGTAGTAGTAGTAGTAGTAGTAGTAGTAGAAGTAGGGAGTAGTAGTAGTAGTAGTAGTAGTAGTAGTAGTAGTAGTAGTAGTAGTAGTAGTAGTAGTAGTAGCAGTAGTAGTAGTAGTAGTAGTAGTAGTAGTAGTAGTAGTAGTAGTAGTAGTAGTAGTAGTAGTAGTAGTAACAGTAGTAGCAGTAGTGGTAGAAGTAGTAGTAATAGTAGTACTTGTAGTAGTAGTAGTAGTAGTAGTAGTAGTAGTAGTAGTAGGAGTGGCGGCTCATGTTCAAGTATTATTTTTTTGTTGCCTATATAAAGGTCACTTTCTATTCATTTCTCGGCCCTTGTAATGATTATTTGTTTACTTCAGGTGAAATTTATGGTGGTGGTGGCGCTGGTAGAAGTAGTAGTAGTAGTAGTAGTAGTAGGAGGAGGAGGAGGAACAGGAGGAGGAGGAGTAATGTCCTCTGTTACAAAGCGGTAGATAGATGGCATAGATTAGAATAAGAGTAGGACCTGAGGCTGAGAGAGTAAGTAGGGCAAGGTGGAGGATGTTTTACGAAAGGTGCGTGGGGGACGTATAAGACAGTAAGGCTTGTATTCTGAAACACTTTCTTCCTTCACCTCCACTATTTCAGAAAGCTTTATTTAGTGTTACACGAGTTGTTTAGGGTGTTTTTACGGTTCCAGAGGTAGAGTGATAAGATTTCTGTATTATTAATTGTAGAAACATTCTTGGAAATTCCGTTAATCATCTCTGTGGCCTTGGAAAATAGTCGTGGTAAGAAAGCAAAGGTTTCTGAATACGGGACTGTGAGGCGGAGTAAGGAGGACGAGCGACTGAGAGGAGACCAAGACACGGGACAAGGCTGAAGTGTTCCTAGCGGCGCCTTTTCTCTCTAATTCCGGTAGTGTGACACGTGATGCCTTTTAAGATATATAGCGACTGACCAGACCAGAGTGTGTTTCCATGCTAGCGTATTCCAGCTCACTCTTGACCGCCTCCATAGAATTTGGCTTCAGGTTATTAGAGAAATCTTTAGAATCCTTTGTGTTTCCATATATATATATATATATATTTTTTTTTTTTTTTATGTGTGTGTGTTGAAGGGAAAATGTTTGATAGGTATGCTCGTATTGTGCATTATCATCACGTTGCCTTTGTATCACTGGCTGCATTCTGTGTTCCCAGCAGTCAGTGCCGGAGACAGGATCTCTGCCAATCGTCACCCAAGCTTTTGTTGGGCCGGAATGTCGTGATGCTAGGACGGTTCAAGGGTTTTATTGGCTTCTGTAGTCAATTAGTAAACAGCAGCTCTCGAAAATTTCGGGAGAAAAGTGGACTGAACTATATAGGACAGTGTTATTGTTATTATTATTTTTTTTTTCAAAGCGGGAATGTGAACCAATCTGTGAACGGTTTTGTATAAACATACATACGAATAACTAACTATTTTGACTCTAGTGTAAGAGCATTTTGTTTCTAATTTGAAGTAGTCTAATGTATTTCGGCCGTAATATCATGTAGATGAGACATTTCGGTTCTGATTTAAAGTGGTGCAAAATATTTTAGTTTAAACTCCAAATGCTACGGTATATATACTTTACCCCTAAAACCAAGAGGTATTTTGGATCCATTTCGGGTAGGCAAGCTTTCCAGGCAGTCACGTGGCAGGAACCATCAGTATTCAGCCGAGTGTGGCAATCTGAGGGTGCTTCCTGGAAGGGGACACATGAAACTATGCCAACCCTTGCCTGGTAACTCATTGCGATACCATTTCCTTGAAGTGCTGAGAGACAGAGGCGGTGATTTGGTGCCCTTTCAAGCCTTCATTTATCATTATCTAGCTATTTCAACAGTATGGTTTCAACAGAGTGACGCAGCAGTGATGGTGATAATGATGATGTGTGTGCGTGCGTGATGATTTGATGTTTCCAATGTGGTTGTCTGCGTTAGAGGTTTGTATTTCTAACTAACAGAGGGACTACATATTGATATTGTTCTGTCAGAGTCTGCATTACTTTCGCTGCTTATGGCATGCTTCATGTGGCGTGTCTGCACTGCTTGCATCACTCAGGCAGGGTATCAGTCGAGGGAGTGAGAGAAGGCTGAACAAGAACATAACCCGGAAGTAATTACAAAATTGCTCCTTTCCTTCTCTCTCTCTCTCTCTCTCTCTCTCTCTCTCTCTCTCTCTCTCTCTCTCTCTCTCTCTCTCTCTCTCTCTCTCTCTCTGATTATTTCTTGGAGAGCTATGCGTCATCGTGTTTCGGAAATGTGTTAGTCAAATTTATTGGTAGGCAAAGAGTGAGTGTAGGAGGGGAGAGGGCAGAGAGAGAGAGGGAGAGGTCAAGCGTAAATGAAGAATGTTTAAAGTGGGGGAAGGTGAGGTGAATAAAGTAAAGGTGCAAGATACCATAAAGACAGAGAGAGAGAGAGAGAGAGAGAGAGAGAGAGAGAGAGAGAGAGAGAGGGTAGGAGAGGAGACACGAGGGTAAAGTAATGGAAGCCAGCAGCACCACTACCACCACCACCACTAGCACCACCAGTAGCGAACGAGGGAGAAGAAATTTAATAAAACTCGTGGTTCATGATAAACGCGCTTCTGGTAAATATTAAAACGAGACACTAGGTAAGATAAAAAAATATAGATGAATAAAAAAAAAAAGGACATATTTTACGATGGAATAAACCAAAAGGCACAGACACACATGAAAAAAACAAAGGAAAAAAAGAACTGGCGCCAAAACATAGAAGCGGATGTTGTGGCGCAGCTGACGTAACAAAACACTGAAACAAACAAGGAGCAGCGAGGACCCTTGAACCGCGCTGCCTTATGGGAGGAGGAGGAGGAGGAGGAGGAGGAGAAGAAGAAGAGGAGGAGGAGGTGAGAGGAGGTAGATGATGAGAACATGTCGTGTGTGTGTGTGTGTGTTTTCTCCATCTAGTGTTGCCAGTATAACGAAGACATGCTGCAGTGTGTGTGTGTGTGTGTGTGTGTGTGTGTGTGTGTGTGTTTACTCCATGCAGTGCTACCAATATAATGTTTCTATTGTCGGTGTTAACTTAATGACTTTCATCTTCATTATAAAGATTAAGCACTATATACAAAAAAGCTTCCCTCTCTCACGGCGGCCATTTTTTAGAGCCACTGAGAAAATTAACCGAGTTCTGAATGTAATTTATCATATTCATAGTGCAGAAACCTTGTTAACATGTCACTAGAATTAAAGAAACACCCTTAAAAACCCGTGTCACTTCAACTAGAGCCATTTGAAAATAGGGCAGATGAGGCGCAGAAGTGTTTCGGAACATGACCTAACTTGAGCAAAATGAAAGGAGGAAAAGTAAAGAATAATCAACAATAAAAGAAAAGAATGTGTGAGACCCCGATGTGGAGTACGGTTCCCCACTTTCGTACAGCCAAAATGCTTATATCTTACTGTTTCTTTTTATAGTTTACGTGAAGAAACCCGTATAAATATTGACGTTAGTGTTGAGGGACGTGCAGTTATCGCCCAGCGGAATCCCACAACAGCAGCAGCGTGGCCTTGAGGCAGTGAAACAATCGAACTCAGTCACCCCTACTGCGTGGTGTTCATAGAGAATGGACACCTGCTGGAGATTTTAATGGGAACTACGTCAACTTCACAATGGTCACCTCTAGCCCTCTACAAGAACACCAGCAAAAGAACAAGAAGATGAAGGAACCTATGATGAAACTGTCCTACCTATACGTGGTGATCATGTAGAATGGACGTCTGTTGGAGATATCAATGGAGAACTAAGTCAATTTCCACAACACAATGTCCCCCTCTAGCATTGGTCAGGAACATCAGCAAAAAAACAAGAATATTAAGGAATCTGTAAGAAACTATCCTACTTACACATGGCGGTCATAGAGAATGGATGCCTGCTGGAGATTTCAATGGGAAGCCACGTTAAATTCACAATCTTCGCCTCTAGCTTTGCACAGAAACACCAGCAAACGAACAAGAATTTTAAGGAGTCTAAATGAAACTGTCCTATCTACACATGGAAGTGCCTGTACATATTTCTATTTATCATCCTTCATTGTACCTGTAAAGAGACTATTTCTATTCCATTCCATTTAAAGACTAGTAGTAATTTTCTTTAATCTTATTTTATCAAGTTTAAATCCACTGTATCTTGTCCTGCCCAGATAGCTAACCCTGGGGGAGTATTTTCTTTTATCTCAACTATCCCTTAAAGAACAGCAATTTTTTTTTTTTTTTTAAGGTAAACAGGTGATTCGTTATTATGTCGCTCTGTATTGGCACACCCAGCCAGTTTCCTCCATTGTACAAGCTAGTAAAGCGTAGACTGTAGAAGGTAAAGGCAGTCCAGGCAAATGGCAACGTGTCTGTACTGTGGTTAATCTCTTCAGTACCACGATGCGCTATCATATTCATTCTGGTTACTATTTTGGCGATTTATACAGCCTCAGAAACGTATGTTAGAAATAGCATAGTAAAGACTGACCATTACTTTTTGACCTCCATAGACCCTTCCTAGCGCAAATAATATCGTTTAATCCTACCCAAAAAATCAAGGTTAAAAAAAAGCGCCTCAGTATTGAAGAGTTATGGTTTACGTAATGCAGGGAGCTCTCGTACCTCTTCCCTTCGACAGTCAAGTCATCCTCCGTCAGATGGAATCAGTGCCGTAATACCTATACTCGCCAAGCTGCATTCCGTCAAAGCGTCACACTTATGAACACCGCCTGTCTCCAAACTCCTTCTTCTTGACTCCAATCTCCTTTCTCCTAACTCCTATCTTCTGCCTTTCAACCCTTTCAGTACCAGGACGCGTTTTCATATTCATTTTGCTTAGTATTTGGTGACTTTATGCAGCTTCAGAAATTTATGTTGAGATTAGAATAGGTGACAACTCTGGTCATTAATCTTCTGGTCTCCGTAGACCCTTCGTAATATAAATAAAATCGTCTAATCACACTAAAAATTAATGATAAAAATCCGTTCCAGTACTGAAGGGGTTAACTTAGATTTCTTTCTAACTAACTCTTATGTCTTTTCTCTCCTCTGTGTTTCTTTCTCGTAGTTCTCACCTTCTACTTCTAAATTTCTTTCTCTCCTCTCCTCAAGTTGTTTATTCCTGTGTTCCTCTGCGACTCCCATTCCTCTTTCCATCTCATTCTCTTTCCTTCCCTCGGTTCTTCCTTCCTCGACTAACCTCATTCAATCTTCAATTTTCTATGTTTTCTATCACTGTACTGTTTCTGCGTCGCATTCATTGGAAAACTCGAGCAGATTGTACGTACCTTAGATAATACCTACCCTCAGAAAAGAACCTCAGAATTTTGAAAGTCTCCCTATTGTACGCAGACCTTCAAATAATAAGATTTCAACCTACGTCTTGTGATTTTAGAACGCTGTCGTGTACGCAGGAAAGTGACACGGTGTTTTGGGCTCCGCTGATCTATTGGTTGGCGGAGAGTCGTGAGAAAGGTGGTGTTTATGGTAGTTGTGGCGAGGCTGTGTGGTGCGTGTGGTGGCGAGGGTCGTGCCGTGTCGTGTGGCGAGGGAAACGGTGGCGAGGGATCGTGGTGGTGCGGGGAAAGTGATTGCCTGTGTAATTTCACCTGCATTCATGGAAACACGCAGATTGCTGCTGTAAAGGAGCTACGGAGAGTGAAAGTAGTATAGTAATAGTAGTTGTAGTTATAGTAGTAGCGGTAGCAGAAAAATGAGAGATGGAAAATTAATCATAAAAATCATAAACCAAACATCTATACATTCATTGACACACAAACATCCCCACACATTCCTCTCAGCCTTAACACTCTCCCTGTCCATCCCAGCGCGGCCTTACTCCCTTATCACACTGTCACCTCGCCGCCTCCTCTCCCTACACGCTTGGTGGCTGCTCTCGCCCTCTCCACACCCTGGTAAGAAGTGGTTGGGCTATAACCCTCATGATATCCTCCGCTGGGCAGCTAGGAAGGAGGTTTACGTGTAGTTTTACAGTCGCAGTGAGGTCACCGTACGATGATTCCTTTTTTATGGTAGATCATTTTAGGTTGTCAGTGTGTGTGTGTCTGTGTGTGTGACTCGTGTACGGTGTTAAACATATACATTCCGTGGGAGATGTATCGAGGAAGATGTTATTTGATACGCTCTCCACTCACGGTAGTTGTTTGGCAATATTTTTTTGTTATGTATGAGTTATAAAAAAAGATAAATAGAAAGATGTCCGCTGAAGGTACACGAGTCTGAGTCTAAAGGGTATAGTCAGAAAGGGATTGTCTATATTTGAGGAGTGCCTTGAGTTCGCCAGCTTTGCGTCTCCGGCTGTGTTAGAGGAGAGAAGGCCGCGGCAGTGACTCCACATACAGCGGGGAAAATAATAAAATTGTGTGAAGTTATTTCCGGAAGAAAATGAGCGGGACTAATTTAGCGCCGCGTGGTGTATTATGTAATTACGATGACTGAAGGCAGGAAATATTGTTGTCATTGATTTCTTTCTCTATTATTCTGTCTGCGTCCCTGCCAGCGGTATGCAGACCCACCCACCCACACATACACACTACCCACCCACCTACACACACCTCCTTACTTACCTACCCACCTATCACATCCTAAGCCTCAATACTTTCACTCCACCACCACCATCACAACAACAACTAAACAACAACAGCGGCAGAGGCATTGGAGGGTGCTGGCGTCTCCTTCCGCGGGTTAAGTTAAGGAAAAAAAAAGTTTCATCCGCTCGTCATTTTATTTACGATGATAAGACAACACTTTCTCTGGTCGTGGCCCGAGGTGTGTTTGTGCCAGGCAGCTGAGGGGAGTCTGAGAGGGAGTCGTGGCGGGTCATACGAGGGTGAGGGAGGTCAAAGGGGCGCCGGATGGTGGGGAGGTGACAGAGGGCCATGTACACGTAGACTTTCACTATCCCACCCGTGTGTGTGTGTGTGTGTGTGTGTGTGTGTGTGTGTGTGTGTGTGTGTGTGTGTGTGTGTGTCTGTGTGTGTGTCTCCCCAACGTCAGTATCAGCTAGTCAGACGGAGACTCACTTTCTAAGGTAGAGAATTACTTGCTTATGTTCGTGATTATGATTGGATATAATGTTTTTCCTTTTGATGCTGGTAATGATTGTGGTGATAAGATGTAATTGATACGATAGTGATGGTGATGATGGTGATAATGATAGTGATAGTTGTAATGGTAGTTTTTGTAATAGTGGTACAAGCAGCACAACAACTATTACTACTACTACTACTACTACTACTACTACTACTACTACTACTACTACTACTATTATTACTTCTATTCATCCATCCATCATCCTAACTCCAACTACTTCTATAGTATGTGTGTGTGTGTGTGTGTGTGTGTGTGTGTGTGTGTTCACGGTTTCTTCCCATGCCATCACTACCCATTACTTTCTATACCCATTACCCTTCATTGAATCACTGATTACACTCCATCACACCAACTTTTACCCATTAACCTCCCATCACACCCCATTAAGTCCCCATTCCCTATCATCTATCGCTACATTCTCTTCCCTTCACCACCCATACCCATAGAAACACCATTAATCTCTCCCCTCATCACTATACTCAATTATTTCTCTACCTCACATCCAAAACCCTTTACCGTCATCACATCAACCCCATCACCACCATGACTGACTCACCACAAATGTAACTAACTGGCTGGTGATGATTATGTAAATGTAACTGTTTCCTCGACCGTTACGTAACTTGTGCGCTAATGTATTGTAATGTGATGTAATGTTATGAAGGCATGAAAGGTAGAAGTGCTGTTAATGTCTTTCTCATAACGGGTTTTATTGTCACAGACTATTAGCATTCGGTATATTCTCTCACACACTTGTTTAATCGTGGATGTGTAAAGACATTCATGTTTTATGATGTGCAAATCTTCGTTGTGACATCTTGGGCCTCCTTGAACTATGTCACTTATACTGTGCATCTTCACATGGTAGACGAACTCACCACTCACCCTTGTCTTCTCTCCTCAGTTGCTGTAGTAGAGTTCTGAATTAAGTTGATCCAGTTTAGCTCTCGGAATGTGCATTTTTGAGCGAGATTTTTAGACACGTCAAGAGTATGCAAATTGTTTGTGGTGTCGGGATTAGGAAGGGCTTGCATGACAATTACCAGGGGATAAAATGGGTTTGGTGTGTGTTTCAACAGGTTAGGGTGAGGCAAGGTGACGCTAGCCACCTGACGCGGGCGTGCTTGGACTCGACACACACCAAGGCCAGTACACCTTCACGCCCGCCCTGCGCCTCAATGCTGAATGCTCTTCTCCATCGGTCCAACCTAACCTAATTCAGTCTTTTCTGCCTCTACGCCTGTTTCTGTAAGTGTGTGGCTTTCTTTTTGTCAGATGCTGTTTTGTAAGTATCCGTATTTATTATTGTGGGTAAGTTTGAACGTTCTCTGTTGCTCTGATTGAAGACAAAAAAAGAAAAATAAACTGACTCGTCTCTATGACAAACGAAAATGCAGTACGACAACAAGACTTCAAAGAATGCAAGCCAGCACGTTAAAGCTGATGACACCACAGCGTAAGCATCTTTCATAGCAACTTCAGCACGCTTCAGCTCATCAAAACATTTTTCACCCAAAGGAATTAAGCATTGGCATTTTATAGAGAATCAGGAGACGAGCATTCCACAGTGCAAGTCACCAACGAGCGAGTGAATGAGCGAGTGAGTGAGCGAGGGATGCAGGAATGACAGATATAAAAGGTTTAGATAGCATCGTGCATTGTATCGAAGGAAATAATCTAATTGCACACGATTACGGCAACAGTGACAAGCTTATTACAGTGAACAACAAGGAAACTGCCAGTAATCGAGAGGGAAAGTAAAGAATGGACTGGGAGACAGAGAGAGGAAGGACGCGAGAGGCAGGACGGCCCACGAATAATAGGGGGCAGGTAAGGCCAGTTAGGTAAGGGTGGGTAGGCAGGTAGGTGGGTAAGCTAAGTGGGTGGGCGTGGTGGGTCGGTAGCTTCGTTGTAATCACCTGTGTGTGACGTCTAGCATAGTAATGACTGCCCCCTTCAACTCAGACTTGCCAGGAATTACTTGGGAATGTTAAACGCCATCACTGCGTTCCACTTGGAGGTAGATAAGCGAGTGGACAGGTGGGCGGACAGGCAGACAGGTTGATTAGCTAGTCTGAATTCACCTTTTCTATCCCCTATGCTTGGTTCTTGATTTAGTGACAGAGATGGACCATAAGAGATTCTACAGTGATTTGGCGAGAGGAGGAAGTGATATTATGATGCCTGGATATGTTGTTGCTGCTTACCAGAGAGAGAGAGAGAGAGAGAGAGAGAGAGAGAGAGAGAGAGAGAGAGAGAGAGAGAGACGGATAGAAAAGGGAAATTGGCTTTGAATTTGCAGTTTTATCTTCGGAATAGTGTGTGTGTATGTGTTTGTGTGTGTGTGTGTGTGTGTGTGTGTGTGTGTGTGTGTGTGTGTGTGTGTGTGTGTGTGTGTGTGTGTAGTTCCCCTTTATTCCACTGCATTTTTAAAACCAGCTATTCTTTCCTGCCTTTGGTCTTAACTTTCCATCTTTCAACTTTATTCTAAATCCCCACCACCCATCTTTTACATTCACGGAGCACCTCGACCAGCCCCGCCCCATCCTCTAGCTCCGCCCCGCCAGGCTCCGCCAGCTCCGACCCAGTCACCTCCGCCACTGTTTCTCTGGAGGACGTTCCACTTCCCACAATCAGAAAGGAAAACAGTGAGGTGAACTGACCGTGCATTCCACGTGCGGTCACACCTTCCCGCCCACCTGAGAGAGAGAGAGAGAGAGAGAGAGAGAGAGAGAGAGAGAGAGAGAGGAGGGGGCAGCGCGAGAGAGAGGGAGAGGGAGAATTGGGAGGACAGAGACAAAAACAGACAGACAGATAGAGAGAAACAGACATACAGAGACAAAATTAAAGGGAAAAAGGAAGGTGCAAAAGATATAAAGGAGAAGAAGGCAAGATGTGGTAAGAGAGAGAGAGAGAGAGAGAGAGAGAGAGAGAGAGAGAGGCTAACGTAAAAATTCTGAATGATTAACAAGTGTTGCATGAAATATAGCACTGTTTTGTCCTGCGGTGTACAACGCAGCGTTGTGGTGGCGTGGTGCATTGTGGTGAGGTGTTGTGGGCGACGCTGCGGGTGTGGAGGCCACCCGCACCACCCGCATCACCACCAGCGCCACCACCATCACTACCAACGCCACCACCAGCTGCCGCCGCCTAGCCTGGGGCGGCCATGTGGTGGGAATGGTCGCCAGGACACGGGAAAGAGGGTGACTGTTTGTCTTTTGTGACGCGTACAGTTTAACGTGACCGTGACTTCTCTACTCTTCGTGGAAGAAAAGTTTCCGCCGGTTGCATGATTATCTTACTAACGCGGGTTTTTTTGTTCGTATTTTCATTACTTAGTATTCACGTTATGACCTGTTCTTCGTAGTATATACCAATGATTATACACGGACACAACGAAACTCAATAGTTCACTTTATGACTAGTTCAGGTACTGTACTAATGATTACCAAAGGAGACAAAGAAACCTCCTACATTTCACGTTGTAACCAGTTTTTCGTACCAATTATGATAAACGGAGACACAACGAAACTTTACTATAAACGGAGACACAACGAAACCTCTACACTTCACTTTATGACCAGTTCAGGTACCAATGATTACCAGAGGGACACAAGCAAACATTCCACATTTCACATTATGATCAATTCCTCTCGCCAATAATCATAAACGTAGATACAACGAAACCCAACGAAACACCAGTTCTACTACTAACGATTTACCAAGGAAGACACAAGCAAACCACAAGCAAATCTTCTACATTTCACGTTATGACCAGTTCTTGGGATAATTTCATCGTGTAAGGCAAGAGGGAGGAGATCCATCACACCCTCAAGGCCACGGACAACACCCGCCTAGCTCAAAGACACGTGTGCCTAGATTAAAAAAGATAACTGTGCTAATCCCACAATTAGGATACGCACCAAGGGGTCCCGGCCACCACGCACACAAAAAGGCAGCCCATGGTTTTCATCAGGGCGGGGCAACGAACGGTCCCTTATTCGGCGCTCATTACTATCCCGTCTGCTAAATGCCTGCTCCGCCAGACTAATGGGCCTCTTATTTGTTTGACTGGACTTATACATCTGCATCGATCCGTCCGTCTTTGCCTATCTATCTCGTGATCTCTTATCAGTCTGGATCGATTGGTTTGTCTATCTCTATTTGTGCCTGTCTGTCTATCTGTGTATCTACTTATCTATCTGTCTGCCTACCTACATACCAGTCTAGCGAAGAGTGAGCAAGGCAGTCGTTCAGTGAGGCAATTAAAAGATGAGTATATATTTTTTAAACCTTTCAATCTATCTAGAGGTCTTTATCTTAGAGAGAGAGAGAGAGAGAGAGAGAGAGAGAGAGAGAGAGATGGAAGACTTAAGTGACAAGCTGCATGGATATTAATACAAACTAGGAGACCAATTCCTCAGAGAAACTCGCTCCATTAGTTACGTTCACCGCGACACAAAGATCAGTATTCAAAAATATTTTATTCTCTCACCACGATAGTTTTCCAAGGCAACAGGATGACTATAGTGTTTCTCCAGTTAATAATGTAGAAATCTTGTCAAGAAACGTAAGAACACCTTAAAATACTCGTGTACATTTAAATAAAGCCTTTTGAAATAGTGGAGGTGAAACACAGAAGAGTTTGAGAATACAAGCCAAAGTTCCGCGCTGCCCAACACGATAACACTGACACTAATCTATTTACGGCGCCTCAATGTGAAAAGCTGAACACACGCTTTCGTCCGCCCACAGTTCAAAGAAAAGAAGGTCTGTGCTGGCGTGCCCTAAGAAGGCTATAGAGAAATCCTATAGAAAACAGCTCCAGCTCTCCTCGCCGCCCCTGCCACATTTCTCCTGTTAGGCCTCTACTCTCACAAACGTAACGCCTCTCACAAATGACCTAAAAATCAAGGTTCAGCGGGTCGCAGCATAGCCACACCCGCCACGCCGTCGCGCCGCTACTCAACACAGGACACTTTCAGCCCCACAAAGCTACTCAACCTCCCTCTTGATTCACGGCCATGCGGAACCAACGGCTTATTTTCGTGAGATGTTGGCAGATTTAGTCATTATCTCCATCGACAGTGTTTTCCTGCTACTTTTTTCTTCTCCTGGAATCAGAATTATACATTGAGTTAAGTCACGTGTTACTGTCTTCCTAATTCACGGTCAGGGTGATTCATGGACGTGCTTTTCCAGAGGTGTGCTGTGTTAATATCTTTTACTTCTACCCGTCAGTGTTTCCAGCAATAGAACTCCTCATAGACTC
This sequence comes from Portunus trituberculatus, assembly GCF_017591435.1. Classification (NCBI taxonomy): domain Eukaryota; kingdom Metazoa; phylum Arthropoda; class Malacostraca; order Decapoda; family Portunidae; genus Portunus; species Portunus trituberculatus. The sequence continues at coordinate 9,097,266 of NC_059269.1, read as the reverse complement.
TAAATTATATGGTACACCACGACAGAAGTTTGTAATCGATCGCTGTTTCTCTCACGGATTGAATAAACTCGGCGCCAAACAGTGGACTTTTTGGGGTATGAATCATGCTTGTGTTTGTTGCTCAGCGCATCGCCAGGGTCAGAGGTGAGGAGAGCCGCACCTCCCTCCCGCAGCTTAGGTAGTCTCGGCGCGTGAAGCAGCCTTGATACACGACTATAAAGCAAGCAGATAAAAGCAGGATATAAATCAGGTAGAGATAAAACATTGTGTTGTTGTCAGGCGAAAAAATCGGGATTAGAATTGTAAGGAATTATTATTGTCATGTGTTGTTAGCTTGTACATTGTTTATAATAGCGACAAGCTCTATCTAGTGCATGCATAGTGCTTACTTACTCCCTTTCCCTTACTTAATATGACTGGGTTGTAGCTTCACACTTTTCACAGTGGTAAGAAGCAAAACAGCGAAAATAAATGAATATTCTTCCATTTAATTTCGCTTCGTGTAAAATTCTATAATACTCCATTACTGGAAGAAGGAAGGGAATTAAAGGAAAGACAGACGAGCGGGGGAAGGAAGGCAATCCAACTTCATTTATGCTAATGGTGACAACCTTATCCCGCGTGATATATCCTCGCGCTATGCAGATACACCCAGTGACACACACACACACACACACACACACACACACACACACACACACACACACACACACACACACACACACACACACACACACAAAAGGGTGGAGCCACACAGAAACAATTTGGCCACGCCGATAACCTTTGTCCACTTCAAGGACGCACCGTAGCCGGCCGCCTAATCAGCAATGTTGGGATACCTCTTGTCTCTCTCCATTATCCTGAGCCCCTGTAATAGCCTGAACCGGATTAGTGGATAACTACCAATGCCTCTGTGTTCCCGCATATGCATATGACAAGAAGCAGCGCATTCTTACAGCGGCTAAAAGCAATACAGCGTTACCTTTTGTTTATGAAGTGGAGGCGCTGACATGCGAGACGCGAGGACGAGGGGAATGTGATAAAGTTTAAGGACAAAGAGCAGGTGGGAGGAGGACGCTGTGAGTGAGGGAATGTAGCCAGATTAAGCCGAATAGTCTGTGAAGGCAGATGAGGCACGAAGGAAAGCAAGAGAGAGAGAGAGAGAGAGAGAGAGAGAGGGGTTCACGGAGGCCAAGCAAAACTAAAGTAACGCAAGACAGCTAGAAAAACACACACAGAAAAAACACAGTGAAAATACTGCAAGGAAAAAAAGAATTAGGGGAAAGAGAATGGAAGAGAAAGAGAGATTGATAACTTGGCTGAAGGGAAACAAACGGAATTTATAAAGAAGACGCTTCGGATCTAAAGAGGAAGAGGAAAAAGGAACAAGGAAGCAAAGGAGGAGGAGGAGGAGGAGGAGAAGGCACGTGGGAAGGAAAAGAATGGACGAGGAATGGAGGGGAGGCAGGTGTGGGTCCGGAAGTAAACAACATTACGGACACCCTCTCTCTCTCTCTCTCTCTCTCTCTCTCTCTCTCTCTCTCTCTCTCTCTCTTCTCTCTGTTGGCCAACACCTGAAGCGCGGCGCACGCCATTGTATGCTTTTCTCTCTCTCTCTCTCTCTCTCTCTCTCTCTCTCTCTCTCTCTCTCTCTCTCTCTCTCTCTCTCTCTCTCTCTCTCTCTCTCTCTCTCTCTCTCTCTCTCTCTCTCTCTCTCTCTATCTATCTATCTATCTATCTATCTATCTCCATTCAATCCATTCTTCATTACTGTTCCATTACAACGCTAACCTAACACTCTTCTCTCTCTCAACGTGGTCTTGTCCTGAACTGCAGCGGCAAGAGAGACGACAGAGACAAAAACAAGAGTACATTCAGTAGCTGCAGTTGGTCAAATTCTTAACAATGAGCAGGTGTGGACAATCGCTCAGCTCGCAACCACAGGCAGCTGCTGGTGATGGCTCGTGTGTTAGCGCAGGTGTGGCAGGGGGGGAAGTGCGTGTGTGTGTATATGTGTGTGTGGGCGGTGCGGTGACAATGCACTTCTGTCACTTGAGATAATCCTGCCACATCATCCTGCAGAGTTTACTTGTTATATTCAGTACTTGGTTGTCACTCTCTCACTCACTCGTGTTCAGTTTTACCGTAAAGGGAAGGTAGGAGAAAATAGGAAGAGACAGGAGTGATGGAGAAAGTGAGAAGGTATAAGGAAGAGGTGGAGGACGAGAACGAATAGAGAAGGAGGAGGAGGAGGAGGAAGAAAAGGGAAAGAAAAATAAGCATTGCACATTGCCAAGCTGTCAGTCTGCCACAGGATGTAAAAACAGACTGGAATATGTCAGGAGAGAGAGAGAGAGAGAGAGAGAGAGAGAGAGAGAGAGAGAGAGAGAGAGACCGTTGTGATTAGCGAGAAGAGATTGAAAGAAAACCAAGGAAACGTTAAGAGAGAGAGAGAGAGAGAGAGAGAGAGAGAGAGAGAGAGAGAGAAGACACTTGATATCGTGACCCGCTTTGATCGCCGTCGTAAAAGCAAAGAAAACTAGAGTCTTTGTTACATAGAAAAAGGAACGCAGGTGAAAGAAAGGGAGAAAAAGAAAGAGTGAAAGGAATGAGAGAGACCTGAAGGAGGAGGAGGAGGAGGAGGAAGTGAATGAAGATAAAGAAGACGAAGAAATGGAAGGAAGGAAGGGAATAAGAGAGGAAAAGGATTTGGTAATGTTTGTAAGAGAGAGAGAGAGAGAGAGAGAGAGAGAGAGACGTTATTCTTTCTCATGATTAAATGGCAAAATTGACGCGTCACGGGATACACTGAGGAAGAGAAGACGCGAGCGAAAGTTGTCAGTAACGCGTGACAGACTCGAGGGAAGGAGGGAGAAAGATTAGGACGAGTAAATGACAGTGAAGCTAAACTGGCAATGTAATGTTATTGAAGCCTCCCTCCCTGTCTCTCACTCTTTCCCTCCCTCTCTCCCTTTAAACGGAGGCAGTGAAGGGAGACCGCAACCACTACAAGAATCACGAATCGCACATCGCCTCACCACACAAGCCTTGCAAAACACACTGGCGATGGTTACAGCAGTCTTAAAGGGGAGAGGTGAGGTGAGGTAAGTACTGTCGGAAGTACGGTAATGATAGTGAGAGGAAGGAGGGGTACTGGTGTGTGGTAAGTGATTCTCTCTTTCTATCATTCTGGTTACAATTTGGTGATTTTATACAGCTTCAGAAACTCCTGTGTGGGGTTTTAAATTGTGAGGACTCTAGCCATTAATCTTCTGACCTCCATAGATCCTTCTTAATGCAAACAAAATCGTCTAATCACACCTACACGCATGGTAAATATGTATCCCAGTACTGAAGAGGTTAGTTCTATCTAACTATATTTTTCTTTGTGTCAATAGGAGGATTAAGAAGTGTTGGTAGATTTATAATGGATTAATAGTAAGTGTATTTTGTAAAGGATTTGCCACGTGTTGGTCTGATTAACCCCCTAAGTACCATGACACGTTTCTATCTTCATTCTGCTTACTATTTGGTGATTTTATACAGCTTCAGAAACTTATGTAGGAATTAAAATAGTGAAGATTCTGGCCATTAATCTTCTGACCTCCATAGACCCTTCCTAATGTCAATAAAATAGTTTAATGGTACACAAATCTCAAGGTAAAATTGCGTCTCATTATTGAAGAGGTTAATGGCTTCTTATTGCTTCCTTTGTGTTCATTTGTTAAGTCAAGATATCAGTGTGTGTGTGTGTGTGTGTGTGTGTGTGTGTGTGTGTGTGTGTGTGTGTGTGTGTGTGTGTTTCCTTTCTTCTTTTCACGGTCTTACGTCTTGTTTTCTACCGTTATAAACACAATACTCTCGCTGTTGATGATAAGATGTAGTAAAACCAGCAGCGTTACTAATAATGTCAGGGGGAAAGCATCTTCATTATCGTCATTCATCTCTCTCTCTCTCTCTCTCTCTCTCTCTCTCTCTCTCTCTCTCTCTCTCTCCTTGGAAATGCTCGTAAACTCTTAAACCTTCTGACATTTTCCCATCTATTATTTCAGTTCTTCCTCGCATCATCTTCATCATCATCATCATCATCATCATCAACTCATGTAACTCTGTCTGTGTGTGTGTGTGTGTGTGTGTGTGAGAGAGAGAGAGAGAGAGAGAGAGAGAGAGAGAGAGAGAGAGAGAGAGAAGCGCCCTCACATTCATCCCTCCCAATCCCCAAACACACACACACACACACACACACACACACACACACACACACACACACACACCGCAGGAATTCGTAACCATTTGACCCTCTAACAATTACCACTCCTGCCTGATCGATAATGGCCTTCGCTCTGTAAATATGTTGTCTGTTCCTCTCGCTTCCTCCCCCGCTGTGCTCCCTCCGCCTCCCCCGCCGCCTCCTCCTCCGTCGCCGCCACCGCTAGTCTTCTTCCGCCACTCCCGCCGGGCACGCTTCATCCGGACTGTTTTTCTTTTTTTTTTTTCCAGTGTTTTTTTTTTTATTTATTGAAGCGGTGTGCAGACCTCTTGATTTCCTCTTACTTGTTGTGGTTATGTTGCTTCTTATTATTTAGCGTAACTGGTGATTTCCTCCTCTTCCTCCTCCTCCTCCTTCTCCTCTTCCTCTTCTTTTTCCTCTGTCTCTTCTCCCTCCTCCTCTTCCTCCTCCTCTCTCGTCCTCAGCCTACTCCTTCCCTTCCAAGTAAATAATTTCTTAATGAACCAACATATTTTTCTTCTTTACAATTTTTTATGAGTTCCTATTTAGTCTCCTTTTCTTTATTATCATTAATTATCATTATTCTCTTCATTATCATTACTGTTAGCCTGTACCACCGCCTCGTTGTAACCACCACCACTATCACCACCATTACTACCACCACCAACACCACCACCGTCATCACCGCCTCCCATCATCTCCCAAGACCATTACGTGGGTGCTCTTTTCCTTCATATCGTGTCTGCTTTTAATGCCGCATCCTGCTCGTAAGCGTAAGCCAACCCTCTCTCTTCTCTTAGCTTCGCGGAGCCTGCTTATCCCTCTCTTTCTTACGCCCATATTCAGAAACGCCTTCCCCTCTCACAGCGACAATTTTCTAAGGCCAGAAAGATAACTAATCAGGTTTTCAAGACAGTTTCTCATTTTAATCAACTTGGAATCTTGCCAATCCATCACCAGAACCATAAAGATACCTTTAAAATATGTGTATCTTCTAGTAGAGCTTATTGAAAGCAGTGATGGTAAAAGAGCAAAGCGTTTCAGAATACAGGCCTTACCGCGAGCCATTTCCGCCTCCCAACCTTCCCTAAATAGACGAGGTGACTGCAAGGCGGCGAGACTGCGAAAGCTCTGGAACCACCGCCGCCTGTTATTCCTCCTCGCCCGCACGCCAGCAGTCCAGAGCCACTCGACATGAAAAAGGACGCGCAATGACAATTAGCGCTCAGAAGGACCTCTTCTCCAACCACACTGAGCCGCTCGTCGCTCGTTGCCGGCATATTACAACAGTCATGACTCGGATGCCTGGCTTGAGTGAGCTGCCATCAACGTGCCTCCCGCCTCGTGTGTCTTGGAGGCTGCGTCCGCGACCCCGTTAGATCTTCTGCCATGCGCCCTCGGGTACCTATTAATCACAGGGGACGCGTCACTAAGGAATTGCTTCGCCTCTCTGCTAGCTCAGCGCTGTTTTTGCCTGTACACGTGTCAATTCTTTGTTTTTCAGCCTGTCTATATAGTTTTTGGGGTTTAAAAGGTCATAGGTTGTCTGTGTTTTAGGCTAACTTGAGGTCGTGTGTGTCTGTGTGTTTTATTTCCAGACCGTTAGCTGTTTAGTCTGCTTCATGTTCCTGCTCTCAGTAAGAAGCTGCACAGTCACGAGCCACTGAATGTGTGTGTGTGTGTGTGTGTGTGTGTGTGTGTGTGTGTGTGTGTGTGTGTGTGTGTGTGTGTGTGTTTGTGTTGGTTTAGTGAAGTCTTCGGATGCTGAGTGTTGGGATGTTTTCTGTGCAGGATGTTGGGTGCGCCTTTTCTTTTTCTTTTTCTTTTTTTCTTTCTTTCTTATGTAAAGTTTGGGCGTTGTTTTGGTGAAGTTTTGCTGTGCGTGTTTGTCAGATTATTAGAATTTATAACACTCGTGCGTCCCTTGCCTCCTGCTGCTGCTGCTAGTCTCTCTCTCTCTCTCTCTCTCTCTCTCTCTCTCTCTCTCTCTCTCTCTCTCTCTCTCTCTCTCTCTCTCTCTCTCTTACACACATGTATTTACCAAGACTCCCCATTTACTTTAACAATCTACAGTGCATTCAATTTTCCTCCTTCCTCTGTGACCCATTCCCCACACATCCTCGTAGGCAGTAAACCTTGAAAGGTCAAGTTTCTGGTCGAGTGACGCTACACGCTCCTTTCCCCGCGGCGGTGGAGGGTCGGCAGCGCGCCCCGGCCACCTGGGAGCACATCACGACACTCCACCGCCTGGTTTTTCTGACCTCGACCCTGGGTTATCGTGTTCCGGTGGCTGCCATCTCGCCTCTGCCTGCACACTCACTCGGGATGTTGAGCAACTGGGTACGGTCTCATCCAACTGGGTCTAGTAATGTCTGAGTAGAGTAAAAAGCCTTGGGAGTATGTTTAGGGTGGGTCGAGTTCAAAATGGGTGTTTCGGCAATTTGTGTCAGTTGGTTCCGTTTTATATAAGTGGTTTCTCATTTTTTTTTTTTTTTTTTTTAGTTTTATTGGTGTAAGACTTTCTAACTTACTCGCCATGGGACTGGGCTTAAAATAGATTAGAAAATGTGGTGTGTTTTTCTAAGTGGTAGTGATAGAGGCGTTTACTTCATCACTCTTGTAAATTACTATGGTGTGTGACGGGCGTGGAGTGATTGCTGGAGTGCGTGTATGTGTGCGTTTTTGCATGTGTGCATGGGTGTGTGGTCAGTGTTGGTACCCTTGAAATAAAACGCAAAGCTACCGCCGATTCTCGTTCATTGTAGCATCAAGAAACTGTTATTACTACCTTGCCAAATACCTGCCTAGCTTGCCTTGCCTGCCCTCTTACCGCCACCTGAGGGTCCGTATGCAGAAACACCTTCCCCTCTCACCAGTACGATTTTCCAAGACCACAGACACAACTAGCCGGATTTTCGAGACAGTTTCTCCTTTTGATAAACCATAAATCTTGCCAATCCATCACCAAAACTATAAAAATAGCCTTAAAAACTCGAGTATCTTCAACTGGAGCCTTTGAAAAGCAGTGATGGTGAGAGAGCAAAGCGTTTCAGAATATGGGGCCAGGCCGTAGTGAGGGGAGGGGGAAGTGGACGTCTGGTGGTGGTTGTCCCGTCTCTGCTTCCAAGGCGGCCATTAGCGTGGGATGCGAAAAACCTACAGGAACGGAAAGTGGCTTTTAGAGTAAATAACTTAAATGGCGCCAGTCCGGACACACGATGATGTCTTCTTATACTTTTTTTTCCTTGTTGATTTGTGGAGTAGGTTTTCTGCTGGGCTGGATATCGTTAGTTTAATATATAGTCATTACCTTCCTCCCTTCTACCAAGCGAGCGTGTGGGTTCGGGTGATTCTGGCTTGATCTTATGCAATATTCTTTCTACTAAACTAGTGTAAACTAAACTCCGTATTCAGAAACGCTTTGCTCTCTTACCACGGTTATTTTCAAAGGCCTCAGAGATGATTAGCAAGGTTTTCAAGGGTGTTTCTCCAGTTAACCTCTTCAGTAACATGACGCGTTTCCATATTCATTCTGCTTTCTATTTGGTGATTTTATTCGGGTGATTCTGGTTTGATCTTATATGATATTCTTTCTACCAAACTTGTTTAAATTGTAGTCCGTATTCAGGAACGCACCACGAGTATTTTCTAAGGCCACAGAGATGATTAGCGGAGGTTTCAAGTGTTTCTTGTGTTAATAATGTATAAATCCTGTCACTCTGCTCCTAGAATCGTAAAAACAACTTAAAAACTTGTATGAATTTACATAAACCCTCTTGAAATAGTGGAGGTGAAGCACAGAAATGTTTGAGAATACGAGCCTAAGACACGCGTAGTAGGATGCTTCTCTCTCAATACTGTGCTGTGTTAACTCTTACATGCAAACAGATTACCAAAGAAAAATAAAACCTGCGTAGTTAAGAAAAAATTCATTCTCATGTTGATCTCCATTGGTGAGTGTATCGGCGCACCCTTTCCATTGTGAGGTAAGTGAGTAAAACGCCATGCAGTGGACGAGAACATTACTTCCACAGAACAGTCTCCAGAACACCGGCCCTGCGATTCACGTCCTGCCACGCACACTCGCCGCGTCACGCTAAAGACGCTGGAATAATTAAGCGTCTGTTTCTTAGTTGAAAGTTAGGGAAGGGGAAAACTGGGAGAAAGAGAGAGAGAGAGAGAGAGAGAGAGAGAGAGAGAGAGAGAGAGAGAGAGAGTGAGAGGGAGAGAGTACAGAATTCCGTTTTATCTCCTGCGTTTCACTGGTATAAAAACTCGCTCGCGCACACACACACACACACACACACACACACACACACACACACACACACACACTGTAGGGAAGCAGTAACCTGTAACGTGTATATCTTTACCGCAAGTCTCACCAGAAACGGTACGTTGCGGGAGGCTGACGTAAGGAAGAGGGGGCGTGGTGCGTTCCAGAGCGCTTCGCAGGGAGTAAGGAAGGAGGGAAGGCGAAGTAAAGTAGGAGGAAAGGGAAGGGAAGGGAGGGGGAGGTAGGTCAGTAAGGTAGTGGCTTGTGGCTGCTTGTCAGTGGCGGTGCTGCGAAACATTGAGGTTTTCCCGATTAGTCGCTCTAGTTTTCTTCCTTCCTTTGCTTTAGGTTGACGTTTGAAATGAGGTTGTTTAAATGCATGTGTTACCGTGGTTCCCCGTGACTTCCCCGGCGGCGAGGGCTGTGTGCCGCGCCTCCAAGCTGTTGCAAGGCCCAGGGCGTATCCAGAAACCAACCAGCGTCTAATTATTTCACATTTTTCCGTACCACAACTATTTCGTTAACGCGACCGAGGAAATAATTTACGGTTCATCGCCGAGAAAGAAGTGCTTATTTTGCATCCATCGAACAGTCCGCAAGACCCGCCGCCTGGCACAGTTTGAAGCAGAATAGCTTTGTTTCATTCGACAGGGGAGGGAGTGTCGCGTTGTTTCGTGCCGTGTCGCAGACGTCCCGTAAGCATCGTCACCGCTTATGTTCTTCCGCGTCGCTGCTTTGCCTGCACCTTGGAAAACACAGTGCTTCTCGTGACGCATTCAAGGCCACACTAGCTGACGAAGCGGTGAAGCGGGTGTTTACAGCACCCTTGAGGGATGCTGACTGCTTTGCCAACTCCTTTTGAAGTGTGCAAACTATAACACCGTTGAGTTTCGGTACAAAGAGGCCAACGTCACCTACTCCCGCCACACACATTTCTGAACGTATCCTCATCTGTCCGAAGCGATTGTTCTCCTCGTACACCAAGCCGTATTCAAAACGTTTTCCTCTCTCATTACGACAATTTTCCAAGGCCACAGAAACAACTAGCAGAATTTTTCAAGATAGTTTCTCCTTTTAATAATAAGTCTTGCCTATCTTTCACCAGAACCATAGAAATACTCTGAAAAACACGACTATCTTCAACTGGAGTCTTTGGAAAGCAGTGATGGTGAGAGAGCAAAAGTTTCAGAATACGGGCCTGCAGCGTGATGGCCTATGGGAAAACCTCCGTGGATGGTACTGAGGAAGAAGTAATTATCCGCTACTCGCGAGAAGGGATTTACGGCCATAAAGCTTTAGCCAGTGTGCGGAAGAGAGGAGGGAAGGGAACGGAAAGGAGACGTGTAAGGGTGTGTGTGTGTGTGTGTGTGTGTGTGTGTGTGTGTGTGTGTGTGTGTGTGTGTGTGTGCTAAAATCAGAGAGAAGGTGTCATGATAAAATGTTGTTTCTTGAAAAATATAATGATAATGCAACTTTTTTGTGATACTGGTGTGTTTTCATGTATTTATCAGAGATATGTTATGATGAAGGGTAATTGTACTGAAATAATATGATTTAACCCTTGCAGTACTGGGGCGCATTTTTACCATGAATTTTGGGCGTGATTACATGGTTTTATTCACATCAAGAGGTCAGGAGATTAATGGCCACTGTCTTCACTGTTTTAATCGCCATATGAGTTTCTGAAGCTGTATAGAATCACCAAATAGTAAGGATAATAAATAAGGAAAACGCATTGTGGTACTGAGCGGAGCTAAAATATTAAGAGTTCTTGTTTGACATATATGTTTTTTTTCTTTCTCATAGCAACAAGATCCAACGCGATAACTGACACGAGACAAGAAAAATGTACTGTGAAGTGAATACGAAAACGTCCAAACCTGAAAGAATAGGACAGAGACATTGAAACTTCTCTCGTGACGCTCGTGTTTTTCGTAGCAACCTCTTTCTGTGTAATAACTGACATGAAACAAAGGAAACGTACACTTAAGCATTACACTCTCTGAAAAACAACACACACACACACACACACACACACACACACACACACACACACACACACACACACACACACACACACACACACACACAATCAGCAGAGAGGAGACGAAATTTAAAGAATATAAACTCACCTTTCAGGAATTTTTTTTTTTATCGCTGACCAAGAAAAGTTTACCGAAATATCTAATTGTACTCTCTTTATACATTTTCTTTGTCCCTTTGCTAAACCGTAAAGAATGGCTGAGGAGAGAGAGAGAGAGAGAGAGAGAGAGAGAGAGAGAGAGAGAGAGAGAGAGAAGCCCTTTGTTTTCTAAGACTTGAGGCATTAGCATTCAGAGCAGGTCACTTCTGCCTCGAGAGAGAGAGAGAGAGAGAGAGAGAGAGAGAGAGAGAGAGAGAGAGAGAGAGAGAGAGAGAGAGAGAGAGAGAGAGAGAGAGAAATAAAAAAAACTGGCTATTCAAAAGACAACACCTCGAGGTCATTCTCTTGAAAAATCTCTCTCATTCCCCACAAGTCGCTTTTTTTCCTAGTTTTCCAGATTTTTTTTTTTTTCATATGGATTATGTTGCATGTCATTAAGTTTTAGAAGACAGGCAAGGCTTCAAAGGCAGGAAAACTGTAATTGTTGAATGCTAAATATTTTACGCTAAGTATTTCAGCTCTCCTTTAGTTCATTTGCCTTCTTATTTTACACTTATCTTTATCTTATTTACTTATTTTTTATCTTTTTCTTTTCTTTTATTTATTTTATTTATTTACGTATGTATTTATTTCTATTTATCTATATGTTTATTTACATATTTCTCTCTCTCTCTCTCTCTCTCTCTCTCTCTCTCTCTCTCTCTCTCTCTCTCTCTCTCTCTCTCTCTCTCTCTCTCTCTCTCTCTCTCTCTCATTATTTATCTAGAATATATATTTCAATTTCCTAATGGCTCCTCTTTACAAACTTCACGAATCCCGCTACGCAAAGCTGTGTTTATTTATTTTTTTGCATGCATCTGACTCCTAAGTGTCCGCTTCACTCACGCAGTCCCTAACACCTTCATTCGTTCCATTGAATAACTCCGCAACGTTTAATCTTGTTCTACTTTTACAATCTTCCATGACTTGATCTGTACCTTCACAACACTGGCTATACAGGAAGGCGTGCCAGTCTTAAGGAGGCAAACACACGTCCGCCCGCACTTACACACAAACCTACACACACACCCACACACACTCTGTCCTTCACTGGGATATGCACAGGAGCGTTTGTCATCTGAGGTGGCGCGCATCGAGACGTCAGGTCCCACAATGCAAGAGTCACTCTGAGGCAGGAGTGTTTCCGCTTTACCACTTTAATCTATCTGACTCAATCCCTCGCGGCGGGACGAGTTGTCTTCCTCTTATTCATAATTCTTGAGGTACTGTTGACCGCCGATTGCAAGTTTTCTATTCAAAAGGAAGCAGGTGGAAGAAATGGTGTGGTTTCCTGTTCCTCATCTGACAACCTTCTCTTTTTTCTGTTGCAGTGCATGCTTGGAAAATGCGAATAATATTACTGGATTATATACAAAAGGTATTACCTGGTGCGTGTAATCTTTTATATCATCTGATTGTACAAGACAACATAATCAGCTCCGTCAGTGGCGCGTCACGTGTGTTATAAATGACATGTGTTATTACCAGTCAGTTGTAGTTTCTGCATTTCCGCTTTGTAAATGTGTAATTACTTCGTTTTTTTCACAGGAAACTCTAATTTTATGATATGTATAATGGAAACCGGTAAGAAATATTAGACAAAATATTTTCTAAGTCAAATTAAATAATGTTAACAAATTAATCTAAGTTTTTGCACACTAAATTAGAAGAAAATAACACTTCTTGCTCTTAAAATGTTAGTACAGTTAAAGAAACGTTGTTATTGTCACCGTGACTTTAAGAATGTCATGGTGCACTAGAGCTGAGCAGGTAATGGGAGTGCATGGTAAACAAGCCTCACACAGGAACACAGGGAAGCCCCAAGACTCAAGAAGGCTTACACGAGGCACTCCCTCTAGGAAACATACGCTCCCATACCCACTTATTATCCCTATTTGGAGAATCATTTAGTCTTTGGAAGCTCATTAGTGACTCTGCACTTCTGCACCGTGTATGAGACGGGAGAATGAAACTAGAACTCTTCACAACGCGTCTCCCTGGAGCAAAAATGTTAAGACGAGCACTTCCCGCTGCCAGTTGTCGCCTCGCGGAATGCTGGAGGCGTCTTGTGGAAATGACACTGCTTAATCTCACCCAGTAATTGACAGAAGCACATCCGATGCAGAGATCAAGTGACTCTTCATAACTATACACGCAGCTGAAAGACTCGAGGCAACATAACGGTGGGGGAATCGCTTCCCTTGCCCGAGCAGAGCTTGAGGCCAGGGATGTGAGGTACCAGGGCCACAGACGGGACTGGCTTGTGACTTGCGGCGTACAGAAGGTGGTGAGCTACTGACTAACCGCAGCAGAGTTTAATAGAGCGTGATTATCTTAATAGTCTTACTGGTGTAGCATGGTTAGGATGGGAGTGAATGTATTAGGACGATATATATATATATATATATATATATATATATATATATATATATATATATATATATATATATATATATATATATATATATATGTGTGTGTGTGTGTGTGTGTGTGTGTGTGTGTGTGTGTGTGTGTGTGTGTGTGTGTGTGTGCGGTTTTGCTCTCCTCCTTTGGTTTTCTTTTGTTTTTCACGTTTCCCTCTTATTTAGTTGTTCTTTCTCTTTCGACTTTATATCTTACTGTCTTTTCCGTCTCTATCTATCATGTGCTTTCTTATTTCTTCTTTTAATTTACTTCTTATTCTTTTTTTTTGCCATCGTCATTCTTTATTTTCCATTTCTCTCTCGTCTTTCACCTTCTCATGTTCCCTCTTTCATCAATATATTCCTTCCTCCAGTCTTTATTTATCTCTTGCCTCCGTATTCGTTCATGCTCTTGTCTTTCCTAATCTTCTGTACCCATTCCTTCATTTCATTTCCTATTTTTCCCCTTATACCTTTCCCTTTCTACATTCCCTCCTTTCTGTACCTCACTTAAGCCTTCCATTATCCGTCCTTCCTTCCTTCCCTCCTTCATTCCTTCGTCCCCTGCTGAAGCATCTCCCCTTCCTTCCTCGCCCTTAACTTGTTGACCATCACTAAGTGTAACCTGAGCCTCCCTCATCTGCTTTTCTCCACCGCCTCACCGCCTCGCCACCTCGCCGCCTCCCTCCACTGACGCACCAAGAAGTCAAGTCTATTTATTATACAGTGAGAGGAGAGAGAGAGAGAGAGAGAGAGAGCAATCATATAATCTTTAAATATTTACGGAAAGTCATCCAAACACACTCATGGAAATGAAAAGTAAAAGCAACTTGGGGAAAGATTAATTAGATTGAGTTCCTTTCACTTTTTGTTTGGGTCTTTTGTTAGTGTTTTTATAAGCGAGAATAATGAAAACGGTACCAATTGCCAATGTAGTAAGGGAAAGGAGGGAACTAATAATTTCGTAACTTTAAGCAACTCGAGGAAAGATGAATTAGAATAAGCCCTCTTCACATTTCTTTCATTATTTCTTCGTCATTTTTAAGTGCAGGTACAGTAAAGACGAACTATAAGTATCTGTATCTTAACGGCATGGTGTGTGTGTGTGTGTGTGTGTGTGTGTGTAGTATGTGGGAGATGTTCCGTGTCAGTGTGAGAGTGAATGACGGTGTTCCCAGAAGGCTGCCTCGCCCTATAGTCTGGTAGGATCCTAGCCTCGCCCTACAACACTGCGCGAGATTTGCCGCTGCTACCCGGAAGACAAACAAGGCAGACGAACGGTGACTGCTCATCCGACGCAATTACCGACCCTCATGACATGATTGGGGGGGAGGGGGTGTAGTCTTAGCGGAGTGGAGTTTTTATCAATTACTATTATCGATTGAAGAGAGAGAGAGAGAGAGAGAGAGAGAGAGAGAGAGAGAGAGAGATTAGTAATGCTGTGTGTGTGTGTGTGTGTGTCTGTGTGTAGATGGGTGGGTGGCGCGAATTTTCCTCCTTATCAATGTATTCTGTAAGTCATGGCGTGATTACGTGAGCAATGTTTTGGCTGGTTGAGAAGCTGAGTGTTGCCTTGGTAATGAGGTTTCCCTAGTGTCCTGGAGTCTGGAAACCGTCTCACCGGAAGACTCTAACTGTGACATCCGGGTTATCAGAGTTAAGTCTCCCCAGGTTCCCCCAGTCACCCATTTATCGACAAACCACAAGACAGGATGAACAGATGGCTGGTCTGGCTGGGCTGTGTGTTAACCAAGCACAGACAAGCAGAGGACGATTGAAAAGCCTGCGAATACTGGCTAGATAATACTGCAATAACATAAATACTCAGGTCTGTATTCAAAAACGCTTTGCTTTCTTACCACGACTTTTTTCCAAGGCCGCAGAGATGATAAGCGGATTTTTAAAGAGTGTTTTTCCAGTTTATAATGTAGAAATCATGTCATTCTGCCTCTAGAACCTTGAAAACACGTTTAAGAACTCTTTTCGCTTACCAAGACTATTTTCCAAGGCCACACAGATGATAAGCGGAGTTTTCAAGGTAATTTCTCCAGTTAATAATGTAAAAATCTTGTCAATCTACTTGTAGAACTGTGAAAACAATTGTAAATATTCAGGTAAATCTAGATAAAGCCATTTGAAATAGTGGAGGTGAAGCGCAGAAGTGTTTGGAAATACAAGCCGTAGTCTGCTACAGTGGCTAGGGTATACAGTGTAGGAGATACGCAAAGGCATTAAAAAAAGCCATTGACTGTAAAAACTATAAGACAATAAGTGAAAGAACCAGATTAAGATATATATACTCGAGTGGCGTCTGTGCGTTCTCTTTTTTAGCGAAGGACTGACAAACGAGCTTCCGCGTCGTTGGCACGTATAGTGAGCATGTGTTAGGTGAGCTTGTGGAGAGACAAAATGAGGTAAAGAAGGAAAGTGTCTCATGTCGTAATGAAGGCGAGGACGTGCGCCACTCAAGCCGCGAGGGAAGAGGGAAGACCACAGGAAGAAGGGAGAAAGGCATGGCAGAGAGAGAGAGAGAGAGAGAGAGAGAAGGTAAAAGCGCGCTACATAAGGCAGGAGACACTTGTGGAAAGGAAAAAAAGGCTGAATTTAATGAGAATGCATGAAAAATTTAACAGCCGGGTGAGGGAAAGACGAAGGCGAGCAGTAGAAAAGAGAAAAAGATGCACTGGCAATAATGAAAGGAAAGGAGAACGAAGATGGAGAAGTTTAGAAACGTCAGAGAGAGAGAGAGAGAGAGAGAGAGAGAGAGAGAGAGAGAGAGAGAGAGAGAGAGAGAGAGAGTGACCACAGCTAGCATTTGACGCCTCATTACCTAACTGACGGAACTGCGCTACATTTTTTGCATCGAACAAGCCCCTGTGGGTCGTAATTAAGAATACTGAACGCAGGAAGAGAGAGAGAGAGAGAGAGAGAGAGAGAGGTGACTTTGGAAGGCGATTCAACTTTCCCATGATTGTGTTAAGATTATTACACCTGCGTAGTATGTGTGTGTGTGTGTGTGTGTGTGTGTGTGTGTGTGTGTGTGTGTGTGTGTGTGTGTGTGCGTGCGTGCGTGAGTGAGTGAGTGAGTGTGAAGCGCGTAGTTAGGTTAGGTTAGGACGAAAGTGCTATTAGGACACAAAGGAAACCGGACAAAGCTGAGACGGAGAACAATGAAGACTGAGAGAGCAGTGTGAGCTGAGGAGGAGGAGGTAGTGGTGGTGATGGTGGTGGTAGCAGTAGTGGTGGTGGTGGTGGTGATGGTGGTGGTGGTGGTGGTGGGTATACTTGCCTTTGTAATGCTCTGATACAAAAGGAAATTCCACCACAATTTACTGCTTGTTGAAGTCATTAGCGGCTCCTTACCACTTCATATACTTTAATACTGGGACACATTTTTACCTTGACATTTGTGTACGATTAGACCATTTTATTGACACTTAGCAAGGGTCTATGGTGGTCAGAAAATTAATGGCAGCAGTCTTCACTACTAATCGCCAACATAATTTTTAATCTCTATAAGATCACCAAATAGTAACCAGAATTAATATGGTAACGCGTCATGGTACTCAAGGGGTTAAATGAAGCTGGTTTTATTTATCACAAGTGCAAAGGGATAGTGATACAAAGGTAAATGTTTCTCTAATTTACTATTGTGTTCTTTCTTGCTAAATTTGTCACTAGCCACTTTTGATTACCTTGTATTTACCGAAGCTGGGTTTGTTAATAGTAAAAAAGGGACTAGCAGTGATATGGAAGAAGCTTATTCACTGCACTGCTTTTGTTATTCACTGTCTACTATTTCGCACCGCTCTGCATTCACCGAGGCTAGTTTTGTCACAATGGTAGTTAGCAGTGCAGCGTAATTCCTTTCATCTTTCCTTTGTTACTTTTGGAATGCATCAAACGCCAGCTAAATCTCACCCGCTCTCCCCGCCTTTCACTTTTCTCACCTGTCACTCTCTCACTCTCTCTTCCCTCAGCCCTTTCCCAGCCAGCAAAAAACTCGAGTTAAGTTATTCATGGTAGAAGTGTTCCCGCAGTGAGTGGCTCCTGGCTCGTGTTTGATGGCGGCGAGCTGAGAATGACAGCGTTATATTCAGAAACCCCTTTCCTCTCGCTATGACAATTTTCCAAGGCCACAGAGACAACTAGCCGGGTTTTCAAGACAGTTTCTCCTTTTAATAAACTAAAACTCTTGCCAGTCTATCACCAGAACCATAAAAATGCTCTAAAAAACACGAGTATATTCAACTGGAGCCTTTGAAAAGAAGTGATAGTGAGAGAGCAAAGCGCTATATTCAGAAGCACTTCCCTCTCTCACGGCGACCATTTTTAGAGCCACAAAAACAATTAGCCGAGTTCTGAAGGTAATTTGTCCTGTTGGTAATGCAGAAATCTTGTTAATATGACACTAGAATTACAGAAACACCCTTAAAAATCCTTGTAACACCAACTAGAGCTCTTTAAAAATAGGGGCCGTGAGACACAGAAGTGTTTCAGAATATGGGCCTGAGACTGGACCAGGCTCATATTCTTGAACACTTTTGCGCTTCACTTCCACTATTTCAAAAGGCTTTATTTAAGTTTACAGGAGTTATAAGGTGTTTTTTTTTTTTTTTTTGGCGTTTCTACAGACAGAGTGACAAGATTTCTACACTATTAACTGTAGAAATACTCTTATAAACCCCGCTTTTCATCTCTGTGGCCGTGGAAAATAGTCGCGGTAGGAGAGAAGAGCGTTTCTGAATAGTGGCTGAGAGTGAGATGGTGATGCGCTCCCGTCCTGCCGTTGAAGGTCCTACAGTGACATTGCGACGACCTTGCGGCGATCAGAGTGGGCGTCGCTGCTTCTACCGGGAAAGGCAGTTGTTGTGTTGGTGCAAAAAAAATAAATTGATCACGGGGAATTACCTCCACGGGTCCTTGGAAGATGAGCAACGCCTACCTCCCATCTTAGCGCTAATCTGTGGACCGGCGGACTGTGAACCAATTTGCGAATACCTGCGCGTCACCTTTCTGTGTGTCCCCGGGCAAGGTTGCGGTCCCGTGGCATCAGGAGGGTCACACTGGCTGGCTGGTGGCTTCTTCCTCTCATTCTCTCATTCCTAGTGACCTTCAACCTTCGCGATATAAAAAGAAGGGAAAAAGACGTGTGTTGATTGTACTTCGAGGAAGGTTCAAATGAGAATTAACCTCTTCAGTGCTATGATGCTTTTTCATATTCATTCTGGTTACTATTTAGTGATTTTATACAACTTCAGAAACTTATGTGGGGAATAAAATAATGAAGACTGTGGCCATTAACTTTCTGACCTCCATAGATCCTTGCTAACGTCAATAAAATGGCCTAATCGTACACAAATCTCATGGTAAAAATGTGTCTTAGTACTGAAGAGGTTAAGGCTGAGAGCATATATGAGAGGACACAAAATATACTAAAGTTCAGTTAGACTATGTGTTTTGCTAGCGGTGTGATAAGGCCACTGAGACTAGACAGTATAGAGAGCTCCCTTTTCCTGTGGTAAGGGACACCGCCTCCTCCCTGCA
>NC_059269.1:9011128-9076128 GCF_017591435.1 Portunus trituberculatus | reverse complement strand
GGGTGTTTTGACTCGTTTTCAATGTTGCCATCTTTATTTCCACGTAGCGACGGTAAGCAACCAGAAATCACAAAGCTAGACACACACACATTCATAGACCGGCAAACCGAGAGACGAAGAGAGAGACAGCCGCTGACCAGTTGGAGATAATATCAAATAATTATAACCACTGCAATACGAGTTACTTGTTGGGGAATTAGGCAACACTTGTAGGCAAACAGGTGGCGTTTAATGAGAGGGTAGACGGTAAAAAACTTAACATAGTCAGTCATTACAATTACAACACAAATCATAGCCAAGAGTTGAAAAAAAAAGTGTATCGCCTCAGTCCACAGTCGTCTAAGTATGTCGGTCCTGAGGCTGCCACTGTCCTCGAAAGGCCGCGAGACAGTCAAGTGCGTCACGAGGGAAACATTGAGGTAGTACGGCTGTTCCTATTCATAAGAGTACAAATTAATCCCTTCGATACTGAGACGCATTTCTACCTTGTGTTTTTAGATGTGATTGAACTATTTTACTTGCATTAGGAAGAGTCTATGGAGATCAGAAGATTAATGGCCAGAGTCTTCTCCATTATAATCCCAACATGTTTCTGGAGCTGCATAAAACCGCCAAATAGTAACCAGATTGAATATGAAAACGCGTCCTGGTACTAAAGGGGTAACGAATAAGAGATGTAGTACACTTTCTTCCTCCTTTTTTTTTTTTTTCTCTCTCTCTCTCTCAATACCTTAGTCCCGCAAAAAAACACGAGGTACAAGATGAGCAAACACATATTACTATATTAATAGAAATATGTGTTTGAAATAATAGGAGAGGTAATACACTCTCCTCCTCTTTTTATTTTTCTCCCTTTCTCTCGTTAGCTTAAAAGCCCCAAAAAAAACAAAATACACGAGATACACAAGAGGAACAAACAAATCTATTAGTATATATAGTAGTTCTTAGGAGAGGTAATAGGAAAGATAGTACACACTCTCCTTTCTCTCTCTCTCTCTATCATTAACTTTGAGGCAAAACAACAACAAAAAAATTTAATTCTTACTTGAAACAGAACATTTGGCGTATTTCACCTTAGTGGGGTGAAAGTTCTAAGCGTTACTCATGTTTTGTTTGCTTAAACCATACTTGTGACGAGGGAGAGGGAGAGAGAGGGAGAGGAAAAAGAGGCAGAAACAATTACCAGCTTCCCACAGTTACCTCAAACTATGCAATCAAACAGGCCTCTCTCTCTCTCTCTCTCTCTCTCTCTCTCTCTCTCTCTCTCTCTCTCTCTCTCTCTCTCTCTCTCTCTCTCTCTCTCTCTCTCTCTCTCTTACACACACACACACACACAGTTTTTACATCACTAGTGTGTGTGGGGTGGGTGGGAGACGAGGGTATGTGTGTTTGATTTGAATTAAACGCACGTAACTCACAAATGAGGCGCCATTAAATGAACATAAACCTTTTCACATGCATTCATTCACTCGTTCATTTGTCTGTGTCGGTAAATGCACCGGCGGGGTCTGTCATCAGTGCTGGGGTAAGAGGAAGAGGAAGACGACGTAACATGCATTGTGATATTTTAAAGATTTTTTTTTCTATTTTTCTTAATACTGTCAGTTGGTTCGGGGCATAGAAAGCAATAGAAAGCTCTTCCTGCCCTAATTTGCGTACCACATCCGCCGCCGAGTCCTTTTCTTCATCCTCCATACAAAGGAATGGGAAGGAAAAGGAAGCACCGCTGCGCCCCGTCACGGATCAGGGGAGCGGGAGACAGACACCAAGAATTCCTACACTCACAATGCCGATTTTGTTGTCTGGCGGAGACACGGAGGCACAGAGACACAGAGACAGCGGCATGTCAATATGTGCTCGTGTGCTGGGGGACTGAAAGATTCCTCCGTTCATATTCTCATAAAAAATAGCAAGGTTTTCCACGCGCATGTTGACACCACCGCTAACTAACTTGCGTCCCTCCACCTGCCTCCTCGCTCTTCCCTCCCACAAGGCTTCGATAAAGAGGTTTCCCACATAATTCATCCATTGTTGATGCGGCTCGAGGTCTTCTTGCCTCATAGCATTATTACTGTACGTGTGGCTCCGGGGGGTTAACGAGGTAGGGCAGGGATGGAGGAGTGTGGTGAGAGGATGTAGGGGGGGTTAACCAGCGCTCTTAACTCGTAACCTGCGTCTGTCCCTTTCACCATAGCCATTCTTATTCCTCCTCTTTCTTCCTCCTCCTCCTCCTCCGGTCTTTTCACTTTCCCGCTGTCACCATTCCCACTTCCGCCCAATTAACGCTGCTACTCTTCGTCACCAGGTCACTTGTGTTGGTGCGCCACGTTCTCATTCGTTTATCTCTTCTGCCTCCCTTTCTTCCATGATTCCCCGCGACCGCCAGTCCTTCAATACCTTTACTTTCAAACCTCCACCAGCAGTTTCCTTCCTTCCCTCGCCTCCTCATCACGTGCTGTGTTGATTTTTCATTCCCTGCGGTTCCCTGGAGGCTGCAGTTCTTTTCTTTTTTATAGCCTTGAACGTGATCAGTTGTCTTCTTCCGTAGTTGGGCAAGTGGCGAAGCTGGCCAATAATTCAGAAGTATTTGGCAAGATTGTTCTACTCGTGTAAACATTAAAGTCTATGTGTCAGTCATTCTTCCTTCGTCTTTGCCTGGTTGAAGTGTCGGGTGCGTCAAGTAGACAGGGGAGTGTTGGATTAGAGAGTAATGCCTCGTGGTTTCTAGTATTGAGGTGTGATTGAGGGCGTGATGCGACTGTAGGAAGGTGACAGCGGTGTGTGTGTGTGTGTGTGTGTGTGTGTGTGTGTGTGTGTGTGTGTGTGTGTGTGTGTGTGTGTGTGTGTGTGTGTGTGTGTATACACGCGCAGGGAGGAATTGTCGCTATGCTTTGATGTGGAACGAACATTCATCTTCCATTAGCCTTGTTTAAGTGACATTGGATTTTGCAAAAAAAATTAAAAAAGGCAAATAACAAAAGTAAATCAAACCTTTAATGGACTAGCTGGTTCTCTCTTTCTTTAATACTTTTTACTTACACAATCATAAATTTCAATGCATTCGGCGGAGTAGTAACTGACTTGAACATTCACAGTAGCAACGCATGACTCGCTTCCCGTCAAAATGAGCAACGCATTGTATACCACAGACGCACTCACTCACATAGCACCGTGGCCAGTGTGTGTATGAATGCGTGTTATCTTTGGAAAATAACCCCAGTGCTATTCTGTCCAGCCGAGCGGCACAACACACCACCTGGGTAGACAATTACACGGGGCGTCCTTGTCTGCCAGGAGGGGAGAGGAAGGGAGAGGAGGTGTCTTTAGTTCTCCTACCATGCACAAGGACGCGTGGAGGTTTAAGAGTTTGGTACGAGGAGAGAGTATAGTTGGTACGCACAAGTGTTTGGTTCACATTGTCTGCTAACCCATTCAGTACTAGGACGCATTTTTACATTGAATTTTGGTTATGATTACACGATTTTATTTACATTAAGGAGGGTCTATGGAGGTCAGAAGATTGATGGCCTGAGTCTTCACTATTTTATTCCCCACGTAGGTTTCTGAAGTTGTATAAAATCACCAAATAGTAAGTAGAATGAATATAACGCGTCAAGGGATTAAGAGTGAAGTATGATAAGATAGAGCGCCTCTGGTTCCTCCTCCGTGCGCAAGGACGCGTGAAAGTAGACTTTAATAGACAGTGCTCGCAAAGTTTCAGTCTTGGTTCGTTTAGTAAAGGTGAACGAAGCTGGACGATACGATAGCACCATTACACTCAGACTGAATCCCACCGGCGCCACACATAATGCATTCGATTCATCTTGATTACACTGTTACACCGCTGAAGGCAAGCTGCTGCACGCCGTTGCCTTCCTCTGCACACCTATGAATTTACCCCTTCAGGACTGGGATGCAATTTTTTCATGAGTTTTGGGTGTGATTACACGATTCTATTTACATCAGGAAAGCTCTATGAAGGTCAGATTAATGGTCAGTCTTCACTATTTTAATCCCCACATTAGTATTAGTTTCTGAAGTTGTATAAAACTGTCAAAAAGTAAGTATAATGAATTTGAAAACGTGTCATGGTACTGAAGAGGTTAAGTTATTATTCATTGTCTCAGTTTCTTGTATCAATTATTTCTACAGCTTGGAGTGGAATATTTCTGGATTTTTAAGTATGTTTTGTTGTTCTAGTGTCATGATAAGTGCTTCAGTTTTTTTCAACATTTCAGCGTCATCTTTCAACGACTTTTAAAAGGATAGCGTAGATGTCAGGTTTAGCAGATTTCAGTTCCCGTTTTGAGTTGAAAATGGTTACTTTCCAAAATTTGTCAAAATAATTGATAACATAGAATTCTTTAGTATGTATCAAAGAATTCAGATGTTAAAAGAAGTTTGTAATGAAGAAATTATAAACTAGTCAATTTTTCCTCTTCACCTCTTTATCCATCCTCCCATCCACCTCTTCTCTCCCGTATCTTCCCTCCACTACCCTCCCCTCTCTCCCAATCTGTGTTATCCTTTGGTGAGCTTGCAAGTTTTGTGATAGAGATGAAGTCAGCCATAACACACTGTCTCGAACGTATCTTTGATGCTAACAAGCCTGCCTTTCGTGTCTTTTCTTTCTGCTTCTCCCACTCTCTCTCCCAGTAAGCTACCTTCAGTCCCACACTAATCTCATCTGGTCGTTCAGCCCACTTTCATAACTGGGTCTTCATGATAAGGTACACAACAAAGGCCAACATGATGAACAAAGTGACATCAACGTCACAATGGCAAGAACTACAGTGTGACTTAAATAAACTGACACGCTGGGCAGAAAAATGGCAAATGAAATTCAATATAGAAAAATGTAAAGTCCTACACATTGGAAGTAACAATGTTCAAGCAAAATACGTAATTAATAATGTACCTCTGGCAAGTGCTGAGAATGAAAAAGATCTTGGTGTTGTTGTCTCTAAAGATCTAAAACCGAGTAAACACTGCACAGAAGCAGTGAAGAATGCAAATAAATTAGTTGGGTTCATTGGAAGAACCTTTGAATTTAAATCAGAAAAAGTTATCCTTACTTTATATAACTCATTGGTGCGTCCTCAGCTTGAATACTGTGTGCAGTTCTGGTCACCATATTACAGAAAAGACATTGAAAAACTGGAAAAGATCCAGCGTAGAGTGACCAAAATGATTCCAAGATTGAGAAACAAGCCGTATGAGGAACGACCGGAAGCATTAAATTTATCAGCTTAACAAAGCGCAGGATAAGAGGAGACCTAATCGAAGTTTTCAAAATTTTTCAGGGATACAACAACCTTGATGTAAATAAATATTTCACCATTGATCATTCCTTCATAACAAGGAATAATGGATTTAGAATTAGTATGTCTATTATTTTGTGTAACTTTTGTATGTAACTTCTTATAGATAGATATGTAGAGTTCACCGTAGGGTGAATAATAGAATCTCCTTTCATCCTTTCCTGTGAAAATTCCATGTCAGTTTTTCCATACTGCATGGTTCTTTTCAAAACTATTTTCCATGCCAGCGAAAGCTGGAGGGAGTGGTGGGTGGGGAGGAGCCTTCTCCTGTACTGTCCTGTCTCTCTTATCTGTAGCCAGTTAGAAGTAGTTACCAAACAGCCTTGAAAGGACCAAGAGGTCTGTTGCTGTTTGGCTTTCCTTTGTATTCCTTTGTATTTAAGGCCTCGTCAGACCAGCCGTCTCTGTGTATTCCCTTGTTAGTTTTATTGACCAAAATGTGCATGTTTACAGTAAATAGAAAGTTACAACATTCTCATTGGTCCAAATAAAGAAGTATACTTTTAGAATATAAATTGAAACACTGTCACCTAAGTATTTTTCAATCCCTTCAATACTGGGATAAATTTCTATCTTTAAAATTGTGTACGGTTAGACCATTTTATTTAAATTAGAAAGAGTCTATGGAGGTCAGAAAATTAATGGCCTGAGTCTTCACTATTTTAATTCCTCATATAAGTTTCCGAAGCTATTTAAAATCACCAAATAATAAGCAGAATGAATATGGAAACGCGTCATGGTACTCAAGGGATTAAGATAAGATGATGCAAAGTAACAAACACGAGCTACACTGACATTACTACCATAACTAATTACGTATAGCTCAGCATGACGTCTAGCACAATGTAGCACCGTGATGCTGCTGGAGAGTGCGTTATGTACATCCAAGAGCGAAAAGCACTACGCCAGCCAGGAACTGTTCTGTTATTCACCTGATAGCGGGAAGTCAAGCGAGTACTATTGAACATTTCAGCATCTCATCTTACGTAACTTTTTTTCTGAAGAGTGACGTGGAAGATGTCAGGGTTTTTAAGTGCGTTTCTGTTGTTCTAATGATAGTTTGGAATAGATTCTGCATCATTAAGAAGGAAGAAACTCTTGTAAATCGGCCTAATCATGTATGTGGCATTTTGAAATGGTTCTGATGAGAGTTGAAAACATTTAAGAATAAAAGCATTCGTACTTTCACTACATTTTTTTTTTCTTTTATCATTTACTACTTTTTTTTTGAGCTTCAGTATGTAAAAGTTACATATTTTGAAAAGGAAAAAAACTGACCTCTCTGTGTCGATGCAAAGAAATGTTCAACAATGCCTTCAGATCGACTTCTTATTATCTTATTCTTAAGTAACGTGATTTCTTATTGCAGTGACCTCCTCTTCTCTATTCCTTCCGTGTTTCGCTACAAGTAAATTTAATCTCTTCAGTATCAGGACGCGTTTCCATATTCATTTTGGTTACTATTTGGCAATTTTATACAGCTTCAGAAACATATCTTGGGATTAGAACAGTAACGATTCTGGCCATTAATCTTTTGACCTCCATAGACGCTTCCTAATGCAGGTAAAATTGTCGAATCACACCCAAAAATCAAGGTAAAAATACATCTTAAACAGCTACGCGAGTTTCAGGAAGGGACGACCGTGTGACTGGAAGGTTAAAACAAAACTTAGTGATGATAACTTTTACAGAACTGAGAGATAAATATTCCTGTTCCGTTTAATTTCACGTTGAGTAATTACTGCCGCCCTGTGGATTACCTGCTGTCACAAGGCGGGCTGGAGGTGCAACGGGTAATGGATGATAATTGTCTCCACCTCACATTATTAATTTTCTCCTTTGTTTTACGTATTCATCTGTCTTGGCGCAGTGTGTTGCGTTAGGTGGAATTATACGGTGTAGGAAGAACAATATAACACAAGCTGAGAAAATTGTTATAGAATTAGTATGCAACAGTAAGGCCAAAGATACACTGCTACACTGCTAGATAGATACTGTAAGGGAAACCTGTCTCTGAGTGGGTGCTGATAAGAACCGTGATAAAAGTAATGATAACCTAACTATATATGCAACAGTAAGTAGTGGAGAGCGCCTCTTTATAGATACTGCAAGGGGAGCTTCTGAGTTGGTGTACTGATAACAAGCACAAGTTGAACGAGGGATGAGTCACGCTGCAGGGGTCTGGGGGGGCTGTGGTATGTGTGGTGTTGCTGGATGCCTTACCGCAAGCTGTGAGGGTTTGCTGCAGTGGCGTGCCTTCCCATACTGATTCACTGTCTGGTCCTGCTCGCTACTCCATACCCTGCTGGAGGTTCGAATGCAAAATATCACACTAGCTTTCATTTAACTTAACGCGTTTCTTCAATATAAACTTTGGTTTGCTAAGACTACCAATGAGGTTTTGCAGGTTGTTGAAGACTACGATTTTTTTTTCATGTAGGAAGGGAAAACTGGCCAAGGGCAATATAGAATGAAAAAAAAAAAATAGCCTACTTAGTCGCCAGTCCCCTTAGAAGTCCGAAAGAGTTAGCCAATAAGGGATAAATGTCTTGAAACACTCGTTTACACGCTTTCATTTAAATTAACGTGTTTCTTCAATATAAACTTGACTAGTTTGCTAAGACTATCAGTGAGGTTTTGCAAGGTTGTCAATAGATCAGACATACAATTGAAGGGAACGTAAAACAAAATATAAGTACAGTTTACTTCACTTAAGACCGTGAGAGTGCCTTTGGACTCTTCACGTGTCTAGAGTGCATTAAGGAGTCGATGGGAGAAGAGATGAGGGTCAAAGTAATGATTATAGTGGTAATGTAAAGTACATATCGTATACACCACTGTGTTGGGTAGGGAATAGATGAGACGTAACGAACTAAAAATATTAAAATAGTTACTTTATAGAATCCACTGAAAGGTTTCGTACAGTTCATTGTTGGCTTTGCTTAGTATTGAACGAAGAAAAGAGGAGGAGAAGGAAATCAAGAAGAGGAGGAGGAAAGCAAGAAGAGGAGGAGGAGTAGGAGGAAGAGAAGTCACGTCCCTCTTTACCACACCAGGGAGACTTTGAGATTATAATAGCACAGGATTTTGTGAATGTTAACCTCTGAGGTGTTCGCGGTTCACAGGTCTCCGTGGTAGCGCCGCGACCTCTGCCTCTATAACATTACCCATAAAATGACTGGGAAGCGCCGCGGGACAAGAAGGAACTGTGAACATAGCTTGACTGTGTGTGTGTGTGTGTGTGTGTGTGTGTGTGTGTGTGTGTGTGTGTGTGTGTGTGTGTGTGTGTGTGTGTGTGTGTGTGTGTGTGTGTGTGTGTGTGTGTGTGTGTGTGTGTGTGTGTGTGTGTGTGTGTGTGTTTCAGGGATGAAAGAGTGAGATAAGGAAGTCAGGAAGGAAACGAAAGATGAAAGTAATATTAGACCAAAGGATATTCTCTCTCTCTCTCTCTCTCTCTCTCTCTCTCTCTCTCTCTCTCTCTCTCTCTCTCGCTCTCGCTCTTGCTCTCACTCTTGCCCTATCCAAGTTTAATTTCCTCATTAGGGACTCCTGGCGAGGCTTATTAGGGGAAAGTATGTCTCTGCCCCATTGTCCGACATTCACCGGAACACACAGCGCCTCGAGGTAATGCAACGTAATTAACTCACCTAAGGAGCTCCATCCCCACCTGTCTGATGCAGCCAGGTGAAGTGGCCACGTGAAGCACCCCTACGGAACTTAGTCAATTACCGCTCACTTACTCGCTTACTATACCCACTTTACTCTAACTTACCTGTGTATGTATCGGAAACACAGACCCACACACACACTCACACACACACTCACACACACACACACACACACACACACACACACACACACACACACACACACACACACACACACACACACACGGGAAATTGCCTCACTCCATTGTATATGTATTGTATAGTTGAGAGTGAAAGTTTACTGTATAGGCATCGTCTATAAAGAGATTGCTACCACGTGTAAGCCTGATGACACACACACACACACACACACACACACACACACACACACACACACACACATTGGGACACTTATACTTTAGTCTTATGCTCCTGTGTGTGTGTGTGTGTGTGTGTGTGTGTGTGTGTGTGTGTGTGTGTGTGTGTGTGTGTGTGTGTGTGTGTGTGTGAGGTTCCCAGCAAGTTCCTTCCCCGCTGCGTGTTGCCGGTACGTATCAGCACAAAGAAGGCGGCAAGGACAGTTATTTAGGCTCACATGAGTGGGCGCATGAAGAAGGGTAATTGCTTCTTTGTGTCAAGCTGCCTTTATTTCCTTTGATTACACGTACGGCGAATTATGTGTAAAGTGTGCTGTGTGTGTGTGTGTGTGTGTGTGTGTGTGTGTGTGTGTGTGTGTGTGTAAGTAAGTAAGTAAGTAAGTAAGTAAGTAAAGTTTATTGCCATTTTTAAGGAATACAGGCAGATTTACAATCAATAAATATGTCAGGCATGGTCTGTCGAGTCGAAACTTCTAAGACAGACGGTTTTAATTAAAGATTATATGCAATGAGAGCAGAAAAATAGTTTTACATAATATCTAACCTAGTTAGGGAGTTTCACTGTAAAGTTAACTTGCATACACTCTGCTGTCACCAAGGTAGAAACCTAACTAATACATTCTATAGTCTGATTGTGACACCATATATACAAACATTCAATAAATAAAAGTATGAGAAAAAAAGAAAAAAGTAATAATAAACGGACACACAACACAAAGCATAGGTACAAGTTTATGCTGAATTTTGTTCTATCAAAATATGTTTCTTTATTTTGTTTTGTATGCTTGTATGTTGAAATTACTAAGAAGTTTGATCTGGTTTGGCAGGTTGTTATACAAGTTCTGGCCGTTACATATGACGCTATTCTTATATATTGTAGTTCTAAAGGTAGGGCATCTTAAATTTACATTATTTCTGCAGTATGAACGGGATTATCAACGACTGTAAATATTTAGTTCTGTCCAACAGACTTGTAAATTAAAAGAAGCGTGAAGTATTTGTGTATGGAAACAATATTAAGAATATTTTCTCTACTCTTGTAGAATCATATTTTTTTATGAAGAAGATACATCTTAAAATTTTATTTTGTTCTATTTTTTATTTATTAAGAAATGAAGGCCATATACTTGCCCACGGTGAGACACAGTGTGCGAGGTGAGGGTAGCAGAGAGTGTGATATATGCTGATCATCGCTTCTGAAGTTAAGTTGTGCCGAACGCGATACAAAATACCTGTAATCTTCGAGAGTTTTAATCGTACATCTTCAATGTGTGTGTGTGTGTGTGTGTGTGTGTGTGTGTGTGTGTGTGTGTGTGTGTGTGTGTGTGTGTGTGTGTGTGTGTGTGTGTGTGTGTGTGTGTGTGAGCGATTTTTTTATGGCTTTGTTTCTCTCACTATTCTCTCTTTTCATTCTACTTACTTTTACTTTCTCCCTTTGTGTTCTCCTATTGTTTTTACACAGTTTTTTTTTTCTTTGTCTCCTCTCTCTCTTTCCTTTTTCCTTCTTCCTCTCTATCAATTGTAAGGTAATGTTTAACACATCTTGGCTGCTTGGCTGTAATTCACCACCACCACGGTCGCCTGCTGGTCACCCAGCCAGTCTTCCCCATTACGGAGCGAGCTCAGAGCTCATAGACAGATTTTCGGGTAGGACTAAGACCACAACACACTCCACACACCGGGAAAGCGAGGCCACAACCCCTCGAGTTACATCCCGTACCTATTTATTGCTAGGTGAACAGGAGCTACACATTAAGAGGCTTGCCCATTTACCTCGCCGCCTCCGGGACTCGAACCGGACCCTCTCGATTGTGAGTCGAGCGTGCGTGTGTGTGTGTGTGTGTGTTTCACTCTATGATCTGCTGCAGTCTCTGACGAGACAGCCAGACGTTACCCTATGGAACGAGCTCAGAGCTCATTATTTCCGATCTTCGGATAGGCCTGAGACCAAGCACACACCACACACCGGGACAACAAGGTCACAACTCCTCGATTTACATCCCGTACCTACTCACTGCTAGGTGAACAGGGGCTACACGTGAAAGGAGACACACCCAAATATCTCCACCCTGCCGGGGAATCGAACCCCGGTCCTCAGGCGAAGCCAGCGCTCTAACCACTGAGCTACCGGGTATGTGTGTGTGTGTGTGTGTGTGTGTGTGTGTTTCACTGTTTGATCTGCTGCAGTCTCTGACGAGACAGCCAGACGTTACCCTACGGAACGAGCTCAGAGCTCATTATTTCCGATCTTCGGATAGGCCTGAGACCAGGCACACACCACACACCGGGACAACAAGGTCACAACTCCTCGATTTACATCCCGTACCTACTCACTGCTAGGTGAACAGGGCCTACACGTGAAAGGAGACACACCCAAATATCTCCACCCGGCCGGGGAATCGAACCACGGTCCTCTGGCTTGTGAAGCCAGCGCTCTAACCACTGAGCTACCGGGCGTGTGTGTGTGTGTGTGTGTGTGTGTGTGTGTGTGTGTGTTTGTCTCTTTTTATCTCTTTATTGGTTTACTTTCTAAAAGGAACATTGCTTGCAAGTTAAGTGAAGTTTCGACTCTTACTCTAACACAGGACTTAAACATGCTGAAAAAAAAATTATATAGCGTGTCTCCCTTCCTCCCTAGTTTTCAATCTCCGTGTATTCTTATGGCGGGAATCACCTGCCATCACCGGAATTTGTGAGTATATTCCCCGATAAATATATTCCGCGTTCCTGCGGGAAGGGAAAGCGATGCCCACAAATTAATAAAAAGTTTCCCCCTTCCTAGAGGCAGAAGGCGATACCTGAGGGATGCATCCTTCATCGCCTCCAGCTGCGCCGCTGAGCACCGTCCCCGAGGCCCCGCCAGGCATAAATCTCGACCGTAATATCTCAGGTGGATTTTATATCTTAAGTTCCTTGACGGGCGGCGCTGTGAGAGGCATCGCGGCACGACAGGGCGAGGCAGGCAGGTATTTATATTCAGGGCAGGCGCACCGGGAGGCGGGCGTGAAGGCAGACGAGAACAGACAAGACACGGCAAGACACGACGAGACAAATCAAGCCACACTGACGGAAAATAACTCATGAGGAGAAACCTTAAAAAGATTGAGGGTCTTAGAGGAAGGAAGAAAAGGTGCATTGTCTCCCAGGGGCGCCAGGCAACCCTCCCCTCGCTGGCTGGGAAAACTGGCACTTTCGCTCATCCTCATTCGTGTGTCATCTTCCCCCGTGTTTTGGGACGAGTCCGCCGTAAAGGAAAGTCAGGAAGTGTGAAGAGGAAGGTGGGAAGTCACTCTCTTTCCTCCAGTGTGAAGAATGGCGAAAGTAAGGGTTATTGCTTTCCCCTCATGGTTATTGCCTTCCCTCAGGGGCTGTTCCTTAGAATCTTGACTTTTTGAGATCACTTAACCCCTTTTCTCCTGAGACACATTTTTACCTTGAGATTTGTGTACAATTATACCATTTTATTGATATTAGGAAGGGTATATGGAGGTCAGAAGATTAATGGCCACGTTCTTCACTATTTTAATCTCCCACATGAGTTTCTGAAGCTGTATGAAATCGCCAAATAGTAGCCAGAATGAATATAAAAACGAATCATGGTAGCCAAGAGGTTAATAGTGTTGATTTATGTTACTGGTAGTTCAGATTGTCATGGGTTTATCTCTCTCCTTCTCATCTGTGAATGTAAAGTGTTATACTTAGTGTCATTATGTTGAATATGTGTAAAGTTTTATATTTTTTCTTTCAAGGTTTTTTGGGGGGAGTGAAGAAAAATCATAATTCAGAAGGAAAGGAAAAATTTAAGAAAGTTTCTTACTTTTCTTTTTTTCTTTTTTTTTACTGCAATTCTGATTTTTCCGTCTTCACTCTTCTTAACGTCCTCTGCCTTCGCCTCCTCCTCCTCCTCCTCCTCCTCCTCCTCCTCCTCCTCTTCATCCTCCTCTCAGCAACATCACCCAGCTGCTACGTTTTACCTCAACACTCCCGCTCCTAGCCACTTCCATCCTCTTCCCCCTGCAGGCCCCAGCATTACCACCAGTGCCACCCACCAGGGCAGACGGTCCCCATTAGAATGTATTGCAGCACAAAGTAATAGCCTTGCAGTACCCCGGGCAAGAGGGTGCTGCTGTCTCCTCCTCCTCCTCCTCCTCTTTCTCCTCTGTCGCCCCGGGTCTCCTTTCACGGTCCAGCTGGCACCGTGTAGTAACCAGCTGTCACGGTTCATGAGGCTCAGGGTCCCTCGAATGCCATCAATAGGTCGAGAGGTTGTTTGGCAGTCGTTACGGTACACGGTCCTGGCCACAATTATTTCCCCGTGAAAGAATAGGCAGATTAATAGCACAAGTCGAGTCTGAATTTCTTTTTGTGTGTGTGAGAAAGAAGGAGTAAAAAAGATTGGCAAAACGCAGTGACGGAGGACTGAGAGGGGTGGAACGTAAAGGAGGTGAATAAAAGACACTGAGGCGGAGGAGAGAAAGGCGGAAATTAAGGAAAGATAATTCTGGGGTGGGGAGAAGCACGACCTTGTGAAATAAGAAAAAAAAAATAAAGGAAAAAAAGTGTTTGAGCGCAGCAGCAATAATAGAAGTAAAGAAAGCTGTGAAAGGAGCAAAGTAAGAAGATTAAAGAGCAAACAAGAAAAGGAGGAAGAGGAAGAGGAAAAGAAGGAGAATGAGAAAGAGACGTGAGGATAAAAATAAGAAAAAAAATAGATAGCAGGAGAGAGAGAGAGAGAGAGAGAGAGAGAGAGAGAGAGAGAGAGAGAGAGAGAGAGAGTAGAAAAAAATAGAAGTTGATGTGGTCTGGTGGGGATCATGGAGACAGTGATGATGATAGTGGTGGTGGTGGTGGTGGTGATAGTGGTGGTTGAGGGGGTGGAGGGAGCAGCCAGCACACACACACACACACACACACACAGAGGGCGAGGGACTGGCCATGTGTGGGAGTGTAGTAAGTGTCTAGGCTGAGTAACCCTGCCTCTCAGCCTCGGCCTTGTCCCTCCGCCACGTTATATAAACAAAATGCCGAGCACGTTCCTCCGTTCCTCCCGCGCCTCACCTCCTCCCTCCCGTTCCCTTCCCCTCCAACACCAACAGTCACGCTGCGATGAGTCCTATTCCCTGTCTCCCTCCTCCTCCTAGTATTCCTCCTCCTCCTCCTCCTCCTCCTCCTCCTCCTCCTCCATCGTGTGCTCAAAATGAAATTCCAATAGCTTGTTACCAAAATCCTTACTGCTACTACTACTACTGCTACAACTACTACTACTACTACTACTACTACTACTACTACTACTACTACTACTACTACTACTATAACAATCGCCATCACTACTACTACTACTACTACTACTACTACTACTACTACTACTACTACTACTACTACTACTACTACTACTACTACTACTACTACTGCTACTACTACTACTACACTCCTCTAAGTGATAATGAAGCAAGTTTGTATTCCAGTCTTCCTCTTACACTTGCAAACCTTCCTTCTGTATTCCTATTGTTGCTTGCATTTTTTTCCCCTAGTGAGTCTCAGTTTCTCTCTCTCTCTCTCTCTCTCTCTCTCTCTCTCTCTCTCTCTCTCTCTCTCTCTCTCTCTCTCTCTCTCTCTCTCTCTCTCTCTCTCTCTCTCTCTCTCTCTCTCTCTCTCTCTCTCTCTCTCTCTTTTCACGTACTGGACTCCCTTCCATCCTCCTCCTCCTCCTCCTCCTCCTCCTCCTCCTCCTCCTCCTCCTCACAGCATCAAGGTTCTATAGCCCATCTTTTCTACGGACTGAAACGTCCTTCAACTCTCTCTCTCTCTCTCTCTCTCTCTCTCTCTCTCTCTCTCTCTCTCTCTCTCTCTCTCTCTCTCTCTCTCTCTCCTCTCTCCTCCTCCTCTCTCTCCTCCTCCTCCTCCTCCTCCTCCTCCTCCTCCTCCTCCTCCTCCTCCTCCTCCCTCCTCCTCCTCCTTTCCCTCCTCCTCCTCTTCCTCCTCTTCCTCCTCTTCCTCCTCCTCCTCCTCCTCCTCCTCCTCCTCGCTTTTGCAACATAGTGGTCGCTCTTCGCAAGTTCTCCAAACCTACTTAATGCGTATCTTTATTTGTGTTTTTTATTTCCTTTTTTTTTTTATTCTCGTAGCTGTTTCTTTATACCAACATAGATACTCCTCCTCCTCCTCTTTTTCTTTTTTTTCTTCTTCTTCCTCCTCCTCCTCCTCCTCCTCCTCCTCCTCTTCTTCTTTGTCTTCTTTTTTTTCTAGCGGTCTGTTTTTTTGTTTTGTTTTTTTTGTTCTCGTGGACTCAGTAGCTGTGTTTTTTTTCCACTCTTCGTGTTTTTCGCCTTATTATGTTTTTTTGTTGAGTTTTTTTTGTGTATAGGAGGTGTTATTGTGTGTGTTGTGTGTGTGTGTGTGTGTGTGTGTGTGTGTGTCGATAGCTTGATTTCAGTAACGCGGGAAACTCAGTCTTCCTCTCCTTTAAATTTTGTAGTTTTTTCCTCCTGTTTTCTCTCTCCTCTTCTTCCTCCTCCTTCTCCTCTTCCTCTTCCTCTTCCTCTTCCTCTTCCTCTTCCTCTTCCTCCTCCTCCTCAGTGACTCAACACAAGTCTCGTCACTGGAATGGTCTCCGTCAGCCTACCATGAACACAACACACGCCTATCTACCATTCACACCTTATCTCTCTCTCCTTCCAGACGCACCGCCCACCGCGCCCATGGACACACACACACACACACACACACACACACACACACACACACACACACACACAGTACTTATCCTTCTTTCTCTTCGTTTGTTCATATGAGGGTGAAAATAACTCTCTCTCTCTCTCTCTCTCTCTCTCTCTCTCCTCTCTCTCTCTCTCTCTCTCTCTCTCTCTCTCTCTCTCTCTCTCTCTCTCTCTCTCTCTCTCTCTCTCTCTCTCTCTCTCTCTCTCTCTCTCTCTCTCTCTCTCTCTCTCAGGCGTGATTCCCTTCGGTGAGAGGCTGAGAGAGGCTTGTGAGAGTGGGACATCACGGTCACCCTCTTCCCTAGACACTTCCTTTTCCCTCCTCCTCCTCCTCCTCCTCCTCCTCCTCCTCCTGTTCCATCCGTCTTCTCCTCTTTTTTCTATTTTTTTCGTCTTACTCCACTTTCTTTTCTCTTTTCCCTTCTCCTCCTGTTTCTCTTCCTCCTCCTCCCCCTTCTCTTCTTCCTTCTCTTTTGCCACCTCACAATCTTGTTTCTAGTATTATTATTATTAAATTTATGATCATTATTATTATTATTATTATTATTATTATTATTATTATTATTATTATTATTATATTATTATATTCTTCGTCTTATTAGGACGTACAGATTTGCTGCTGCTGTTTTTTTTTTCTGTCCTTTGTGTTTTTTTTTATGTTTTTTGTATCAAGTAAATTATTTTTCTCTCTCTCTCTCTCTCTCTCTCTCTCTCTCTCTCTCTCTCTCTCTCTCTCTCTCTCTCTCTCTCTCTCTCTCTCTCTCTCTCTCTCTCTCTCTCTCTCTCTCTCTCTCTCTCTCTCTCTCTCTTCTTCTTCCCCCTTCTCATCTTCTTATATTCCTCTCTTCCCTTTCTAACCTGCCTTACCTTATTCTCGCATCTTATTTATTATTTTCCTTCTTTTGTCCCTCCTCGTCCTTCCTCTTATTTATTCCACCTCGTCTTTGTATTTCCTTTCTTCCTCCCGTGCTTCCTTCCTCTTCGTGTTCCTTTTTCGCCGTCTCTTCCATTTATCTCCCCTTCCTCCATTTGTTTTTGCATATGTGCGTGTCTGGGTGTCTGTGTGTGTGTGTGTGTGTGTGTGTGTGTGTGTGTGTGTGTGTGTGTTTCCTTCTTTCATTCCTTCTCTTGCATATTTACTACCTTTCTATCTTTACTTTTCCCTCCCCTTCCTCCTCCTCCTCCTCCTCCTCCTCCTCCTCCTCCTCCTCCTCCTCTCCTCTTAATCTACTTCCACGTCTCTGTAACAGTTAAAGTGAAATAGTTACTCATACAGACAGCATTGTAAGGACCATGTTATTTTAGTATTTGAACTTCCTTTGTATTCGTTTACATTCTTCCTCCTCCTCCTCCTCCTCCTCGTTCCTCCTCCTCCTCCTCCTCCTCCTTGTGGTCACCTCTTATGTTATCAATAGAATCACTCTTGCAAGATCTTAGTGGGTGTACTAAACCATTATTTTGCAATTTTTTTTTTCTCTCTCTCGTCGATTTACATGGGCAAGCTCTAGAAGGAAGCCATTTCAGGCCTCATCCATCTTAATAGTGATCTATATAAGCTCATCTCATAGTCAACCAAGCCGTCTCCACCTCTCTGATAGGACGTCATGTCGTGGCTAACCAGTCTAAATGCTAATTTTTCACCTCTCCCTTCCTTCATCTCCCTACCTCTGCCCCTTGTCCTTCTAACCCTCTCTCTGCCTCTCTTCCTTCATCTCTCTACCTCAGCGCTTCTCTTTCTATCCCTCTTTCTGCCTCTCTTCCTTCATCTCTCTACATCAAATCTTGTCTTTCTAACTCTCTCTCTGCTTCTCTTCCTTCATCTTCCTGTTCCAGCCACTGTCCTTTTAATCCTCTTTGTCTCTGTTCCTTTATCTCCTTCTTGTTCCAGCTTCTGTCCTTCTAACGCTCTCTCTGTCTCTCTGCCAGCCTCCCACCTTCTTCCCCCTTTCACCTGTAGCAGTAAGACAGTCTTTCCCCGTAGGTAGTGTATGGAGGGCTGTGTGAGGTGCGGCCACTTCAACATGTTCTGCTCTTCATTGGGTGAGTGTTGGTGTGGATGTATAGAAAAGACTTTTCCATACGAGAGATCACTTTTTTGGTGTTGTTTTGTATTGTCATTGCTATTAACTTTATTATTCTAGAAGTGACTTGAGGTTGATTTGGAAGGTTTTGGTAATAGATGGATCGACAGATGTTCATGTTTTTATACTTAATGATTCTCTTATTCAATTTTCTTTTGCATTTTGTTGGTTAGAACAACGTAAAGAGAGACTTAATAGATCATTCACTTGCATATTTGTTTGCTTATGTGTGTGTGCTTGTATGACACTGCGAATCTCAAATTAGAGGTGAGGAGAAGTCCAGTTAGAGAGAGAGAGAGAGAGAGAGAGAGAGAGAGAGAGAGAGAGAGAGAGAGAGAGAGAGAGAGAGAGAGAGAGAGAGAGAGAGAGAGAGAGAGAGAATTGGGAGAACAGACAAAAACAGACAGACAAACGGAGAGAAACAGACACACAGCGACAGAATTAACTAGCAAAGGAAGGTGCGAGAGAAATAAAGGAGAGGAAGGCAAGGTGTGGTAATGATGGGAGAGCCACCAGCGGGCCTGTTCCACTTCAAAGCTCATGCGGAACACGCGGCGCTGGGCTGTCGGCCGCTGGCATGAGGAAGAACACTTGGGGCCTGAACACCTCTACCTTTTCATTTCCCTCCCTCCTTCTCCCCTTCTCTCCATCCCTCCTTCCCTCCATTCCTCCCATGCAGGTGTTGGAGGAGGAGAAGGAAAAGAAAAGGTCTCGCCCGGTCGATTCTTGTACGCAATGTTCCTTTTTTACTCACTCCCTCTCTCTCTCTCTCTCTCTCTCTCTCTCTCTCTCTCTCTCTCTCTCTCTCTCTCTTTTCTATTAATAATGTATAAATCTTGTTAATCTGTCACTGTAACGACAAAAATCACTCTTAAAAACTGGTGTAGCTTTAACTGGAGCCTTTATAAAGTAGCGTATAGGTGGAGGTGCCGCTCAGAATGTGGTCTTCCCTTTGCACGGTGAGAAAGCTCCTTTGATAATGCTTGAGCGCCGTGCCACGTAACGGAAGCCTTGTTACCCGTGCGTGCAGCCAATTAGTTCAGGAATCGCCTTTGAATGACTCGGGTTCACTGGATTGATTCTTTAGAGAGTTTTCTTGGGGGGAGTGTAAAGTGTCATTGCGTTCACTGAGGAGTTACTGGGTCAGGGTACAATGGTAGGTCGTGGATCACTGGAGTCTGCGCCGCGTCTCGCTTGGAAGCCTTGAGCTGTGCCCCCTGCCACGAGAGAGAGAGAGAGAGAGAGAGAGAGAGAGAGAGAGAGAGAGAGAGAGAGAGAGAGAGAGAGAGGTAGAGAGAGAGAGGAGGGAGAGGAGAGGTAGGCAAGTAAAAGGACCTAACAACCAGACAGACAAAGCAAAACATTTCATCAGTTTGTCGTCACTTAACCATTAAAAACTTGCCTTGATATCCGATCTCCATCAAATACAGAAGGAAAAACTGGTCTTGTCCGAAAATGTCATTTAAAAAACTATAATCTCAAGACTCAACGTGCCAAAAATGTGGAGGAAGACAGAAAGAGAGAGAAAACTATAGTGTGAATGAAGACAGCGAGACAGTCATAGGCGAGGTAGTACGTGTAGTAAGACAGGCGCTAACATGAGGGAGGAGTGCAATCAGAAGAACCGTCGGGAAATACCAGAATAACACTCCGGGGTGGGAATGACCATAAAGATAGGGAAACTATAGTGTGAAGGAAGATAGCGAGCCGGACATAGGCGAGGCAGTAAGTGCAGTAAGACAGGCGCTAACATGAGGGAGGAATGCAAGCAGGAGAGGCGTCGGGAAATACCAGAATAGCACTCAGGGCGGGAATGACAGATGGGGGTTTTTTCACGGTCGCCCACGTGCGTTGGTGGCGATGCTTGCGTCACGCGTGCTACTGACCTGTGTACTGATTGGGCCGGCCACGCGTGTTGTCACAGTGAATTTTATACCAGTTACGGAAAATATTTTGTTTATTTATAGCAATTTTAAGCTAGAAATAGATATAAATTGAGTGTTATATTTAATTAAACCTTACACCACTGAAAGAAAATAGGTTGTCTTATGTTTATTTAAAGCAATTTAGTGTTAGACATAAGATAGGACTGGGAATGTTGAAAAGAAACACCCTCTTAAAGAACATATTTTGATCACAAAGAGCAGAACGAGAAGCTAAACTAATCGAGAATTACTATTAACCCCCTTGAGTATCATGATGCGTTTTCATATCCATTCTGATTACTTCTTGGTGATTTTGTACAGGTTCAGAAACATATTTGGGAGATTAGAAGAGTGAAAAGTGGCCATTAATCTTCTGACTTTCATAGACCCTTTCTAATGTAAATAAAATTGTCTAATCGTACCCAAAAATCAAGGTAGAAATGCGTCTCAGTATTGAAGGGATTAAAAGATCGCTATTATATAAATGAAATCATCCTTTTAGAGATATTTCGGTCATAAAGATCCCTATAGCACTGGGAGAGAGAGAGAAGTAATGAATACCAGCCCTGTTATTAAGTTGCCTTCATATCTGAGTGAAGATCCTTGTTGCTTGCCGCCCCTCGCCTCACACAAAGCTGCGTTCGTTGCTCGCAGGGAACATGTAAGTCATTTGATCCAATCGGCGATGTGCGAAAAATGGATGAGAGGCGAAACGAAGAGGCGGGAACAGGTGCAGTGAATCGAGCAGCCGATGAGAGTGAACACCAGGAATGAAAGATTGTGTGCCATTAAAGGAAAGTCAGAAAGGGAAGCAGGAAAAGGAGAGGAAGGTGTCGTGAGAATTAACGGGGAAGAAGGAAGGTTGTATACGATTAACAGAAAATTAGAAAGGGAAGCAGAGAAAGGAAGAAGATAAGGTCTCATGAGATTTGATAAGGATATTTAAAGACTATTTATGATATAGAAAAGCTAGAAGGAAGTGAGAGTCGAAATGAATATGAGAAATGGAAGACTTGGGAATATATAAGTAATAAGAAAAGAGAGGAGGAAAATTAGAGTAAAAATTAACATAAGAGATGAAAGAGTTTTGAATGATGAACTGAGAATTAGAAGAATTGATAAGAGGAAGGAAAGATGAAACAAGAAAGATGCTTACTAATACTCGTACAGACCTTAGCGTAAGACGAACTTCTGACATACAGTGACGAGTTCCCAGTACACATATAATAACGCACTACTTCTATCACTATCATCAGCACATCACTCACAAAACCTTCTGTTGTCTTCTTGTTATCACCAGTCTCACCATTACAACAATCACAATAACTACCGTCTCGACCCGTCCTCTACCCAGTCACTCTTCTCTACTCCCCCACCACCGCCGCCGCGCCTCACCACTGCGTAATCCCTATCATTGCTCAGAAGGAGGAAAGAAAAGTATTAAAACTCTGCCTCCATCTCGTTAGCATACGAAAACAATGTGAAATGGAAAGAAAAAGAGTGGAGATAAACCCTCAATGAAGGCAAGACGGACTTATTTTTCTCATTTGCATAAGATTTCAGACGCCTCTTGATGTATGCATGAGAAAACAATGAATCATGAGCGTTATCAGTCGGTGGAGATAAGAAAATAATGCAGTAAAGCTCATATTTTCTTCGTTTTCTTCAACTTTTTTAGATGTGGACCCTTCGCAATTTTTTTTTTTTTTTTTTCAACAGCACAGGATGACTATTTAAGTTATATCTCACAAAATAAACATAAGGTTCAATAAAGAAAGATTCCCTAAAGATTCTACGTCCTTGAAACACGATATCTGTGTAAAAAAAAAAGTCCATTAATATTAGCAAGGTAGACTTAACTAACACTTACCTGTCTTCTGTAAGCACGAGACAGTGAATCATATCCGAAACACTTTTCACTGCACATCCACTAAATTTCAAAGGCTTTAGTTGAGGTGACACAAGTTTATAAAGGTGTTTTATAGTTTTAGTGACAAGATTTCTGCATTATCAACCGGAGAGAAAGACAGAAACCTTTGCAAACTGTTTAGATGAGAGTGCACTAAGTTTCTGAATACTGAGCAATGGACGAAAACAAGAGAAAAAGGAAGTGAACTACAAGATAAAAACCGGAAAACTTGTCAACATTACTCACTTAGCGATGGTTGGACAGCATAGACGGGCAGTGGCGGCTTTCTTCTATTCCGTCGAAGTTTGCAGAGGCCAATGTAGCAAATGACGAACCAGAGCACGCAGATAAAGACGATGATACTGACGCAGATGGTCCAGATGATAGCATTGGTCACTTGCATCATGGTAGTGGTTGGCAGGCTGGCTGGTAAGGTGGGATGGGATGGGAGGAAACAGGGAGGGGGAAGAGGAGGATGAAGGATTACGAGATTGTTAAAGAAGTCTCATTATCTGAATGTGGAGTGCGTGAGAGAGATAATGTGGAAGAGGAGAGGAGGTAGAGATGGTAAGAGGGATGGAGGAAGAGGAGGAGTGTCAAGGTAACCCATTTTGTTGAAGGGTTACCTTGTGTTTAGCGATTGTCAAGTGTTTCTTTTCGCCTCTTCGTCTGTTTTTTTTTTTTTTCGCCACCTTTCCTTGCTATTGCACACACGCTGACACCTCCACCTTTCTCCTTTCCTCTGTTTCCTTTTATTTATTTATTTTTCTTAAGGGTTCTTGTCCCCTTGTTCACTTGTTCACCTCACTCACTGTTCTTTGGTCGTCTGTTCCTATGTAGTCTTTATTCAATAATTTTCAGTCTCTTAGGAATTGCCAAGGTTTAGTTCACAATGTTTCAGATCTAAGGAATTAACTCACTTGTCATATTCGTTCAGTGCTTTCATTTCTCAACCATTCTAGTTTCCGGTTTACCATTATAGGATCACGTCAGCCTTACCAAAACTACGTTACATGTTTTGGTTTCGCCTCACGGATGCAATGTAATGAAATCTCACTCGCACACTTCGCCTGAGACCTGAAAGAGAGAGTCAAGTTGTTTTATACTATCTAAAACTCACTTTTTAATACCCAGCATCAAGTCACAATATCACTGAACGTGTACTGATTCTATTGGAGAGAGAGAGAGAGAGAGAGAGAGAGAGAGAGAGAGAGAGAGAGAGAGAGAGAGAGAGACAGGCTTGTGTAGAGTTAAGCCGCGTGTGTTTGTCGTCAGTGAATTTGTGATAGAGAAGATGAATGTATACAAAGAGGGAAAAGACGAGTGTTTTTTAAGTAAATGACTCAGGTGGTAAAATGAATGAGACTAGAGAAGGGTTGGGGAGATAGAGAGGGAGAAAGGAAAGAAGGAAGGAAAAAAGGATAGGGGGAAACAAGGGAGAAGTGAAAGGAGAGATCGAGTGAAATGAAAGAAAAAACAAGAAAGACAGAAAGAAAAGAAGGAAGAGGAGTGGAAAGAGGAAGTAAAGGAGAGCGTGTACAAAGGAATACAAAGGAAAGCCAAACAGCAACAGACCTGTTGGTCCTTTCGAGGCTGTTTGGTAACTACTTCTAACTGGCTACAGATAAGAGAGACAGGACAGTACAGGAGAAGGCTCCTCCCCACCCACCACTCCCTCCAGCTTTCGCTGGCATGGAAAATAGCTTGGAAAAGTACCATGCAGTATGGAAAAAACTGACATGGAATTTTCACAGGAAAGGATGAAAGGAGATTCTATTATTCACCCTACGGTGAACTCTACATATCTATCTATAAGAAAGTTAATATAGTATCATGTTTAATTATTCAGACAAGAAGAGAGCTTGTTGGGGTTATTCTTTAAATATTTATCAATTTTGTTTTTGAATGATGCAATGGAAGTACTGTTTACTATTTCTGAAGGAAGCTTATTCCAAATGTTAACTATTCTATTAAAGAAAAAGTGCTTTGCCTCGTGGGTTTTAAAGCGTTTTGGTGTAATTTTAAATCCATTATTCCTTGTTATGGTGGAATGATCAATAGTAAAATATTTATTGACATCAAGGTTGTTGTATCCCTGAAAAATTTTGAAAACTTCGATTAGGTCTCCTCTTATCCTGCGCTTTGTTAAGCTGAATAAATTTAATGCTTCCAGTCGTTCCTCATACGGCTTGTTTCTCAATCTCGGAATCATCTTGGTCACTCTACGCTGGATCCTTTCCAGTTTTTCAATGTCTTTTCTGTAATATGGTGACCAGAACTGCACACAGTATTCAAGCTGAGGACGCACCAATGAGTTATATAAAGTAAGGATAACTTTTTCTGATTTAAATTCAAAGGTTCTTCCAATGAACCCAACTAATTTATTTGCATTCTTTACTGCTTCTGTGCAGTGTTTGCTCGGCTTGAGATCTTTAGACACCACAATACCAAGATCTTTTTCATTCTCAGCACTTTCCAGAGGTACATTACTCATTACGTATTTTGCTTGTACATTGTTACTTCCAATGTGTAAGACTTTACACTTTTCTATATTGAATTTCATTTGCCATTTTTCTGCCCAGCGTGTCAGTTTATTTAAGTCACACTGTAGTTCTTGCCATTGTGACGTTGATGTAACTTTGCTCATTATTTTGGTGTCGTCCGCGAATTTGCTTATTTTACAAGTGATTCCTTCATCAATATCATTAATATAAACAATGAAAAGAACTGGTCCTAATACAGAGCCTTGAGGAACACCACTTTTCACATTGTGCCACTCTGATTCTTTTCCATTTATAACAACTCGTTGCTTTCTGTCAGAGAGCCAGTCTTCCAACCATTTCAGGGTATTTCCAGCTATGCCGTGAGCTTTTACTTTGCTGATTAGCCTCTTGTGAGGGACAGTGTCGAAAGCTTTCTGGAAATCAAGATAAATAACATCCACTGCTTTTGTCTCGTCATACGAGTTAAAAACTTCATAAAAGAAGTCTAGTAGGTTTGTTAAGCAGGATCTCTTGTTTCTGAAACCATGTTGTGAATCCTTCATGATCTTATTTTCTTCTAAAAATTTGACAATCTTATCTCTGATTATCGTTTCCATCAGCTTGCACACTACTGAAGTAAGGCTGATTGGTCTGTAATTAGCTGGGAGTGATTTATTTCCTTTCTTGAAAATGGGCGTGACATTTGCTAGCTTCCACTCCTGGGGACTTTCCTGCTTGTAAAGTTTTATTGAATATAATCGTGAGTGGTTTCACGAGCTCATTTTTCGCTTCTTTGAGAAGCCTGGGTGATATCTTGTCTGGTCCAGGCGTTTTGTTTACGTTCATGCTGTTCATGACTGTGAGGATTTCATTTTCTGTAACTATGAAGTCAGGCAGTGTTTTGCCTTGTGCCTGAGGCTCTGGCATGGGCAGACTATTTTGGACATCTTCAGTCGTGAAGACTGTTGAGAAGAATCTATTTAGGACGTTTGCCATTTCAGCTTCGTTATCTATTTGGTTTCCGTTTTCTGTTATGAGTGGACCAATTGTTGAGGCTAAGACTCTTTTGGATTTTACATAACTGTGAAATTCCTTTGGGTTG
Organism: Portunus trituberculatus; assembly: GCF_017591435.1. NCBI lineage: Eukaryota > Metazoa > Arthropoda > Malacostraca > Decapoda > Portunidae > Portunus > Portunus trituberculatus. Next base: position 9,050,567 of record NC_059269.1, on the reverse strand, counting down.
GTTTTACAGGAGTTTGCGATCTGAGCTTCTACAGATTTTTTGCTGCTTTTTATCAACTTTTTTGCTTTTCTACGCAATCTGTCATGCTCTAATTTATCATTATTATGCTGTGTTAATTTGTATTTGTTGTATGCTTCTTTCTTTGCTAGAAGACAGCTTTTAATTTCATTATTCCACCATTTCGGTTTGGTGTTTAGTAGTTTCCTTCTGTTTCTTAGTGGTATACACATCTTAGCTGTATCATTTATCTTTTCAGCAAACACCTCCCATGTCTTATCTACATCTGGTGTTTCCAGCAGTATATTCCAGTCAATGGATGCAAGCTGCATACGGAGTCTTGTGTAGTTTGCACGCCGATAGTCTGGCACTTTTTCTTTACTTTCATTCACTTTTCCTTTGTCAAAATTTATGGTGAATTTTAAGGAGCGATGATCGCTGGAACTGAATTCTGGTCCAATTTCCACATTTTCAATAGTATTCTCATCATTTGTTAGAACGATATCAAGGATATTGTTTCCTCTTGTCGGATGCTTGATGTGTTGGTGGAGGGAGCTTTCAAGCATGCTATTATACAGCTGCTGGCCAGCGTGAGCTGTCAGTGGTTCGCCCCACCTTGTGACTGGAAGGTTAAAATCTCCCATAATTATGCAATTGTTTACGCAGCAAATGTCCGCGATTTGTTCATACAATTGTTCGTCTGTGGCGGGTGACTGGGCTGGAGGACGATAGACGAGACCTAATGATATTCTTCGGGATTTATTTTCTATATGAATGAAATTGACATCTATGTTTGCAATGGTTGAAGTTGGCATCACACGAGCACGAAGATTACTTTTAACGTAAAACATTACACCGCCCCCTGTACGGTGAGATCTTTCGCTACTAAAAATGTTATAGCCATCAAGTGAGTATTCTGCGAGGTAATCTCTGTGTGTTGTATTAATCCAAGTTTCTGTGATGCCGATGATGTCATAGTTTTCTTGATGTATAAGAGCTTGGAGCTCATTAAATTTATTTCGTAAACTACGGGCATTGAAATAGCAAGCTCTGATCTTGCCTGAATCTGAAGATGAACTTACGACGCTGAAGTTCCTTCTGCCACCTGCACGTTTTTTGATCTGTGGAGACAAACTTTATCATGAATTAATCTCCCCATCCTGGCTGCTCCCACTGCATTTAGGTGGAGACCGTCTCTGTGTAGAATGACAAGGAAAGAGGAAAAGTAAGAATTTGAGAGGAAGTAAGGGAGGAGCGCCAGGCAAGGTAGGAAGCGGTGAGGCTGTGATAACGGAAGTGAACCTGATCAATTATGAATGTCGGCCAAGTAACTGTCTTAGCCTTAAGCTCCTCCACACACACACACACACACACACACACACACACACACACACACACACACACACACACACGTTGATGATTTGATGTTTTATTCGGTTAAGCCAAAGTAATGTTGAGAAAAAGAGAAGATAAAAACAGATATTACTCGTGTGTTGTAATTCGGTTAGCTTTCATTAAGACTTGTTTATTATTATGGCAGGGAATTTACGCTTCTAATTGTTTCTCATTGGTGGTGATGAGTAACACACTTTCTTTTTTGCTACGTGTGTAATGGGTGTTGTAAATGTATATAATGGGAAAATCTTATTATGTTGGTGATGGAAGTCGGCAGCACAGTGCGTGACGGAGGAGATTCACACACACACACACACACACACAGGAGTTTAATCTCATTTCCCGTAAATCACATCTAGGTAAACACACACACACACACACACACACACACACACACACACACACACACACACACACACACACACACACACACACACACACACACACACACACACACACACACACACACACACACACACACACACCTGCCTTCCCAGTAGTAGTGCGCAGCAATGTTTGTTAGTGGTGAATCAATAGGGGCTATGAAAGATTAGACAAGTTTATGGACGCGGACGATGAATGGATATAGGCTGGCATGTATTACAAAGGGACTACCACGTATAGGCCTAATGGCTCCTTGCAACTTCCCTCCTTTTTCTTATAATTACAAGGATGAGTGGAATCTTTGGCAATTATTCCGACAAAATACTCAATTCACCTTGTAGACAAACACATGTGATAGCAACGAAATACCTCATGTTCTACCTTATCAGCGTAAAGGAAAGAACGACACTAATGAAACAAACCAGGTTATCATAGAATCGTGACTTTGCGGCGTGCCAGAAACAAATGAACGGGAGGGCATGTTCTGAATACCGCCATGAGCTAGCAAGGTGTCGCACATGTGAATAACTAGCGCGGGTGTGGAAGAATGCGCACGTTGCCAGCTCACGTGTCACTACCTGAGCTGCGGGGCTGATAAGGCACGCTTTTAAACCAGCCATAAATTTTCAGCCGACGATCACAGAGATGCCGCCGCGCCGCAGTCCCTATACAACTGCCCGCCGCGGCCATTCACAGATGTTAGATTACCTTTCGAATGGGAGAAAATGGAAATTATTCAAATTGTACTTGTTAGCGGGTTTACGTAAGAGGTTTTTGTTGTCGTTAATGGAGAACGAATATACTAACACTAATCTTCGCTGTGACTGAATGTACGTAGTCTCTTTATTCTGCGTAGTTACTTGTATTCATTCCCAATTTGTGAACTACATTGGAAGGCAAATATATGCGTGTTTAAACAAATGACTCATGCACAAGACTCATATAGGAAGACTGGTACAGGAGGAGACAGAGAGTTAACCCGTTCAGCACCATGACGCGTATCCTTATTCATTCTGCTTAATACCTGGTGATTTTAGACAGCTTCAGAAACTCATGTGGGGGATTAGAATAGTGAAGACTCTGGCCATTAATCTTCAGACCTCGATAGACCTTTCCTAATGTCAATAAAATCGCCTAATCGTACACAAAAGTCTTAGTAAAAATGCGTCCCAATACTGAAGAGGTTAAGTTACGATCCCATATCATGATACCGAAGGCTCTTATCTTACCGAAGCATCCTTGCACTCTCAAACGACTCACCTTTACGTACAGATTAGAACCAGGGAAGGCTGTAGGAAAGCTCGCACAGAAGGAGGCAGGAAGAGATAAACTACGTACCATCCTGTATCATCATAAGAATACCACCGTTAGCTCTCATGTGTCATTTATGAGAGACTTTTATATTTATCAAAGCCACTAACCTATATCGGAGAGGTGACGAGAACAATGCACTGAACCACTGACAGACGCAATCTTTTAGAGAAGTGAGAGCTTCTGAAAACTTCGTGACTGTTTTTTCTCCTCCTCCTCCTCCTCCTCCTCCTCCTCCTCCTCCTCCTCCTCCTCCTCCTTCTCCGGTCAGTGTCTATCTGTGCTTATTACTTTAAATTTACTCGCAAAGATTACAGTGCAAATTGCCGACGTGAAGTGTGTGTAGGAGGAGTAAATAATGTGTTTTTGTGTTGAAGTACAGGGCATCGTATCTCTTCTCGTAGCACGTGGTACAACACGGTACGAGACTAGTGGTAGTGTTGGTGGTAGTGGTGGTGGTGGTGGTGGTGTCAGATGGTAGGTAGGCGAGGGAAGTTATGTGGTGGTGACCGCTAGAAAATTATCTCCACCACCACTGCCACCCACCGCCATCACCACCATCTCCACCTTCATCATGATCACCACACCCACGCCTCCCAACACTATGCTGGAAATGGTGTTATGAATTGTAGTACTGTATTCATAAATTGTTGTTGTTAAGTTGTTAGTGTGTTGTTCTTGCTGTAGTAGTAGCAGTAGTAGTAGTACTAGTAGTAGTAATAGTAGTAGTAGTAGTAGTAGTAGTAGTAGTAGTAGTAGTAGTATGAAAACCTATGCCATTTCACTACTAGCAGAAAAATAATTCATTCAGATTTAAGAACAGTGAGCTGATGCCTTCACTCTCCATATCAACTTCTTTTTAATTAATACATCCAGTGGTGAATCGAAATACGAAAACTCTCATACGTTTTGTCTCATCTTTGCTTTCGCTTCCCTCACCGTTTTTCCCACGTTAAGTGATGACGCTTTGGGAACCTCATCAAAAATTCTCAGGTCTTCCCCCCAACGGTTCTGAAATTGAGACGCGGGACGAGCATGAGGGAGAGAGAGAGAGAGAGAGGGAGAGGGAGAGGAAGGAGGAGAGAGAGATAGATGGATGATGCCATTTGCGATAAACTACACGATCTCAACTAAAGCGAAACACGTAGAGAGAATAAAGGAGAAGGAAGAAGAGGAGAAAGAGGAAAGAATACAGGAGCAAATGGAACAAGAGGAGGAGGAGGAGTAGGAAGGAATGTGGAAAGAGGAAGAAGAGGAAAGAGACACCTACAAGAAGAAAGAGGAAGGAAGAAAGGAAACGAGAAGACAAGGAGGAAGAGGACGAGAACTAAAATAACAGGAAAAGAAAGCTGCCCAAGGGAAGTCAAGGCATTCCTCAAAAGGTCGTTTTTCTAAAGGGCCTGAATAGCGGCGTGCTGCCCACCGACCCCGCCAGCCACGACTACGACTCCGGCCACCTGCTCGGAGTCTTTTCCCGGAAGCAGACCCTCGTGCTGGCCAAGCTGTTTGTGTAGGTGACGAGGAGACGAGGAGTTGGAGAGTAACAAAGACAGGCTGAGTCTCTTTATGCGACTGGAGATTATAAGGCCAGGTCGTACAGCATCTAGCAAGCAAAGATGTACTACTATCGTTTATGTAAGAGGACTTTTGACCATGGCCAAGCTGTTTGTGTAGGTGACAAGGAGACGAGGAGCTGGAGAGTGACAGGGCCGGGCTGAATCTGTTATGTGATTGAAGGTTATAAGGCCACCTCATGCAGCATCCAGTAAGTAGAAATATACTACTATTGTTTATGTAAGAGGCCTTCTAGTCAAGAGCAACAAATATAGTGAAAAAAAGTTTACTAAAGATGGCAGTCCTTGTAGTGTAGTCAGAAGGATTATTCCTTTTCTAGGAGATTCTTTAAACCTTCCCTCTTGGAGCAGTGCAAGTCAAAAGCAGAAGTAAAGGCAGAAGCAGGCAGGAAATTCCAGAGTTTATCAGTAAAAGACATAAAAGATTAAGAATACGGCTTAACTCTTACATTTGGGAGGTTGACAGAGTAGGGGTGAGGGAGGCGTCTGTGTGTGATGGCTCTTGACAGCTGCAAGGATTAAACGTCTTCTCTTATCATGAATCTATGAGGAAGTTCAGTTTAAGTTTCAGCAAAAGTATCTAAGAACTATTTGTTCCCCCGTCTGGAGAATCAAATTCCGCCAAGAAAGAATTCCTATTGATATGTAGACTACGAATGCTATTTAATCATCTTGCCTTTCATGACCACCTTGGGGAATTCCGTTAGAACATTTCCAAGGTCACTGAGGAACGCTAGCGACTGGGAAGAAGGTGGGCATGAGTCGCGGCGTGATCTGCGTGGCCTGCGCTAGCCAGCCTGACCTTTGCTTAGTGGCGGGAAGGGCGAGAGCGAGGTGGAGGTCGAAGGGAACATGCACCGAGCTGCTGGGAAATAAATAATAACTCGTTTTAAAAATGTATCTGTGAATATAAATAAGTCCGTGTGCCTTCTATCATCGGAGCCCGAAGTCTGATGTTCGACGAGAGAGCTTTGTGAATTTTTCATCGGCACTCACAGGACTAGTTATGATCTCGAGGTGCAAGTAAATGGCAGTGAGTTTTCCATGTAAAGAATTCACTCCACCAAAGGAGATTTTTCCCAGTCCTTTTGATAGCTATCACAATTATTTACTCAGCATACTCAGCGGGGCGTGCACACAAACTTTTAAAAGCAGCAGCACACACAACAGTAGAAACGTAAGCCGAGCACATCTGATTCCGCGTAGGTTCTGGGAAGAGAAGGCGAGGGGATAGAATGAAGAGAAAGAGAGGGAATGGGCTTGCAGATCTGCCGTGTTTACTTTCAGGGCGTGGCGACGATTCATCCCACACTTCATTTTAACATCTTAGCAGTTCATCTCTACTTTGACTTGCTGGATCATATTTCCACCAACAAATGCGGTAATAGCAGTGTAGAAACTAAGTAGCAAGGGAGACAGTAATGCAAAGAGCCTGTACTTCAATTCATGCTGGCCCCCTACAGTGAGGCATGCCCGGGCTGCTCTCAAGGCCATTGCGACTGTAGCCCACACCCACGCCCTATACCTGACGCCCTTGGGTCTGTAGAGAGGCGCAGCCAAGATTCACTCCCTTCGTGGGTGTCACAGCCTTGGATCCAATTCACACTTTGACCACCAGCCAGTGAGGGAACAGGATGGCCTGTGATGCGCGGCTGGGTATGTGAAGACTTAACTCGTATCAAACAACGTGATACTCCGACAATACAATGCAAGAAATGAATGTACAGATTCGACCAGTGTCTCTTCAGTTCCGTTCGCCCATCGCTCGTATCAAACAATATGGTATTTGGACAGTACAATATAAGAAATAGCGATGAAAGTGCAGATTCGGTCAGTGTTCTCAGCGTTTCCTCAATTCCGTCCGTCCACAGTCCGTCAACATTAACATCTAGCATTCCTTCGGGGACTTTTCAGACCACTTCCGCCTAAACTGAGGTGCGGGTGAACTAATTACAGTGTTTTCCAAGGAATCCTCCCTCTGCGGGTTCAGGGGTCTTGAGGGAGAGAGGGAAGGAGGGCTGGTTGTCCGTATTCTTGCCTGGGGACACCACCGCGCCGGACCCTCCCCAGTAATGAAGAAATAAAGTTCAATGAGTCATCACCGTGTCCGGCAAAGCAATAAAGAATCGGTGGTTCCTCTCGATCGTCGCTCACAATTGATATTTCTTCCTCCTCTTTGATTGCCTTCCCTTGCCGTGCCTTTCTCGCCCTCTCAGACATCCAAGCACACACGCATGCGGTAACCACAGGCTCGTGCATGCGTGCGTGTGTGTGTGTGTGTGTGTGTGTGTGTGTGTGTGTGTGTGTGTGTGTGTGTGTGTGTGTGTGTGTGTGTGGAAGGCGGGAGGGGAGCTGTGTGCGTCCATGCGTGTATGAAGTAGGTGTGTATAAATGTAGTAATAAAAAACAATTGCTTATTACTACTACTACTACTACTACTGCCACTACTTCAACTACTACTACTACTACTACTACTGCAGCTACTATTAATATTGCTACTGTTACTACTACTTCTACTACTATGGGTTCATTATTCATTAGTATTTGATATATGTAATAGCGCCGGAGATGTCGCTGTAATGAATAAGCAATAACAACAGCAACAAACCCTGCACTAATAATTATCTCTTACCATAATCTATTGTGAATGTATATTTGATTACCAAACGTGTTCTGTAATGACGCTGTGGATCGTGATCTACACACACACACACACACACACACACACACTATATTCAAATACAGTCACTTAACTCTTGCATCATATTCATATAGAAACAGAAATTGAGAAACCATCGAAAGTAATGGACTAATTCTTATAACATTGCGTGTCCACCCAGTACGTTCTAATCTGCCAATCCACAACAGAAACAGACATTTATTTACTGCAACATTCTCCTGGAGGCGTCGACACACGAATCTGTCTTCACGCTTACACGTCATTTTGCTTCACTTCCTACATTGTTTGTTGCTAACTGTCTTGGGATTCACTCCACGGTGAGGGCGTTGGGCGGCGCCGTGGGGCGATGTTCACTCAGGCCCGTGGAGCTCCAGACCTGCACACCCTCCCGCTCACATGGCACAACGCACACTGGCTTTCCACACGTCTGACTTCTCTCACTCTGCTCCTCGCGTGTCTCATGTCTCGGGATCCACCGTTGACGGGCTCTTCACTCCATCGCCTGTGAGTCTGCTGGATGCTTGGAGAGGCTGGACTTTGCTTGCTGTTTGGTGTCCTGTTGAGTGCCATTGTATCCATCACGTGTGTTAAGAAAGTGCATGTGTTTGTCAACGTGTAATTCATGTGAACGGTGCAGAATAACAATGGTGATGTTTGTTTGGGCAGTTGGTAGTGTTTGTGTTCCGGACGTGAGCTGTAGCAACACTATTGTGCCAAAGAAATTTCTCCCGCAACTCTCTTTCTCCTCTTCTATGTTGGTGATCTCAACTAGAGACATTACCTTATCCAAATAGTCACTGCCTCGTCCATCCTCACGGCAGAAACAATTCCAGGCCATGATTTTTACGGTCATTGCCAGGATATCTATCTAAATGAACGTAAGTTTATTTAGTATTGAATACAACTTTACGGTCAGCCAGGTCTCTTATCTAAATTAACCATGATGCATCACTATTCTATTTGAAAATCTTATGCCTTTCACCACTTGTTTTTTCTTGTGTCATTTGAGCACGTTCCCTCACAAGACTCAACCGTCTTGCTTTCCTTTCCCACTGTGTTCTAAGTACCTTTGTTAGGCATTCACCTCGTCACTTGTTTTATCATGTATCATTTCAACGCGTTCCGTCACAATGGTATACGATTTTTACTTTCCTTTCCCGGTGTGCTCTGAATATCTTTGTTAGGCATTTCGTATCTCATGGCCGTTAGATCGATCTCCGTGAACTCTTTTCGAAGTTATGTTATTATACTGACTATCACTCTATTCCTCAGAGTTTCCATAATGTTTTCCTGTTGATATTAACCTCTTTAGTACCATGACACGTTTTGATATATAATCTGCTTACAATTTGGTATTTTATACAGCTTAAGAAACTTATGTGGGGAATAAAATAGTGAATACTGTGGCCATTAATCTTCTGACCATATTCCCTTCCTAATGCCAATGAAATCGTCTAATCATACCAAACACTCATGGTAAAATTGCGTCCCAGTAAAGGTTAAGTTCTTATCTGATTTTCTCCTATCTCAAGCTTTTCGTCTCCACTTATATAATGATTTCCCTTACGTGTAGCTTCTCGTCTCAACTTAATGTTATTACCTCTTATTTTCCACCTCAGTACCAGGTAGCCATTTATGTACCGTCCAGGTAATATGATGTCCGTGCTTAACGTTGAAATGAATACCCTTATCGCTTCCCGGCCATCAGGACGACTATAATAAAAATACCAAACTTCCACCGTGTAGTAATTTAAAGATACACTCTTACCATATCAACAGATCGATACATTCACTAACACTTCAACTCGAATCATGAATCAATAAACAAGAGTGAGCCGCGGTGGTGGAGGCGCTGAGAAAAGTCCCATTCTTTTGTAACCCGCCGTGTGGTCTGGTATTGTTTAGCGGGGAGTTCAACAGGCGAGTGTGAGAGAGGCAGGCACATTGCGTGGTGCGCCTTGAGCTTTCGTTCCTCTCCTCTCTCGTAGCGGTGCTGAGAAGACCCCACGAGGAGGAAAGGAAAAGTAATGCTTGTAAAGTCGAAGTGGGATATAGAGCGGAGAATAGTGAGTTGCTAGGCAAAGATTGAGGCAAGAAATGAAAACAAAATTAGTAATATTCCTCTTTGTTTTTCACCTTTCTGAATGGTGGTAAAAAGAATCACGAGGAGGAAAGGAAAAGTAATGCTAGTAAAGACGAAATGGGAAATAAAGAGATGAGTAGTGAGTAGCTAGCAAAGATTGAGGCAAGAAATGAAGGCAAAAGTAGTGGGGTATGAAATATGTAGGGATAAAATAATGTTCATCTTTGTTTCTCGCCTCTCTAAGTGGTGGCAAAAGGAACCACAATGAAGAAAGGAAAAGTAATGCTAGTAAAGATGAAGTGAGAAATAGGTGAGTAGTGAGTAGCTAACAAAGATTGAGGCAGGAAATGAAGACAAAAGTAGTAGGTATGGAATAGGGATAAGGTAATGTTCCTCTTTGTTCCTCGCCTCTAAATGGTGTCAAAAATAAGAACAGCGGCGAAAGAAAAAGTAAGATTAACGAAGACTAGGGTATGAAATGAAGACGAGAGTATAACAGCTTCGGAATACAAAGATAAGTATGGTGTGTAGATGTCAAGAATGAGGATGGGCGTGAAAGATCGACAATGCAAGAAAAACACCCAGATTTCAGATTTAGCGCTTGTTCCCTGCCTTACTATCATCCATCCCGTGACTAATTGTCGTGATATTTTCCTTATCCAGTGTGCCAACTCGTGAAAGTACATCAGGGTTTACTAGCACAGCGGCCTTAGGTAGTGGGAGAGAAGTGACAGTAAGTGATGACGCGAGGGAGGTGCGGGAGGGAGAGGGAGGAAGAGGGTAGAACCGCAGGCCCAGAGAGAAAGGGAAGAGGCGATAGAGGAAGAGTGAACGAGAGGGAGGAAGTGCGCGAGAGGTCATGCAGATTACCTCACTCCTCTCTCGACCCACATTCCCAGTACCTCTACAGCCGCCGCCTCTCCCGTTACCGCCGCCGTCTTCCGCACCATCGGAGGATCACTACAAGTACGCGCCTTTCGTACAGCAGAACTCAATAATTAGGACCAGTTGGGATCTGTAGGAAAGAGTGTGGATTTTGTTATCTTCATACACAGATGGGAAAGTAAGGACGATTATGTAGAACGTCAAAGGTATATGTGCTCAAAAGTTTCTTAGGCAAGTTATTAATTGAATGATACGATGAATGTTAAGAGTCTCTCCATTCCTAGGTTCCGTTGGATAGGCTTAGCTCACACATACACACAGGCGAGTCGTGTGTTCCTCACGTTGCGCCGCCCGATGCCTCTCTCAGTTTGAGCAAGACCTTGAGCGTATCATGACAAAGAAAAATTAGATAAAAACAGCTGACCTCTATGAATGACACTGAATAAATGCCTATTGATGACAACAAAGCAAACCTTATTCTAAGAACACGCAAACACCCTACCCCCTACACACACACACACACACACACACACACACACACACACACACAACAGGCACAGTTTATAATCTTCAAATGTTTGTGTTATAATTTTGGTAATCTCCCGACGAGGCGTTAAGGCGAGGCGAGGGCGGAACAGCTGTCGTGAGTCAGAGATGCTCAAGGCAGCGGGCTGGAGAGCAAACAAGCCTGTAGCAGATCACGGCAGCGCCTTTGTTACTTTTCAAAACCGCTGATTAGATTTCCCGTTGCTCAGAGGAAGGCATTTCACCGAGTCTCCCTTTGATCGTGGATTTGGAATTATCAGCTCGGAGTTTCGGATGCCTTAATTTTATAAGTTAATGCGTTGATCTTTTCTCTTATGGTTATCTCTTTAGTTTATGTCCATCTGTGGAGGAAAGCAGCCATTAAGCTTTCATCAGTTTGGGTTTGCACGATGTTTCCAATGCAATAATGACACCTTGGGAATGCTAAAGTTTGATTTCAATTCGCGACTGATCTCAAGAGGGTTGTGTATTTTGTTCTCTTTACATGTGACCTGAGTTTGGTTAGAGGTGAGCATTGGCACAACAAGTATTTGAAGTCTAACTGTACATAGTTCAATAAAAAAAAAAAAAAAAAGCAGGATTCAGGCTCAGGAGGAAAGACTAAAGTACAAATTCTGTCACAATGTCAGATTTGTCCAACTTAAATGGGTAGAAATAATCATGAACCCAAACCAAACCACCCAAAAAAAGCCAAGATAAATAAAAGCTTTGGGTCATGTCAAGATTAGCGAACCCAACATCTCCCGTGCCATGAGTGGGTTTGCTAATCTTGACATGATCCAAAGCTGCAAATTTTCACATACAAATATTTCAATGGAAGCTGAAAATAATCATGAACCAAACGAACCACACGAACACAAAGATAAAGCTTTAGATCATGTTAAGATTAGTGAACCTAACATCTCCCGTGCCATGAGTGGGTTTCTTAATCTTGACATGATCCAAAGCTGCAAATTTTGACACAAATATTTCAATGAAAGCTAAAAACTTAATGATATGAGACAGACAGACAAACTTGATAGGTGTTGGCGGGCATACATCGCCGCGTCCAGGCCGGGAAGGGAAACAGACAGCGGCGGAGGCAGGCAGCAGTAATATTTGCATCCACCCACGCTCTAATTTCCAATTCCTACTGGGGAAAGGGAAAGCCAACTGGTAATGGCAGCCGTGATGGAACACAGGATTAGGTTTAGCGAATATCTCACGAAGGGTTCTCTCTCTCTCTCTCTCTCTCTCTCTCTCTCTCTCTCTCTCTCTGGTAAACAATATTAAGGAGTGAATTTCAAGCTGCTTCATGCATCAGTACACAAGTTTATTATAATACTTTTCTTTTATTTTCCTCCATCTGTGTGTCTCTCCTCCCTACCTCGTTATCTCCCTTCCTCCCTGCCTGGTTCCCTCGGGTGCGCTCGCGACGCTGGAGTGTGATAATATACATGAATACAGGCATTATATGAGCTACAGAGGCGATGACCCGAAGAGTCTCCTAATGAAGGAACAATGACAGACCAGTTGCTTCGTTCGGTTCATTCCTTTGAGGCGCTTCGTTGACGCCTCGTTGACCATTCACCGTTTCCTCCGCGCACACGCCCCGTCCGCTCCTGCTGCTACGTCCTCTCTTCCCTGGGCTCTTCTCTCCTCAGATGCAAGCCCACTACAAGCAAGGCGGAAAAAAAAGGTAAATAATACTGTTGATAAAATCTGAAAGTATAAAAAAAGAAAATAAATGCACAAATGTATTGGATATGCCTGAGTTCATCCGGCACTTAATGTTTTATTCAGCAAGTGTCATTACGTGTGTTTGCTCAAGGTCTTGCCACGTCGGCTGATGCTGCTGCTGCTGCTGCTGCTACTGCTACTACTGCTACTGCTACTACTACTACTACTACTACTACTACTACTACTACTACTACTACTACTACTACTACTACTACTAGTGATAGTAACCCTTCAGTACCATGATACATTTCCATATTCATTCTGCTTAATATTTTGAGGATTTTATACAGTTTCAGAAACTTATGTGGAGATCAATATAATGTGGGGGATCAAAATAGTGGAAACTGTTGCCATTAAATTTCTGATCTCCATAGAACCTTCATAATGTTAATAATTGGTCTAATCCTACACATTTCTCAAGGTAAAAATGTCATCCAGTATTGAAGGGGTAGCAGTAATAGTAGTAGTCGTAGTAGAAGTCGTAGTCTCCAGTGTCCTTGATGTGGTAACGACAATATTCTAGTGCATGATTTACCTTTACCTGTCATTGATCCTGTGGTAATCCCTTCTTTCCTATAAGACATCTTTTTCTTTTTAACTTTTTGTATCATTTATTTTTTCACCTCTAATTTCCTTTCCTAATTTCATAATTTCAAGGTCGCGTTCCACACCAGTAGATGAATCCCTCGCTGTGTGATGACGACTCGTAGTAAGAACGCAAGTAAGGAGACTGTTTGCGAGAGACCGATAGACAGACACGAGGCGAACCTGTTAATCTCATTCTACGCACGGTCATAACTATGCATAACATTTCATTCTTGCACCTGTTCAATTGATTTTCAACACACACACACACACACACACACACACACACACACACACACACATTCATTCCTCCAGCTGCATACTTCGTCTACTACAAATGTACACGTACGTATTATGTAATGCATGTATGTTTAAGTACGAGGAAAAAAGTATTACTAGCACTACTTATCATGTAACCTACGATAGACTTCAAATCTTTCGCTTAAACGTAGATAATTGTGGTCAGAGGAGGCGCGACAGACACAGAGAGAGACAAGAGGGAGGAAGAATGGTGAAGGTTTGTGCTTAGTCCGTCTAAAGGCAACTTTGGGACCGTGAGGACACTGATGAGAGGAAGCGACCGTGTTAACTTTCTGGCAGGCGAACGAGTATGGAAGGGTGATGAGGAAACGAGAGAGAGAGAGAGAGAGAGAGAGAGAGAGAGAGAGAGAGAGAGAGAGAGAGACGAGAGACGAGATAGATACTAATTGGAGGTGTTGGAAAGGTGATTATATGGTTTCAAGATTTTGCTGGAATTGTGAATTGTATTTTGCACTTAAAGGTATGTAAGGTCTCAGTTTACTAAAGGGAAAAGAGTATTATATTTCTTCCTGACTTTTTAATTAACTTGAAAATGCTATGCGCTGGATGTAGTAAAGAATTGTAGATATAAAAGAGGCTTGAACCAGTTATAAGTTATTACTTGGACATTGGCGGAACATTTGAGAGACTTTCACCTTAACCTTTCAAAACACTTATTTAATTTGGATAATCTGTTTTGGCTCTATTCTTTATTAAGTGGCACTTCAATGGGCCTTTTTTATTTGCTTTCCTGTAGCTCTTGGCCAGATCCCTGCCTACATAAAAAAAAATCCTGAAACGGGGCTGTTCTGTACAAATCCGATGCGGGGATCTTAAAGCAGAACAACTTGAGTGTATGTATGTGTAAGAGCGTGTGCGTCAGTGTGTGCGCTGTTGTGGTGACTTCACGCGCGGTAATATAACGTTTAGCATGCGACTGAAAGAAAACATGAGAAACGCTGCATTACGCCACAGCCAAGACAGCCCCGGTAACAAGGCGTGCGTGGCTTAGTAGCGCCACAGCGGCCGTGACCTCTCGCCCTCACGCCGGAAACACGACTAAACGTTGAGCAAGCAGGAGCACAACCCTCAACCATGGAGTCCAAAACACACACACACCCTGCACGCTTCCTCCCACCATCCTGCACGCCTACCCTCTCTCTCGCACGCCCGCACGCACGGCCTCCCCACATGTTTCAACATTTCAACGCAGAGTAAAAGCGAATGCACAGATACGACCTCTTGACAGTGCCATTGGGGGTTAGCGGGACTGCAAAATAGCGACTGTTGTGGCCGTGCGTGTGTATGAGAACGGTGTGAAAACTTGGCGTGAAGAGAAGTTGTCTTGGATGTTTGGTGGTTAGGAAATCTTTCACTTTCTTTTTCTGTTCAGGCTCTTAATGGTTTGTGATTGAAGCGGCGTGCGTGATCTGTTAGCTGGAAGTTTTGGTATGTGCTTTGATGACAGTGAAGTTGATGTGTATGCATTTAACTTAAGTTCGCATTCAGAAACGCCTTCCCTCTGACTACGACAATTTTCTAAGGCCACAGAGACAACTAGGCGGATTTTTTTTTTCTAACCTCTTGGAAGCAGTGATGGTGAGAGAGCAAAGCTTGTCAGAATACGGGCATAACCTTACTTAATCTGAAGCTGAAAGTTGTATGAAATACGAGCGACCAGCATTCATTTTGTGTGTGTGTGCGCGCGTGTGAGTGTGCGTGCGTGCGTGTGCGTGTGTGCTTCTGCGCCTGCGCCTGCGTCTGTCTGTGCGTGTGCGTGCAGAGCGGCTTGTGTACGGGTCGCTTCACCACATACAATACAGGTGAAAAGGGTAAAGATGAAAGTCATAGTTTTTTTCATTTAACCTACGTAACTTTTTTTCTGTTCAAAGTATGGTACCATTCTTCTCCATTCGCTGTCTCGATGTCATAAGTTCTTGACATACTTAATTTGTTATTTTTCTTGTTCCGTAGATTTTGTATTTAATTCGTTTTATATTTTAAAGTCGACAATTTCGGTTACAGAATCTATCATCTTTGTTAAACATGACACTTAGAATAACAAGCAAGGTAAGATTTTTTAAGGCTTTGTTGCTAATACTAACGTATAATATTTTACAAGGTCAGTACTCTGCGATCACAAAACAGGTTATGTTGAGAGTGCAGGCGACGCTATTTCACTTAACTTTATAATGAGATCAACACGATAAGAAGTTACGTGTTTGCTTTTGTGGTCGCTTCTTGCTCCCTTCTACTTGAATTTACATTTTTTTTACCGAATATTTATGAGTTTTATCATTGTTGTTGTTTTCTTAATCAGTGAGTTTTATGTATAAGCTCGCCACAGGAGAGAAAAATATCAAGCTAGCGAGAGTGAGCGAAGCGTATAGACTTAATGAAGCTCTCGATTAATATTCAGGGAGGCGGGTGTATTCATCTTCCGGACCTTATTACAGTCAGGAAGATGAAGATAAACACCCAAACAGATTACATCTCCCGACACACCCACAGTGTTCAAGGACGTGAAACAGGAGAAAAAACAATAACATCATCTCGAACGACCCGATTGCCTTGAGAGAGAGAGAGAGAGAGAGAGAGAGAGAGAGAGAGAGAGAGAGAGAGAGAGAGAGAGAGAGACAGAGAGGCACAGAGAGACAGAGAGAGATCTGGAGAGAATTGCTTGTTGCTAATCCTTGCCATATAATTTCTCAGTAGCAATACCTGGTAATCCCAGATGGGAAGAGAAAGATGACAGGCCGGCAGGCCAGCCGGGCTACTTCAAAGGTAGGTGTAGCCAATGATAACTGCCATGATAAAAAGAATGATAGATGTCACTTCTGTGTGACATATACTAGGTAGGAAAACTAAGTAGGAAGCCGACATATATATATATATATATATATATATATATATATATATATATATATATATATATATATATATATATATATATATATATATATATATATATATATATATATATATATATATATATATATATATATATATATATATATATATATATATATATATATATATATATATACATACGTACATATGTGCATATATATATACATATATATATATATATATATATATATATATATATATATATATATATATATATATATATATATATATATATATATATATATATATATATATGTGTGTGTGTGTGTAAGGAAATAATTGTATTCGTGTTGATTCTATGAAATTAGTCTTAATGTTGCCAAACGCTTTCCCTGCAAAGCGGTCTGCGTTTTCCGCCTGGTATAGTTTACCGTGAGAGCTGGCCGTGAACACACAGTGAGATTGAAGACGAAGATATTGTTAATAGTGAGTAACAATGAGAATATTGTCTGTAGCCTCTCGGTAATCAGAGGTTAACTATTAAATCTTATACACCGTTGAGGACACGAGGCGGGCAGCGGTGTGTGGATGGTTCGCTGGGTGCCGTCAAACCGTCTTTGGGTAACGTAAGTAATGTATTGGTGTGACTCATTGTTTCACGGTGCTGCCATGTCATAACTTAACGTTGGTAACCTCAAGGACAATATTAATAAATACCTCCAGTACGTAAACAAGCCAATCCCATGACCCGCTGCCTCTCCCTCAGCAATTATCTGCCACATCTCTCACTCATAACAAGCCAGACAGGCCACAAAGTGGAGACAGGAATAATCTTTCATTTCCGTGCTTAAAAAATATATATCAGCAATTGCCTGATTTGTGTGTTATGGAGGCCTAGTGAGGGAAAAGGGGCGGGGCGCGACGAGCCGCCAGATTGTGACGTCATCACAGCCTCCTGCCCAAATGCTCAGCCCGCCGCAGATCATCGATTTCCACTATTATTTTTATTTGTCTCAGTTCATTTATTTTAGGTCACAAGTACCTGTTAAGAGTTTCTAATGATATTTCGTCGAGTTTTACGTGTCTTTCATGTTTGAGTAGAGTGAAGTAAGATGATTTAGAGGGTGCTTAGGACTTCAATGAGGGCGAAAATACGCAAAAATACGTATAAAATTTTTAATCCCCGCTGCGAGTGATTTTTTTTTCATTTGAGGATACAGTGAAGTGTTTGTGTTTTCAAAAAATAGATTATGATGGAAAAACTGTGTAGGGCCCCTGATAAGTTAAACATGTGGACCTGAAGAATAATTTGTATTCCTGTTAATACGTAATGTAAAACACATAATTTCTAATATATTTATTTATCTAATTGGGCGTGTTGCCAGGTTTTGATATATCGAAATAGTAGTTATGATTTTTGAAAAACGTTATCAATCCTGTTGAGTGAAATTGGTGAGCTTTAGAAATGTTTTTAAGTATGTCGAAGTTTCAACACTATTTAAAATGTTTTTTTTTTTCTCTGTATTATTTACCTTATTCCTTATCTCGACAATATTCTTATATTTTAGAAATTAGTTTCGATTAATAACGAGTTAGAATTTTTATAGCATTCGTGTCCAGCTGTCTTTTTGAGAATCGTCATTTTCAAAATGGTTTGCATAACGTATATATGACGTCATCAAGGGTGAAGGATCCCCCGGCTGGACTCGACCGACACTCGACTCCCGAGTCGAGGGTGTGAGGGTGGGCTGTTGGGTAGGTGTGTGTGTGTGTGTGTGTGTGTGTGTGTGTGTGTGTGTGTGTGTGTGTGTGTGTGTGTGTGTGTGTGTGTGTGTGTGTGTGTGTGTGTGTGTGTGTGACCTTGTCTTTCGTTATCAAGGAGAGCCTGGAGTCACTCCGGAGTGTGCGTGTGCGTGTGTATTGTCTTTTCTTTTAGCGTCAACTTTGGCGTCTATACTTAGGAATCTCCCAATAACATATGAAAGTAAGAAAAATAACACTAAATAAATAATATTTTCTTGAACGTCAGAATACTGCCAAATGGAAGGTTTTGCTATACAGCGGAAAGCATCTTATCGGCCCTCGTAATTAGGTTATTCCATGGCGGCGCGGCTTGTGTGTGTTGGAGACGTGGCGGCAGGTTATTAATGCAGGCTCGGGGATGTTTTGCGTAGTGTCGCCTGCAGCCTCGGGTGGTGTGTGACGCTTGCCTGCACGCCGCCTTGGTATCTCCTCAGCCGAGACGAAAGTACTGCTATTGTCTTTGCTCGTGTGTGTGTGTGTGTGTGTGTCGTAATGGTATGGACCGCATTTGCTATTCTTCTATTTGGTTTCGTGATTTAAGTCTTGAATGTTATGATATGACAGATAGCTATGCACAGTCGGCACCTAACTTGAAGAAGCACATTTCCTACCCATGTTTTTAACAAAACTTCTATTTTTCCTCCTCTTTTTCACGGTAAATGGCACTGGCTTGAATTGTTTCTGAACTATATCAAACATCCGTCTTCTTCCTCTATCCCTTCTCATCCAGCCTCTTCTCTCCTCCCCACCCCCATGTTTCTCTAACCTTCATCCCTTCATATCTCTCTCTCTCTCTCTCTCTCTCTCTCTCTCTCTCTCTCTCTCTCTCTCTCTCTCTCTCTCTCTCTCTCTCTCTCTCTCTCTCTCTCTCTCTCTCTCTCTCTCTCTCATTTAGTGTGTGTGTGTGTGTGTGTGTGTGTGTGTGTGTGTGTGTGTGTGTGTGTGTGTGTGTGTGTGTGTGTGTGTGTGTGTGTGTGTGTGTGTACCAAAACCAAACAACAAACAATGAATAAAATTATTTAGGCTACCCCTGAAATTCTTCGTCAAAGAAAACCAAACTTCTACCTATGACTAAAAGAACCAAATATTTCATGGTAGACTTAAATATAATAGTTGCCAGACCAAATTCTGTAGGTGTTATTCGAGTTGATAGCTGTGAGAGGGGTATAGTCTGCCGTTGTTACAGCATTTCATAAAGTTTTTTGTATGATTTTGCCATTGAAATTAACTTATTTTCACAGAATTCAAGACTTGTCAGCATCAAGAAGCGGCCTTGTACAGGGAGGCCGCTGGAGAATAGGAGGCATGCAGTTAGCAAAATCAGAAGAGCAGTTAGCATGAAAATAGTGAGAAAGGCTGAAGACTGTCGGTCAGAGGAGGGGAGTTGATAAGACGAAAAGTTTTCGATTCCATCCTTAAAAGCTTTTGATTCCATCCTATGTAATAAAACTCTGTGAGTGGAACCCTTCCGTACACAGGCAGATAATGCAATTATGCAGAGTTAACAGTTGGGGGTGAAAAACCAGAAGAGACGCCTCATAGAACCTGTTTTAGCAAGAAACGAAATGTGAAAAAGGTTTCCAATTTAGATTATGTGTAAAGAACAGACCAAGGATATTCAGTGTAGAAGTGAGAGAGACCTTGGGTGGCCACTCCATTATTATGATTTCACCTGTGTTGTATGTAAGTGAAGGAAGTAGATTGTATAGAATTTCAATATATTTTTTTGCTGTGACACGGCCCTCAATCCTTATGATGTCACCGACGCCTTCCATGGTTATACATCCGGAGACATAGGTAGTTACATGGCCACCTCTGCAATGCTGGTAGATGTTGCTCGGATCATACCTAAAACAGAGAAAGTTCAAATGAAAATAATATGGTGTAGAGAGATGAATTATGCTCTGCTATCACATATTATAACTTCTTATCTCTACAGAGTTTTGTTTTATATACCTTTCAAACCCCATATGAACAGGTGATCTTTCCACACACACACACACACACACACACACACACACACACACACACTGTCAGAGGGTTTATAATAAACGAACACTAATTGATGAGAGAGAGAGAGAGCAAATGTGTGTGTGTGTGTGTGTGTGTGTGTGTGTGTGTGTGTGTGTGTGGCACCTTCCGTTCTCCCCCCACCACGTTTCTCCCTCCCTTCACTAGCTACATACAAACATATTCCTCCCTTCCTTACTTCCGTTCCTTCATTCGCACTACTACTCTACCACTCACTTATTTTCCTCCCTCCTTTCCTGTACATGACTTCCCTTTCCCCCCTCCCCCTCGGCTCTCCGTGTCTCCTGCCCTCTCTCCGTCCCTCTGCTATCCTCATCGTCATCATCGCGGCTGGAAATTCGTCTGAAAGTAAATGATGTATTGATGTAGTACGTGAGTAGTATCCTGCTGCTTTTCTCTGGTTCTCCCCTACTCCTCCTCCTCACACGGCCTTGAAAAAGCTAGTTAGTAATCACTGTGTGTGTGTGTGTGTGTGTGTGTGTGTGTGTGTGTGTGTGTGTGTGTGTTTATGTATTCCTTATTTGTTATTGAAAAGTCGTATAGAGTTCATGCATTGCTTTTATCTTTGATCATCATCGTCATCATGTGCTATCCGCTCTTTCGCTGATGACACCACCCTGCACCTTTCCGCATCTTTTCACAGACAACCAACTCTTCACCAAGTAAACAGTTCACGCAGGAAACAGTCAAAACGCCTCGCTTCTCATCTCTTTCATTTCTCTTGTTAACCTTGTTCAATGCCTTAAAAATTTGAATTATCCATCTATCAGTTCGACACAACCTTACAAGCAATTATCCCGTCTTCTTAAATGACACTCAACTGTTTTCCCTCTTCTACACTGAATATCCTCGATCTGTCATCTACTTCTAATCTAAACTTGAACTTTGACACATCATTCCCTCGATGAAAAACAGCTCCCATGAAATGAGGCGTCTGAATCTTCGCCAGATTTTCTCCCATCCCCAGCTGGTAACTCCCTCCATGTTCGGAGCACTATGCTTCACATAATGTTCCTCCATTTTAGATAGGGTTGTATATCGTCGTATCAGTTTATCTTTTCTAACGTACTGCCTTTGGATTCTTTCTCATTGCTAATTAATATTGATTATCATTATCATTATTACTTTCATTATTATTATTATTATTATTATCATTATTATTATTTTTATTACTATTATTACTATTACTATTATTTTTATTATTATTATTATTATTATTATTATTATTATTATTATTATTATTATCATTATCATCACTATTATCATTATTACTGGAGGTGTAATAATTCAAGGAAGCAGAGTTCACCACCGACAGCCCTGCAGATCGTTAAGAAGAGTGGCGATGAACTTATACAATAGTTGACAAGTTAGACCCGTGGCACTTTGCCAAGAACGGGGAGCCATCAAGTTTTTAAGCCTCTTAAGTGTGTGTGTGTGTGTGTGTGTGTGTGTGTGTGTGTGTGTGTGTCATTATCTTTAAATTTATTGATAAAGATTAGCTCAGAACTATTCTTCTGAAATTCCCAGTTATTTACGATTTTCCATAAACAAATAAAGTATGAAATTAATTGTCTAGTAGTAGTTTTGCCAATGCGATTATCGTTTCTTTTACATGATTCCTTTATTGCAGGTACTTATTAAATTCATCTTTCAATCAGTAAATCTAGCAAGCAATCTGATCCTACCTTCTCTTTCACCTAATTTGATTTAAGTTCTGCTTTTACAGTTCACTTGCTGCCTCTCCACCAGATTCAACTCTCCAATCGCAGTCTGGACAAATTGAAACTCCCTGCTTATCCCTCCCTACCTTCACCGCTTGTTTCATGCAGCTATAGTTGCTTTTATAACTCCTCCTCCTCCGTCCATCTTTCCCTTGTTATCTTATTATATTTGCAACCCTTAAACTATTCTAATTAATTTCATTTTCGTCATCACAACTCAGTTCAACTCAAGCTTTCTTAAGAAAAGTGATCTGTTAATGATACGGTTTTATTCATCCCTTTTTAATCTTTATTCGTTGGTTTAGTGTTTCTAGTCTTGACGCACGAGTTCAAAACACCACACATGCAGGGTTCACTTAGAGGGAGTCGTGTGTGTGTGTGTGTGTGTGTGTGTGTGTGACCTGATATATATATATATATATATATATATATATATATATATATATATATATATATATATATATATATATATATATATATATATATATATATATATACACGACACACACACTAAGTGAACCCTGCATGTGTGGTGTTTTGAACTCGTGCGTCAAGACTAGAAACACTAAACCAACGAATAAAGATTAAAAAGGGATGAGTAAAACCGTATCATTAACAGATCACTTTTCTTAAGAAAGCTTGAGTTGAACTGAGTTGTGATGACGAAAATAAAATTAGTTAGAATAGTTTGTGGGTTGCAAATATAATAAGATAACAAGGGAAAGATGGACGGAGGAGGAGTTATAAAAGCAACTATAGCTGCATGAGGAGGCAGTGCATGTGCATTTCTGAAACCTTCTCCATGCCTACTTACTTGTATAGCTAACATATATTAAAATATGTAATACAGGCTGGTTAAGATTATGCAGGGTAATTTAAGGTGCTTATTAAAGGACCGCCTGTAGTCCGAAAGTTTCCGTAATCTGGCAAAACTCAGGTCTGGCAGTTGTTGGATTTGGATTGGTTGATAAAACAAAATTAATGAAATTGAGTTCGTGTACTCATTGGTTTGGAAGGTGAAAGAGCGTGGTTATTTTGTACTCGTGGTTGGTTCATGCCGGCGTTCAAGGACGAGCTTCATGGGGTCGTTAACCCTGAGATTACTATTTCTTGTTGTTGGCAGTTTAGTGGAGAGGGGGGGGAGAAGACCGAAGCAAGGTGAGGACTTCCAGTTTGCCCGCTGGATTATTCGTTCACCAGACCCCACGCCGGCACCAATTCCTTTCAAGACTGCGTCGGCTAGGGTGTGTTCCTTTTTTGCCGCTCGGGGTGCTGCTGTACATATATAGCAGCGCGAGCGATGGGATGGACGTCGAGCTTGACCTACATACGACGTAAGAGTGGCTTTAAGTGGCGTTGTGATGTGCCGCTGTTGTGTAGCACAGCACAGCACAGGTTTAAGTGGTGTTATGATGTGCCGCTGTTGTGTGTAGCACAGCACAGCACAGCACAGCAGAGGTGAGTGGTGTCAACAAATTTTTGAAGGGTTGTTAGGAGCCATCGCTGCATACGAGTGTTTACTTGCTGTAGTTCATTCGGCGCAAATGGTTCTTTCTTCACTAGTGTAGGAATAGCAACGTAGATCCATAATAAATCTAAGTAATGGCCGTAGGAAGTGGAAGGTTTCTCATTTCGTAAGTCATGCATTTATTTATCTCTAAAGTGTAGGATTACGCTTAAATGTATCGTGGTGAATGGACAGGAGAAATGGCTGTAGGAAGTGAAAGGTTTGTCATTCCGTATTCATTTATTTATCGTGTAGAAAAAGTGCGCTTAAACGTATTGTGATAGCACAACTCAAGATATTACCAGTTAAAAGAATGACTGGGCAGGATTTCTTACGGAACGAGGCTACTAGGTGTTCATTAGAGGCCAGGACATTGTGGGTGTTAATGGGTCAAGTAATTTAACGAGGGTAAAACTGATCTCAGTATAGACTGAAGTAATGGGTAAAAGGGATGTTTCGGGATTAAACCTGACTTTTGTTCTCCCAAGTGGTAGGTAAGTGAACGGATTACTCATCAGGGTGTTACGTGCATGCGCCTCCCCTTTCATGACTATGGCTGTTTGCAACACCATCCTGTAGGGATGCGAGTATGTGGCGTGAAACGTACGACGAAGAAAATGTATCTATGGAATAAAACGGAAAGTAAACGGAAAGTAAATGAAGAGGTTCAGGAGTGACAGATGCAATGGTTTAAAAAATTGTACGAAAGGATAATGGTTTAAAAATTGTATGAAAGGAGGAATGGTTTAAAAATTGTATGAAAGGTTAATGATTTAAAAATTGTATGAAAGGATAATGGGAGAAGAGAAAAAGAGGGAGATGGTAGTGTTTGAGTAATTAGGCCATAATTGCTAAGAGTAGAGAAGACGGAGATGGCTGGTGTAGATGCTGGAACTGTAGAGAAGAGTGAAAGGCTGATTGAGGCAGTGAAGGAGTTCGTGGATAAGATGTGGCGGGTTAGATTTCGGGATAATTACTGAACAGGGTACTGCTATTTTCCTAAAATTTGTTTGTTCTTTACAGGAGTTGCCGATACTAAAGCCCAACTGCAGCGTTCCCAAGCCGCCTCTACCAAAAGGGAGGGATTCTGCCTGACCCGACTTCTTTACTGCTTTTCCCCTCCTAACATCTCCCGTCGCTACCGCCACTCTGGGAAGGACTCTGCCTCGCATCGCACCCCAACGCCCGCCGCCACCCAGGAAGAACTCTGCCTTGCACCGCACTGCCCGGTAAACTCTCCGCCACCGTTGTCGCCACCGCTGCCGTCGGCGTCCAGGGAGAGACTCCGCCTGTCACCGGACTGTTCCTGCTGCAGCTTATGGAGGGAATTGAGTTCTGGCTTGCCTTGCCAATATTTCCTTACTGGTGTTTGTACTTGTACGGCAATGGTGTTGATGCCATTACTAAATTGTAATAAATTATTTTTAGTGTTCCGTCAGTGTGGTATTGATGTATTTGCACAAGTGTAGTGTTGTGGTGCCTTTACTGATTTGTAATAAATGGTTTAATTCCCTCGTTGTGCTGCTAATGTACTTGCATAGCGACTGTGACACTGCTGAATAGTAATAAATTGTGAAATTTGTCTTGATTGTTTTGGTGAATTTACTTTCCTGGGAATATTTGCGCCTGATTTAAAGGAGTAATCACCTCCAGCTGGTTTTGATGACTGGCCCACCACTATTGGGTTCTTCCTGACTTTAAAGCTTTGTGTACGCACTCCAACTGGCTTAGATGACTGGCACAACTACTTACCTCATATATAACCTACATTGACTCTATCTAAACAGTAACAATTATACATTATTAACAAATATATTATATTCGGAAAAGGCGAATGCGAATAAAAACAAATTTAAAAGCTTTTTTTTATTTATATACTTTATTGTACAAATAGAGAAATATAAATGGAAGATAAAAAATTACAAGAAATTATTACAATCAATATAATTTTTCTATTTGTAAGGAATAAAAATTTGAGGAAAAGCAACCAACCAAAAAATTTAACTGTTAAAAAAGTCGCCAAAATAGCCCCAAAAACTACCAGAAGCCGACAAAAACTGGTCCAAAAATTGCTAAAAACGGACGAAAATGCTGCTGAAAATGGCGAAAATCTGCAAAAAACGTGCAAAAAACGCCGAAAACCTGCGAAAAAACGTGCAAAAAACTGTACTAAGTCGAAAATACTCGGAAGAGTCTCCGGAGATAAGGCAGATGTATATTGCAGCTAAAATTAAATGAAAGTGTCTCCCTTCACTTTTTTATTCAGCTTTCCTTAATACATTGTCTCAAAAAGTCTACAAAATTTTCAACATATGTAAAACACAAATGATCTTATTTATGTAAAACAAATTTTTAACTTACATAAAAAAAATTGAAAAGTGAAAAAGTCTACAAAAATTTTCAACTTAGTACAAAACTTGTAAACAACAATATTCCAACAAGAATTTGAAGAACTTACATAAAAAAAAGTAAAAAGTGAAAAAGTCTACATAAATTTTCAACTTAAACAAATTTGAAGCAACGATTGATTTTTCACCTTATAATTTTCTTACACATTTTTTTTAACTTACAAAATATTCAACTTAACCAACACTTTTTAAACAATTTTCTCAACTTATAAATATTCACATATATATATTTGGTTTTAATATGACAACATTCTACAAAGCCGCACTATCTTAACTGTCAAGGAAGGGAGTTAGGATAGTCACAATTAGAGAGAGAGAGAGAGAGAGAGAGAGAGAGAGAGAGAGAGAGAGAGAGAGAGAGAGAGAGAGAGAGAGAGTTACACAAAATCTTATAAAAATTACAATAATACTTTCTTCTTCTCTCTTCCTTTCTTCTTTTTTGTTTTAATTTATTTTTCCTCTCTTCCTCTTCTTCCTCCTCTTCTTGCCCTTCCTCTCCTCTTCCACTTCTTCTGATCTTCCTCTTCTCTTTCTCTTTCCTCACATTTTTCTCCATATCTTTGCAATCTGAAGTGAAGAAAATGCATTAATATCATGAGAGAGAGAGAGAGAGAGAGAGAGAGAGAGAGAGAGAGAGAGAGAGAGAGAGAGAGAGAGAGAGAGAGAGAGAGAGAGAGAGAGAGAGAAGATGGAGAGAGAAGGAGGAGAAGAGGAGAAAAGGAGGTGAAGCAAGATGGAGGAGAAGGAGGAGAAGAGGAGAAAGTGAGAAAAGAGTGAAATAAAAAGACAAAAATGAAGGAAAAAAAGGAGGAAGAGAAAGAAGATAGAAAAGAGTATACAAGTCACTTCGTGTTATCATGTTCCTCTGTAGTGCACTGTAACATTATTGGAGATACTGTACCTTATATGGCGGGTTTCCAGGTGTCAGAACGGTGAAGAGAACATGTCATCTGGTCTGAGTCACTGGGTATAATGGCAATTCTCTGACCTTCTCCGCTGTGGCTGGCTGATCTGAACTCTACCAGCGACCTCAGCATCAGGGGTCAGCAAGACAAAGCGATGTCATTTCTGGGAGGAAGGACAGAGGTTAGAAAGCCTGAACTCACACACACACTCTGAAAACATATCCAAACAGCCACTTACACTTCAGACACACCCACATGCATCCCAGAAACTCAAAATGCTCTCTGAACGCACCCAAACAGTGGCCCACACCCATCACACACATCCTAAACTTTCAATACACACACTAAACATACATTCAAGGGGGAGCTAAACTAGATTTTGTCCTGTTCTCTCACGGTTTGTAGATGTTACATAGAAAACGAAACACTAGACGAGAAACTAAAGTAAATATTGTTTATCACTAGTTTTACTACAGCTGTTATCACTTCGAACCAAGGTCTTCTTGGTTATAGCCTAACCACTACGCTGTGTGTGTGTGCGTAATTCACCTCGGTCGCCTGCTGGTCACCCAGCCAGTCTTCCCCATTACGGAGCGAGCTCAGAGCTCATAGACCGATCTTCGGGTAGGACTGAGACCACAACACACTCCACACACCGGGAAAGCGAGGTCACAACCCCTCGAGTTATATCCCGTACTTATTCACTACTAGGTGAACAGGGGCTACACATTAAGAGGCTTGCCCATTTGCCTCACCGCCTCCGGGATTCAAACCCAGACCCTCTCGAGTGTGAGTCGAGCGTGCTAACCACTACACTACACGGTGTGTGTAATTCACTGTTTGATCTGCTGCAATCTATGACGAGACAGCCAGACGTTACTCTACGGAACGAGCTCAGAGCTCATTATTTCCGATCTTGGGATAGGTCTGAGACCAGGCACACACCACACAACACAAGGTCACAACTCCTCGATTTACATCCCGTTCCTACTCACTGCTAGGTGAACAGGGGCTACACGTGAAAGGAGACACACCCAAATATCTCCACCCGGCCGGGGAATCGAACCCCGGTCATCTGGCTTGTGAAGCCAGCGCTCTAACCACTGAGCTACCGTGTGTGTGTGTGTGTGTGTGTGTGTGTGTGTAGTGACAGCAGCAGCACACCCACTAGATTGTAAGAGGCAAAAAATAAAGAAATAAACAAGAGGGCAACGAACATAATGCGAGTGGCCACAAACAGCCGCCCGCTACAGCACAAAGGACGGTGAACAC
Organism: Portunus trituberculatus; assembly: GCF_017591435.1. Classification (NCBI taxonomy): domain Eukaryota; kingdom Metazoa; phylum Arthropoda; class Malacostraca; order Decapoda; family Portunidae; genus Portunus; species Portunus trituberculatus. The sequence goes on along the minus strand of NC_059269.1, from coordinate 9,022,611 downwards.
CTACCCTCGACATGCCATCGGCTGCATGATGCCCGCTTTGTGCATTAGTGTACATTTGTATGTATAATTCAGTTATGTATACATTGTATATTTCTTACACAATAAACTTTAACCAACAACAAACATCAGATATGAATGTCGCCATTTGAAAAAAAAAAATCAACAGCGTTCATCGATGTGAGGAAAAGAAAAAAATGAAAACTTCTGAGAATTGGATAAATGTTACTACTACTAAAAAAAATAATAGATAAAAAGCAAATTTCATGGAATCAGAATCGACAATACAGTAAGAATGGCATGTGAAAGTGAGTTGTGGAGGGTGAAAATAAGTGAGTTTTGAGAACGACATATAAGAACAGGGATGAAGAAGAATGTAGGGCAGACAAAACCCATTCAAGTACTGTCAATCGAGTGAAAGAATGCGTGAAAATAGATGAGTTTTGCGCAGAACATACAAGAAGGGTAAAGAAGAATGTAGAACAGACAATACTCATCCAAATACTGTCAATGGAATGAATGTATGTGTGAAAATAGATCAATTTCGCTCAGAACATACAAGAGAAATGAAGAATGTAAGCAGACAATACTCATCCAAATACCGTCAATGGAGAGAAAGTATATATAAAAAGACTCATAACAATTAATGAACGCTGCATTTACTCTATTACTGCAGAACTCCTATCTCGTGTTTGTATCAATACTTACATAACCTCTGCTTCCTTAATGTCTTCAGTACAAGGACGCATTTTTCATATTCATCCTGGTTGTTATTTGGCGATTTCATACAGCTTCAGGAACATGTGATGGGATTGGAATAATGGAGACTCTGGTCATTAATCTTTTGACCTCCATAGACCCTTCCTAATGCAAATAAAATCGTTTAATTATACTAAAAAAACAAGGTAAAAATGTGTCTCAGTACTGATGGAGTGAACTACAAGAAAACCGCATGGAAGAGTACATTTAATTCAACACGTTTCTGTTTTTATCATCTTTCTTTTTAACTGACCATTGTATTTTTTTTTTTTTTTTCGTTTCCTACTTCCGGTTCCCCTATTACATTACGGCTAGGACGGTGTCTCCTCACTGAGAAGTCAGGAGGACTTAGTTTTGGCATTTGGGAACCGTTACCCCGAGTGGATGCCCTTCTAACCTCGAACACGGGGTCCCACAAAGCGCGCGCGGTCCCACTGCACTACGGTGGTGGTTTAACTGACTATTGTAGTAATGAGTAAGACAAAAAAGGGGTGATTCTTTGGATGCAATCTAAACCCAGCGCCAGACTGACATTCTACATAATTTACGTCAATACTGCATTTGCCCCATTCTCTCTCTCTCTCTCTCTCTCTCTCTCTCTCTCTCTCTCTCTCTCTCTCTCTCTCTCTCCCTTCCTCCCCCCCTCCTTCCCTCCCTCGCTCCTTCCCTTCCTCTCTCTCTCTCTCTCTCTCTCTCTCTCTCTCTCTCTTCTTACCTATCTATGTATTTCCTTATCTATCTATGTAATCTCTCACGTATATACATATCGCCTGTCTATCTGTTACATCATCAATGGCCTTGGTATGATAAACAGCAAGGTTATAAAAAAAAAAAAAAGAAAATGGCGCAGTTTTCTCTACGACGTATTGGGTTCCTTGAAGAAAAAAAAGTGAGCAACCTTTGGCAACCGACCAGCAACTAGGTATATATAGTTGGTCATGGCTGCGGACCGCCACTCGCTGAACCTACATCATGCATCTAAAGGTGAGTCTGTGTGTGTGTGTGTGTGTGTGTGTGTGTGTGTGTGTGTGTGTGTGTGTGTGTGTGTGTGTGTGTGTGTGTGTGTGTGTGTGTGTGTGAGTGCCGAATGCGGCTGTTAGGTAGCACTACAGACATCGAACGCAAAGATTTCAAATAGTAGCTTCATTATCTTCCCTTTCACTCGCTAGTGGAATACTGGAGTGAGTCACAAGATAGCGATAAAAGGCAGTGTAGCTAATGATATTTACGAGTTACTGGTTCCCTGTGTCCTGTCAGCGGAAAGCAAAACTGTTGCTGGGGACTGGGAACATGTCTCACTATTGCCTGTATTCTGAAACGCTTTGCTCTCTCACCATCACTACTTTCCAAATGCTCTTGTTGAAGATACTCGTGTTTTTAAGGCTATTTTCTATGATTCAGGTGATGGATTTTCAACATTTCTAATTCATCATTAGGAGGAACTGTCTTCAGAACCGTTCTAGTTGTCTTTATGACCTTGCAAAATAGTAGTAGTGAGAGGGGAAGGCGTTTCTGAGTATGGCCGTATGACACCGTTGTAAAGGTGGGGGGGTAGGGTGGGGGGGGTCTCGACCTCGACACTTTCTCCACGGTTCGGGCTACTGAGGAAAGTATTGGGGTAGGTTTGGACAGAAAAACCACGTTAGAACTTAGTGAAACGGTGAGTACTTGGTAATTTCACTGGGGAAAGCTAGATGTGGAATAGAATGAGAGGAAAAATTAGTAAGTTGGGAGAAAGTGAAACCGTGGGAATGATTTACTATGAAAGGCTGTATGTGTTGGGATAGGTTAAGAAAGACTGGATAAGAAGGGAGTGAAGGAGGATAATTAAGATGGATGAGGAAATACTTTACCTCTTTAACTGTCTACCTGTCTGAATCATCTGTACTCCCGCCCTATGACTGTCTTAACTGGTCCACCTGGTATATGAGTACAGTAGATGAGTGAATTCAGTGCAGATTTACTCAGGTTGTGAAACCGGTCCTCTCTCTCTCTCTCTCTCTCTCTCTCTCTCTCTCTCTCTCTCTCTCTCTCTCTCTCTCTCTCTCTCTCTCTCTCTCTCTCTCTCTCTCTCTCTCTCTCTCTCTCTCTCTTTATCTCTCTCTCTCTCTCTCTCTCTCTCTCTCTCTCTCTCTCTCTCTCTCTCTCTCTCTCTCTCTCTCTCTCTCTCTCTCTCTCTCTCTCTCTCTCTCTCTCTCTCTCTCTCTCTCTCTCTCTCTCTCTCTCTCTCTCTCTCTCTCTCTCTCTCTCTCTCTCTCTCTCTCTCTCTCTCTCTCTCTCTCTCTCTCTCTCTCTCTCTCTCTCTCTCTCTCTCTCTCTCTCTCTCTCTCTCTCTCTCTCTCTCTCTCTCTCTCTCTCTCTCTCTCTCTCTCTCTCTCTCTCTCTCTCTCTCTCTCTCTCTCTCTCTCTCTCTCTCTCTCTCTCTCTCTCTCTCTCTCTCTCTCTCTCTCTCTCTCTCTCTCTCTCTCTCTCTCTCTCTCTCTCTCTCTCTCTCTCTCTCTCTCTCTCTCTCTCTCTCTCTCTCTCTCTCTCTCTCTCTCTCTCTCTCTCTCTCTCTCTCTCTCTCTCTCTCTCTCTCTCTCTCTCTCTCTCTCTCTCTCTCTCTCTCTCTCTCTCTCTCTCTCTCTCTCTCTCTCTCTCTCTCTCTCTCTCTCTCTCTCTCTCTCTCTCTCTCTCTCTCTCTCTCTCTCTCTCTCTTTATGTAATTATATGCTTATGATAACGATGATGATGATGATGATGATGATGATGACAGTACAAATGATGACGACGATTGTGATAGTGATGGACGACAATAAAGTGACGACGCCTGATGGTGAGATAAGGATGACAATGAAGAAAATGACGCAGATAGCAAAGACTATTCCTATTGCCACGAACACTACTGCTATGACTAATACAACGACTACTGCTATCACTAATACTAATGCTGTTATAACTCTCCTTTTCCTCCTCTCTTACTCCTCCTCCTCCAGTTCTATTACTACTATATCTCCTTATTCTCCTCCTCTCCCTTCTCCTCCTCCTCCTCCTACTTCTTCTCCTTCTCCTTCTCCTTCTCCTTCTCCTTCTCCTCCTCCTGCTCCTCATCCTCATCCTCATCCTCATCCTACTACTACTACTATTAGAACTACTACTACTACTACTACTACTACTATTGCTACTACTATTACTATTGCTACTACTACTACTACTACTACTACTACTACTATTAATAATAATAATAATACTTCTTCTAGGACTACTAATACTATTACTACTACTACTACTACTACTACTACTACTACTACTACTACTACTACTACTACTACTACTGCTGCTGCTGCTGCTGCTGCTGCTGCTGTTGCTGCTGCTGTTGCTGCTGGTATCTGTATATAATAATAACATTAATAACGTTAATAATAAATATTACAATTACTGCAATAATAACCACAATAATAGTAGCAGTAGTGATAGTTGCAGAAAGCGATGACGATAATACTTCTCACTAAATGGTACAGAATAGTATGAGTAGTAGTAGTAGTAGTAGTAGTAGTAGCAGTAGCAGTAGCAGTAGCAGTAGCAGCAGCAGCAGCAGCAGCAGCAGCAGCAGTAGCAGTAGCAGTAGCAGTAGCAGTAGCAGCAGCAGCAGCAGCAGCAGTAGCAGCAGAAGTAGCAGCAGCAGCAGCAGGAACAGCAGCAGCAATAGTAGTGGTAGCAATAGTTATTTTTTTTCAGTTATCCTTTAGTCTCAATCTAAAAAAAATGTCCCACTGATTAACGTCAGAGGTGAGACGAAAATAATACAAAAGTCAATAGAATCTGCCAAACTGCCTTCCCTATAGTAAACAAAATATCAAATCTACGTTATCAAATAACACCTGTCACTGATTTTCCCTTTCGGATCACGGTTAGTGGAAATCCGTCAATCTGCAGCATGTTTAACTTCTTCAGTATCATGACATGTTTCCATATTCATTCTGCTTACTATTTTGATGATATCATACAGCTTCAGAAACATGTGGGGATTAGAATAGTGAAGACTGTGGCCATTAATCTTCTGATCTCCATAGACCCTTCCTAATATAAACAAGATGTCTAATTGTACACAAAACTCACGGTATAAATATGTCTCAGTACTGACGGGGTTAAAGAAGAGGAGGGAGAAAACTACTGAATTAGAGGACGCGACATAGTGATCAGCTGATAGAGCGGAAACAGTTGGTGGCAGGGCAGGTTTTTGTGCGCACTTCGCATGTAAATGTCAAATAAATACTTCACGAGTTACAAGTTATTTTCATTGTTCTTATTTCATGCTTCTATTAACTTTTAATTTGTTAATAGTACGGAGTTTACACTTGGCCGAGAGATAAGAGTAAAAAATAAAACTTGACTGTATTACAAGGCATCCATAAATAAGGCCGAACAACTTATCTATGCACTCACAATTGGCCCCGGTGGAATGAGTCTTGCTTGGCTGTGGGATCATCAGAACCTTGTTTAGGAGTGCGGATGACAAGGTCTTCCACAACAGGGGCGCATCTTGACTGTTCAGGTAGTCTTCGCACCCAGCGCCGTGCCTTTAAAGGAGGGATATACTAAATGCACGATATGATAATGGTGGCAATTACGATATACAATAATGATGGTTAGCGATGATTATCATAAACATGTAATATAGAAAATAGTGACAATGAACTTTAACCAACACTCTTAAACATGTAAAGATTAAAACATTACTCTTGCTTTCGGACAGACCATTTTTTTTTCACAACACATCACTAACCTCTCGAGACAAGTAACCTCACAACCACATTCCCACTCTCATGCACAGTCACTCCCTTACAGCACATACAAAGCTACCCACGCAATTAGTACGTGAACTTAACCCCTTCAGTACCATGACGCATTTTCATCTTCATTCTGTTTACTATTTGGTGATTTTCTACAGCTTACTTAAGTGGGGATGAAAAATAGTAACGACTCTACCCATTAATCTTCTGATGTCCATAAATCCTTCCTAATGTAAATAAAATCGTCTAATACCAAAAACTAATGAGAAAAATGCGTCCCAATACAAAATTGGTTAAACGCACTATTCTTCTTTTCCACACAATCCAAGTTCCTTACAACACCTAAATTTCAAAGCCTTACTTATTTTATTTTATGAACAATCGAGAGGCCCGGGTTCGAGTCCCGGAAAGCGGCGAGGCAAATGGGCAAGCCTCTTAATGTGTAGCCCTGTTCACCTAGCAGTAAATAGGTACGGGATGTAACTCGAGGGGTTGTGGCCTCGCTTTCCCGGTGTGTGTTGTGTGTGATGTGGTCTCAGTCCTACCCGAAGATCGATCTATGAGCTCTGAGCTCGATCCGTAATGGGGAAGACTGGCTGGGTAACCAGTAGGCGACCGAGGTGAATTACACACACACACACACACACACACACACACACACACACACACACACACGTCTCGTCTCAGTAAGGCAAGAGATGATCATAATGACGTAACCCCACCGAATAGAAGTGAGTGTGAGAGTAAGGATGGCAAGGGTCCCGTTAGTGATGAAAACGGCAAGTGAAGTTCAGAGCGAGAGAAAAAAAATGTGGAGATAATGGTTGGTATTTGAAGAGCTGAGCGGCCTTTACTGACTAATATTTAACGTCCAAATCAGAGAGAGAGAGAGAGAGAGAGAGAGAGAGAGAGAGAGAGAGAGAGAGAGAGAGAGAGAGAGAGAGAGAGAAGAGAAGAGAGAAGAGAAGAGAGAGAGAGAGAGAGAGAGAGAGAGAGAGAGAGAGAGAGAGAGAGAGAGAGAGAGAGAGAGAGAGAGAGAGAGAGAGAGAGAGAGAGAGAGAGAGAGAGAGAGAGAGAGAGAGAGAGAGAGAGAGAGAGTGAGAGAGAGAGAATCATTAAGATAAATCAGGTATTAGCTAGGTAACTATACTCATTTCTCTTTCTTGTCACTGACTCTACTTTCGCTCGTGTGTATTTTACCATAGTATTACTCGTTAGTACTGGATAAAACAATGGGAAGTAACAGTGTAGTATTAAAGTGTGCCTCATACTTATTACTGGCACTGTTATCTTGGAAATGCTACGTGTAAGCTAAACTGAAACTTCTTAAAACTTTCCTCATGTTCTTGTGTCTTTAGGTGGCAGTGGTGGTGACCGCGGCGGTGGTGATGGTGCTGCTGCAGGAAACGACAGCAGCCACGTTTGGAAGGGGCAAGACGAGAGCTCCTCCCGCCTCCACATACTCTGCACCCTCCACCACCTACTCAGCACCCGCCTCCAGCTTCTCAGCACCGAGGAAGCAGAAGACGAAGAGTGACACAGCCGCCAAGGTGCGGCAAGGGACGAACCACCTTATCGACGGCGTCATGAGTAACCTGCAAAACATCACAGCCACCATTCGCAACGTGACCAAGGGCGCGACGGAGAAGCAACTCAAAAATTTGAGGCGCGTGACCAAATTCATTGGTCCTGCCTTGCAAATTTTCCTGCAGCTTCAGTCTGGGCAGAATAGAGTCACCTTCGAGGACCGTAAGATGCTGGATGAAGTGGGCACGCTGACTCAGTACCTCACAGCCACCGTGCTCAACAAACCTGCCGCCGACCACTCAAACAACACCAAGGAGATGCTGCCGGACTACACTGATCTGCTGGAAGCCGAGGAGACTTTCCCAAGTGTTGACGACGTGGACGCTGGCGCAGAGGTTCCCTCCACAGAACCTGAGCCACAGAGGGAGTCTTCATTTGTGGAAACTTCCCCATCATTTGCTCCATCACCAGTCTCTGCTCCCTCACCTTCATTAAGAACGTTTGGCTCTTTCCGCTCATTTCCGGGACGTCAAAAAGAGACGCCGGTATCTTCACCTCCATCTTCGACAAGAACTGTTGAGTCATTCCGTTCATCCGTGGCTCATGAAGAACAGAGACCAATCTCTGTGTTCCCACCTTCAACAAGAACCTTTACTTCACTTCAAGCTTCCCCTGTTACCGAGAAGCCCAAGTCAAAACTTGTACTTCCACCTTTAACAACGACGTTTGGATCATTCAGTTCATCTTCAGATAGCGAGAGGCAGACACCATCACCTTCAGTTGCACCTCCGAGAACTTCTCAGGACTTTGGTTCCTCTCTGAATACCAAAAAGCCGAAATCAGCATCTCCTTTCTCATTTGCAACACTCTTTGGAGCTCTCGATATATTCCCAGACAGAGAAACACAAACGCCGACCTTCCACTCTTCCCCCTCAACAAAAGTACCTGTTTTACAATCCTCTAAGTTTAAGTTTTCTTCCCCGAGAGTTCAGGCGTCATCCCAAGCGACGAGATTAAGTCCGGCACCTCGACTCCCCAACCTGGGCGCGAAACACTTTGGAAGCTCCTTCAACAACAGAAAAGAAAACAAAGGAGAACAGAGCCCACACGTGGAAGAACAGAGCACACAAGCGAATGAACAGACCACACAGGCTCCGAAGATACAACCAACTGTAAAGCTGGACAACGCCCAAAAACGATACTCACCTTCAAGACTTTTAAGAGAACAGATGTTTCAGAATATTCAGTCCACCGCCTCTTCCTCTTCAAACGCCCCAATCACCCATCACTCTGTTCGTCCACTGATTGGGTCCAGGGCGGGACTCAGGGCGGGGCGCAGGGCAGGGCGCAGGGAAGTCTTGAGACGCCGAAGACTCACTCAGACTCAACCTTGAATGAAACTAACACACAATATTAAGGAACACAACGTCCTCTGATATTATACAACTTTTCATTTATTTCTTTTCTACTATACCAAAGACATGAAGATAAAAAGATAAAAAAAAAAAGCTACATATAAGGAAAGGAGTATAGGAACGGAAGAATCTTTACGGTGCCAAATGACAAATCTCGCCTGAGTATGTGATTGCAAAGCTCCAAGATTTCCTGATACCATTTCCCTTCTTTATGAAAATCAATACAGGGAGGTATGTATACCGTTTCAGAGTACAAATTATGAACAACTGTATTATCCGCTCATCATACCCTACACGTGGAAGTCACTGTGTAATACATGCGTGCCTATGTCTGTTTATCATATCTACTCATATATGTATCCACCTTCCAAAACTCCCTATTGACCGTACACCAATAACCTGATTACTGAGTCTGTCCCATGGATCTACCACTCGTTGAATACCAATATCCTCGCATCTCATTGAAAATCTTACTTATTTTACTTACCGTCTTGTTCTGTCCTAGGTTTTCGAGACACTTACACATTTCAGTATCAGAACACTTTCAAGGTTCAGATTTCTGTAATGTCTATTTACAATGTACCTTTGTAATTAGTGTTAGGGGAAAAGAATATAATAAAAGAAATACTTGCCTGATAATTGTATATGTAACCTCAGGACAAAGCGCCGGGAGACTGACATCCCTCATTTGTTTTGCACCTTTGAAACTGTGTGTGTGTGGTGGGGGGGAGAAGGGGACCGCAGCACTCTTTTACTTTTACTATTCACTCGTTTTCTGCAATCCATTCATGTACAAAATACTCGCACTTTACTAACGCATACCTCTTCCCCGCTCCACACACACACACACACACACCTTCTCTCCTCTCTCTCTCTCTCTCTCTCTCTCTCTCTCTCTCTCTCTCTCTCTCTCTCTTTCATAGCGTCAATAAAGAACCCAGTCAGCCCTATTAATACGATCGACTACCTTGACACCGTTGCTCGTAGAGGGACCCACTATGGCCTGATTACACGGGCCACACTAGCAGCTCTCTTCTTTCCTTCCAGAAATGTGGCTATGTAAATTCAGATTATGCTTCCCTGGCAGAGAGAGAGAGAGAGAGAGAGAGAGAGAGAGAGAGAGAGAGAGAGATTGAGAGAAAAGGGAGGAGATGCCATCGGCTACACCTGTCAAATATTTTACTTTCAGGTAAAGAACAGACCAGTGTGTGTGTGTGTGTGTGTGTGTGTGTGTGTGTGTGTGTGTGTGTAATTCACTGTTTGATCTGCTGCAGTCTCTGACGAGACAGCCAGACATTACCCTACGGAACGAGCTCAGAGCTCATTGTTTCCGATCTTCGGATAGGCCTGAGACCAGGCACACACCACACACCGGGACAACAAGGTCACAACTCCTCGATTTACATCCCGTACCTACTCACTGCTAGGTGAACAGGGACTACACGTGAACGGAGACACACCCAAATATCTCCACCCGGCCGGGGAATCGAACCCCGGTCATCTGGCTTGTGAAACCAGCGCTCTAACCACTGAGCTACCGGGCCGTGTGTGTGTGTGTGTGTGTGTGTGTGTGTGTGTGTGTGTGTGTGTGTGTGTGTGTGTGTGTGTGTAGCGTCTATGGCTCATTTGATTTCTACTTCGTTTAAAGACAAAATTTCTTGATTAGCTGCAGAAATGTCTAGCACACCTCGTCCTTCAATACTGTTTCACTTACTTCGGCTGGAAATTGCACTGGCTGGCCCTACACTGGCCCAAACACCGCAACTGTTACAGCCTGTCTTTACTTAACAAAGCAATACATTACAAGAGCACACACTGGTGACTCCACACCCACGCTCACCAAACAAGCGGTGAAATTGCTCCTCTCGGGACAGTTTTGAATGTTTTATTGACATAATTCGATGCAGCAAATTATTTAACAACTACTGATTGGTAATTAATTTTATGTGGATGGGGCGAGTCACTGGAATGTTTTAGCGCTGAGTCAATTAACCGCTAATGCGTTACGAGGCTTTTATGATATATATGGGTGAAGTTTAACGTTAACAGTCGCCTGCCGATCATAGCCATCATTATTTTCATTCCACCACTGATGCCTTGTGCTGGATATAAACCCTTCCGTATCATGATGCGTTTTCATATTTACTCTGGTTACTATTTGGTGATTTATGCAGCCTCAGAAACTTATGTGGGGAATTGAAATATTGAAGAATGTGGCCATTTCTTCTCACCTCCACAGATCCTTCTTAAGTAAATATTATCGTCTAATCACACCTAAAACTCAATGTAAAAATGTGTCCAAGTATTGAAGGGGTTATTGTACCAAGTGACGAAGGGGCGGAAGTTTCATGGAGGCTAAAGGCGTGTATCTAAACCAACATAAAACAAAATAACACAAGGTCACTTAGAGAGAGGGCCTATGCGCCGCATGTTAGGCCTAACAAAGGGCCACTGCGGGCACCATCACTCTTCATTAGCTTCGACTCTTCCTTTCACTCAGGAACTCGCGGTTCCCTTGGGAGTGATCTAATTAAGGGGCGGTCGCACAAGTCCCTCATAAAACCACGCTAATGACTTGAAATAATACAATACACACCAGCTCGGCTCTCCAGTATCTGATAGCGATTCCTACATTACCCATAATCGTCACTTATGCATTCTAAAATATTGAGTTAATGGCCATAGTCTTCACGCTAATGTGTTCATTATGACCACCCCCTCCCCCCCACTGCCAAGACACGAGAGAGCGAGGTAGTACCGCACCCTACATCCTTACCTACGAACTCTTCAAAACCTGTACTCAGAAACACTATGCCATCGCCAGGATTATTTTTTTCAAAGTCCACACAAATGACAACCCTGGTTCTCAAGTGTTTCCCTGTTAACAATGCAGAAATCTTGTTCATCTTTCATTGGAACCATAATAAATAAAAGAAAAAACACCCTTATAAGTTCCGTGTACCTTCAACAAGAGCCCCTTTGAAAGTAGTGGAGGCGGGGCGCAGAAGTGTTT
>NC_059269.1:8958628-9008628 GCF_017591435.1 Portunus trituberculatus | reverse complement strand
ACACGGGGACCTCGGCCAGAGGGTGAAAAGGTCTCTGACATGGGCAAAACCAATGGAAACTTTGGAATATTCATAATTTCAGCTGCATTACTTCGATTATAATATCATTATATTATATTATATTATTACTTGATAGCTAACTAGCTAGGTCTGTAATGTACGTAGGCCTATATAGTGTTTCATGAGAAGCCGTTACTAATTACTTCACAAAGGTAGTATATTTAGTTCAATAAAGGCAATTAATTTCAAATAATTAACTTATTTAAAAGTTCCTTTTCTTCAAAGATTTTCAGACCGAAACAGACACATATTTGGAGAACTGTCACACGGTCGGTCATGAGTCACTACGCATTCTCACTGTCTCTCAGTCAGACGCTGCTCCTCCACCCACACAAAGTTCACACAGGTGAAAAGCTTATGTTTTTTAACTATAATCTGAGAATGTCAAACTTAGATATTGAGAATCCAACTAAATGATTTGGTGTGTGTATATATATATATATATATATATATATATATATATATATATATATATATATATATATATATATATATATATATATATAGTTAGGTATTTTGCATTATTGTAAATAAGAGCATATTCTTATTTGATTTATAATTAACAGTGCTAGTGGTAGCCTTTTCCAAGATATCATACTGGAATAGGTGGAAGCTCGAATTATATATGTATATTAATTTTAATGCAAGTTTAATTTTTGAGTTACTTGTGTTAACCTAAGGATGTAAAAATTCCATAACTAAGAAAGTAACGATTCTGTTTTGTAATCATGTGCATTGTGTATAATTTGTTGCATATTAATTATTTAAGATCATAGCAATACACTAGAAATTTAGAATAAACTAAACTTTTTCTATTTAATTGAAAAGATTAGGTGAAAGCTCATTTTCTGAATTGGTCTACTAATGTCTAATGAATTAATATCAAAGGATGTCAGATTTAATTAAAGAGAAACATACACAACAAAATGAGTTTCTTTTGCTAATATTTTGTGTCTGTTTTACAATTTTAATAATCTAATATTTTAATAAAAATATTTTTGACCGCCACAATATCGTCAATTAAATTGATAATGAAAATGCACAAGACCAAATGGTCGCTAAAGGAGAAAGAAGTAAGAATTTAAAATAACTGACAAGAATCAGAAGACTGAGAAGATATTAATTCCAATTACTGAGTAATTTACCTTTGCAAATGGCTTCAAAAAGCTTTTAGAATTGCTCCTATTTCACAAACGTTCTCAGAAGGACTTACAGCATCCCCAAAAACAAAGCCTCCCATCTGAAAACGCTCGCCGTCCACCAACTCATCCTGGTGTCCAGTGCAGTAATCACTATAAGTAGTAGTATCGGTATCGGAGTTATCGGTATCGGTAGTAGTATCGGTATCGGTCCCATTAGGTGGTATCGGTATCGGTATCGGATTCGGCCAAAATTTTGATATCGGTACATCTCTACGTGCAACTTTACAGGTTCCCAGAGTCACCCCCAAGCAAGGACAGTTTCCGATGATTTGAAAGATCAGGTTCACTCACCGATGAACGCACGTTGGCCTCACGTGAGTTACAAGCCACACCTGGGGACTTTCAAGGCTCTTCTTTAGCAATGGTTAGTTTGACCTCTTTGGGGACTGGTATTTCGGAGTGGCTACTTTTTATATAGATTTTGTTACTCTTTGCTATATGAAAAAAGAATCTTGTTTTTGCGTCCTCAATCTAAACACGTGGAATAGGAAGTAGAGCGTTCAGACTTCACCCTTAATCCCTATGGACTGAGACAAATTAAGGTGGTTAGGGCGTTTCAAGGGATTTCGCTACCGCTAGATCCTTTGACCTAAGATCTTGATCGGTATTTTTAAACTCTTCGTTCAACAACAATAAACATTTTCAAACCAGTAATAGAATAATGAAAACATCTTTAAAAACCCACCGTAACTTCTACTAGAATCTCTGGAATGATAAAATAAGACGCCAGAATGTTTGATAGATATTGACTTTTACGCTAACGGACTTTGAAAGGTCCCGTTAAATATGTGGCCCAAACATTCCCCCAATCAAAGTCACAACACAAAGGAGGTTGGCCAGATCAGGGAGGGCTACCCAAGGTTACGAGTAGGCCATTCTTATCCCCGGTCAGCACCTTGGGAGCTCAGGGTGGCGCCCATGATATAATGTGAAGCGTGTTAGGTGTGTGCTATACGTAGCTCAGTATGGTAGAGGGAGGAGGAGAGGTGGGCAGTCAAGTGATCAGAAAAGAGATACTGGAGCGATGCAAGGATTATTTGTGCCTCTCTTTTGACTGTGTATGTTTGTCTATTTAATGTCTGCCACTCTGTGTGTTTCTGTCTGGCTCAGCGGGACACGGAGGAGGTAGGACTGGAGACCCATGGTGCCGGTAAACAAAGGCTGCAAGTTTCCAGTTTCAGATTTGGGTCGCTGCCTTCTGAATGGGACACTCCTTACCGATCCTTTCCATTTCCTTCCTTTCCCTTTTTTCCCGCCGTGTCGCAATTGAATTTTAAATGAATAGGGAGATTTACACCAACAATATAAAACCAAGGAGAAAGTTGAGGATCAGGAAGGTCAAAAGACGGCAAGAAGGATTTGACACCAAAGGAACGGCAAGTACATCAAATTTCCTCAGACACTTGTAAAATATTTCGGAAAGGTTAACTACTCTATCTTATTTAATTTTCACATACCACCAACCTGACGAAAAACTGGAAACCATGCACGGCTCTAAGACTTAAGACTCCTCTTCACACCTGCTTTCACTTGTTATTACGGTCGCTATAGTAAGAAGGGGCGAGGGAAGGGGACGGGAGGAGGGTACGATCACTTTAGGTTAGCGGACGATGGCGGGCGATGGGAGGAGGGAGGCGGGGGAAGGAGGATGGACCAGGGCGGAAGGTACGCGAGACCACCAAGAGAGGAAAACTTGCATCAGCGAAAATGAAAGACGTCCTGCTTGCCCAAACACTGCGTCGGACATGACAGGTGGCAATTAGCTAAGGACTTTCATCGGCGGAAAGTGTAAAACAACCTATAAGTAAGCTGGCAAAAACTCGCCTGACGGCTACGCTAAAGTGTTTCTCGATCCAAAAGGGAATAACAAAAAACTTGCCGCACTTCATCTCGACGCGCGGACCGTGGAGGAAATTTCGTGCGTATGTGTGTGCGTGTGCGTGTGCGTGTGCGTGTGTGTGTGTGTGTGTGTGTGTGTGTGTGTGTGCGTGTATAATTTATCTCTATCCATCAACTTGTGCTTTGGAAAATTAATCCACTATTATTAAATAGTGTTGGATACCGTTCATTAAGATTACGAATTACGAGCAGGAGGCAAAAATATTATAAAGTATCCCCTTTAGCCCATAAATTCCCGTGAAAAGCCCACATGGTATAAATAAAAGAGAGAGAGAGAGAGAGAGAGAGAGAGAGAGAGAGAGAGAGAGAGAGAGTGGGTGAGTGAGTGAGTGAGTGAGTGAGTGAGTGAGTGAGTGCGTGCGTGCGTGCGTGCGTGCGTGCGTGCGTGCGTGCGTGCGTGCGTGCGTGCGTGCGTGCGTTCGTGCGTGCGTGCGTGCGCGCGCGTGTGCGCGTGTGTGTGAGTACATGTTCGTCTTGGTGCAGCGGCGAGGAACAATTAGGTGGGTGAAAACATTAAAGTCACTCACACAACACGTCATACTGCGCGCAGGCGAGACTGGCTTAAGTCGATAATCGCCTACTGAGCGGCACCTGTTGCTGATAAACGAGGCGTCCAGCACGTAATGAAGGAGCTGCAGCCACCCACCTTGAAGTACAACGGCCACCTATCTGTGGTGAACGAATCTTGCCGGAGCTGCTTCACGGGACTCCCTCAATGCTCCCCTCAGTGACCGCCCATTGAGATCATCGTGTTAAAGCGATCAGAGACCATCGTGTGTTTTTTTAGGGAACGCCCTGTAGTGAACTAAACAAAATGACCGCATGCATCTTGTTCCCCAAATGAAAGTCTTAACGTCGCTTTTATAACGGGAGAGGTTTAAAGCACCCGGAAACCTGTAAATGTATTACGCATGAACGTCATGCTTCTGTGCGCCGCCGCGGGGTGACGAGAATGACAAGTCAGATTGGTGATGCAAAAGGCGTCCCTTCTGGTCATGTCTAGATGGCCCATCGATGTTAAATTCATGTTCACGGGTCATCAGGGTTGTCGGTGGGCTCACAGTAAAGTTTTATACGAGTAAAGCTAGCGGTGTCCTCAAGCAGGTCTAGAAAATACAGTGATAGTTTTTAGAGCAACCGTAGATGTAAATCACTTACAAAGGTTCAGATATGTCCCTCGAAAATTTCAAAACACTTATTGGACAACTCCATTGCTCAAAAACCTACAGGACCAACCCTAGAGAATAGGAAGACCCAAACACCAGGCCAGGATTTACAGATTTCAACACGAGGATATGTAGTAAATAATTGATTTCAAGTCCAAGAGGCAACAGCAGTAGCAGCAGCAGCAGCAGCAGAAGGAGGAGGAAGAAAGAGAGAGACTCATCTACAAGGCAAAGCAGTGCAATAGAAACAGGTTAGCACTAAGTCTGCAGAAAGAGCTCGGCACAGACAGAAGCAGTTTAAGGACGTGTGAAATTGCACTTTGTTGAGTCGAGGCCGAAGCTTGAAGGTTCGTGTAAGACAGAGAAATGGCTTTAGGTGAAAAGTTACCTTATCAGTGAGCATGTGAGTGTTATAGTTTAGGCGACGTTATTACTGCTACCTCGGTCTGTCAGGAATTATGAAGCAAGAGAAGAAAGAGGCAAGGTAACCCGAACCGTAAATTTGCATACAATATAGAAAAAATGAAGCGATGAAGAGGGAGAAGACACTAAAGTAAAACAAGAACCAGATGTAAAAACTACCGTCATCCTGCCTTAGAAAATATAGCCAATAGACAAAAGCTACATTGCACGTCAAGTTGACAAGAAAAAACACACCGTCGATGCCTTTCACCAGATATCCGAGTCTTGTCTATAACTATAAAAAAGCACAGACAAATAATACCGAGGCATTGCAATCAATACAATACAAAACCATCACCCAACCAAGAAAACTAAAAAAAAACGAGATTCTCAGTGGGGGATAATCTTCACAAAATAATGAGAAGGAACGTGAACACTGAAATATGACCAGAATATCACTTTACAGTTTACGTTGTCAATCACTGCATCAAGTTATTGCTTTTGGCGCCTCAGACTCATACAATCCGGGTGATTTCATGCAGATTATTCTATTTTTAGCTGCCCACGAATATCTGGCAGCAAATGTGCCCCATAAAATTGAGAAAACTCGTATCGGGAGTTTTAATTTCTTCTGCAAACTTTATTAACCAAACTTGCGTCATTATTTCTGGAACGACTCTATCCACTGAGAGAGAGAGAGAGAGAGAGAGAGAGAGAGAGAGAGAGAGAGAGAGAGAGAGAGAGAGAGAGAGAGAGAGAGAGAGAGAGAGAGAGAGAGAGAGAGAGAGAGAGAGAGAGAGAGAGAGAGAGAGAGAGAGAGAGAGAGAGAGAGAGAGAGAGAGAGAGAGAGAGAGAGAGAGAGAGAGAGAGAGAGAGAGAGAGAGAGAGAGAGAGAGAGAGAGAGAGAGAGAGAGAGAGAGAGAGAGAGAGAGAGAGAGAGAGAGAGAGAGAGAGAGAGAGAGAGAGAGAGAGAGAGAGAGAGAGAGAGAGAGAGAGAGAGAGAGAGAGAGAGAGAGAGAGAGAGAGAGAGAGAGAGAGAGAGAGAGAGAGAGAGAGAGAGAGAGAGAGAGAGAGAGAGAGAGAGAGAGAGAGAGAGAGAGAGAGAGAGAGAGAGAGAGAGAGAGAGAGAGAGAGAGAGAGAGAGAGAGAGAGAGAGAGAGAGAGAGAGAGAGAGAGAGAGAGAGAGAGAGAGAGAGAGAGAGAGAGAGAGAGAGAGAGAGAGAGAGAGAGAGAGAGAGAGAGAGAGAGAGAGAGAGAGAGAGAGAGAGAGAGAGAGAGAGAGAGAGAGAGAGAGAGAGAGAGAGAGAGAGAGAGAGAGAGAGAGAGAGAGAGAGAGAGAGAGAGAGAGAGAGAGAGAGAGAGAGAGAGAGAGAGAGAGAGAGAGAGAGAGAGAGAGAGAGAGAGAGAGAGAGAGAGAGAGAGAGAGAGAGAGAGAGAGAGAGAGAGAGAGAGAGAGAGAGAGAGAGAGAGAGAGAGAGAGAGAGAGAGAGAGAGAGAGAGACAGAGAGAGACAGACAGACAGAAACAGACAGACAGACAGACAGACAGAGAGAGAGAGAGAGAGAGAGAGAGAGAGAGAGAGAGAGAGAGAGAGAGAGAGAGAGAGAGAGAGAGAGAGAGAGAGAGAGAGAGAGAGAGAGAGAGAGAGAGAGAGAGAGAGAGAGAGAGAGAGAGAGAGAGAGACGGACAGACAGAAACAGACAGACAGAAACAGACAGACAGACAGAGAGAGAGAGAGAATAGTATTTCCATGATAAATGATAATAATTTTAGTATCTGTTCATGCAAAGCTCATAATTTTAACAAAGCTACACATCTATCTATCCACTAATATATTCGTCCTATCTTATTCTCGAGGGCTCCGCATGCCTTGTATCATCCGTACTCTTTGATTAATGGCGTTCTTTTTTTCTTTATCACAATGACTTCCAAAGGTTAGGGAGCGATTATCTACGTGTATAGCTTTTCGTTATTTTCCCAAGTACTTATTTATTCATTTATCGGTCTATTATTATTCACTTTTACATTATTATTACTATCACGTGTGTGTGTGTGTGTGTGTGTGTGTGTGTGTGTGTGTGTGTGTGTGTGTGTGTGTGTGTTTTCGAACTTCGGTAACACACAGCGCTAAGTCGAGTGCGGTAAAAGTAAAATGAAGGGCAGCCTGCAGTGAACTAAATGCATATCCAGGAATAGCCACCACAATCGTTATCAACATCACTGAAAAAAAATGTTTGTTGAACTTGATTGCATGTTGTGTTTTGTATTTTGACACCAAGCTACTGCTGCTGCTCACAAACATTAATTTCAATCTCCAATTAATATATTGAAGTACTTTGTTGGGTTCTCTGTGACAATGAAGGAAAAGCAGTACGAGAATACAGCATCGAATTGTATATGATAGTTTGAAAAGAATCGCCTTTCACCGTACTTAGAAATCTTGCCCTCATCTGGGTCGCCACAATGGTTTAGAAGACAGGTGCCTGTATTCAAGACACCACCGTCTTGTTCTCATGTTGCTAAACATTCTCACTGTGGCACGAGTCAATACTAGTACTAGGTATATTTTGTTATATCTGTATTTCAAGTGTTTCAATACATTTTGCTATTTTGAAAGTTTCATACATCTGATGCAATGTGTCTTGTAGTGCAATCAAGGCGCACATGTCTCATGTAGTACTTCACCTTGTGGAAGACAAAATTGTTATAAATAAATAGTTATCGATTCTGCTTAGTTTCTGTTCCTAGAAATCGACTGCATTCAAGAAAAGTTCAAGGAGGATATCAGCCGTGCAGAACACCTCGCTTATTTCGATTCTCAGAAACAGATAGGAAAAAATATACATATGACTTCCAATCCTGTTGCAATAATGGCTTCTCAGTATTACCTTGAGACATGTTTTTATGTACGTACCTGTATTTTTATTTATTTACTTATTTTGGCATCACTTCTTCCACAACAAAAGTCCCTCAACCCTCCGACCTGGCCACGGGTACCTGGCCACGGGTGCTATGTAGTAACATCATGGGAGACATGGCTAGGTGTCTAATAACATGCACAATACTTGAAAACACACAAAATACCAAAGCTTCTGCTGGAGTTAGAAAAAAGAAAGAAATATATATGCAAATAAACCAAACATCCCCAACTTTAATGGTTATTAACTGTGTGTGTGTGTGTGTGTGTGTGTGTGTGTGTGTGTGTGTGTGTGTGTGTGTGTGTGTGTGTGTGTGTGTGTGATTCACCTCGGTCGACTACTGGTCAACCAGCCAGTCTTCCCCATTACGGAGCGAGCTCAAAGCTCATAGATCGATCTTCGGGTAGGACTGAAACCACATCACACACAACACACACCGGGAAAGCGAGGCCACAACCCCTCGAGTTACATCCCGTACCTATTTACTGCTAGGTGAACAGGGGGCACACATTAAGAGGCTTGCCCATTTGTCTCGCCGCTTACCGGGATTGGAAACCGGCCCTCTCGATTGTGAGTCGAGCGTGCTAACCACTACACTACGCGGTGTGTGTGTGTGTGTGTGTGTGTGTGTGTGTGTGTGTGTGTGTGTGTGTGTGTGTGTGTGTGTGTGTGTGTGTGTGTGTGTGTGTGTGTAAAAGAGATATCACCCAAATTAGTGTTCAACCTTTTTCTTTTTTTATATATATATAACCAACACAACGTATATCTTCGGTGGCGTCACTACCTTATTATATTATTACTATCATTAAGTTTATTGCAAGGTTATCCTCTCTCTCTCTCTCTCTCTCTCTCTCTCTCTCTCTCTCTCTCTCTCTCTCTCTCTCTCTCTCTCTCTCTCTCTCTCTCTCTCTCTCTCTCTGGTGCATGTCGTTATTACTGCGAGACACTCCGACCAGAGCTTCCCCTCAGAGCTGCTTGTACTATGGGTGTCAACTGTACAATGGACATGCGTGCCTCCTGAGTCAATTTTCACTCTGATATACTTTGTTGGCTGCAATGATGGTGCCGCTCTAGATTATCACCGTTGCTTTTACAGTAAGATTCTTCATTGTTGTATATGAAAGTGTACCAAGAAATCACGAGTGGATGTCTAGCGCTACCTCTCATTATCATCATATTATCATTATTATGTTCTGGTTTGTATGTTTTCATGTTAATCTTATATAGTGTGTCAAGTGAATTTTTTGCATTCTCACGAAGACCACTTTATAATCGAGATATCGGATTATCTCTATTTGGATAATCTTGTATCTTGCAATAAAAAAGGATGTTGATTAGAAACAACGTGGCTTGTCATGAGTTTCAAAACAAGACGGGTATACGTAGGCCGGTGACTGAGTGAGTGGGAGAGTAAGTCAGTGGGGGTGTTATCATGTTCATGTGCTCACAGAAAGGAAAATTACAGTGACACCTGATGGAGGGCTTGAAGTTTACTTGAGTAAATTATAGTAAAAACTTACCTGTGAAAGTGACTAAAGCCTTCATATGTACACTGGTCGCTTTTTGCATTTGTAAGGTGCACAGGATAAGTATAGTCTATAATAAGATTAAAGGCAAGGGAATGAGAACGAATAAAAGGTATATAGAGAGCTGGTAAGTGTAAAGCTGTTCTACTGACGGGTTCCTTGAATTACACACCACAACAATACATTTAACTCGTCACAGGAGGCGCAGAAAGATGTGTGACAAGTCTCGCATCCTATCAACACATTTCCAAGAAGAATTTCCTGATGGGCGCAAAAAATCAGTTGGCAGCAAACACAAAGTCTCTTCTTAGAATACATCAAAGGTCAAGGTGTTCAGTGACTTGACGCAGTGCAGAAAAGGTCTCATGTTTCGCTTCTCAGAAACGCCAAGAAAAAGTTGTAAGTAGAGCACCGAAGCCAGCGATATTAATGATTTCTTCGCATTACCTTGATCTGCAGTTTGTCTGGTCGCCTTTTTTACAACAACAGTACTTGTCCTACAGCAATAAAAAGCATGTGGGTGTTTAAAACGATCAGCTTACAGGAAGACATCGTAGTAGGAACGTAATAATTGAAAGTGTTAATTGATAATTAACACTTTCACTGCGCGTCTCCTGTTAGTTGAGAAATGATGTTATGGGTTTGTCTGCATCTGTCTTTGCATCACAACACGGCTTTGAATCGTCACACTGCGCGCTTTCTTCTTCAACAGTTTTTCTTTGTCCGAGTTTTCTCGTCGAACGCTTCCTTGTCGAACTTACGAGATTCAAAACAAAGACGTGATTAAAAATGAGCGTCGTGGTGGAGGTGAGTGTGCCAGTCTGGATCTGTAGACGCTTAGGGTGCACTGGTATATTATTGCTCCCGGTAGCAGGGTTTTTTTTTTTTTCCTTTAATAGAACTGGTACTACTACCTCAGCATTTGGTGCAGGTGCATGAACCACACCCTTCACTTTCTCACACCTAATCATTCATAATTCTTATTACCTGACCTTTTCATTCTCAGTATATAAAAAGTCATGAAATGTTGTAAATCGCCTGCTTGTAAAGAATCACAAGAATTGGAACTTTGTCTGGCTCGCGTGCGCTGCTGCCCTTGTTCCTCGCGTGACGCGGCCCACCCAGCCTCCAAGCCTGCGGTGCTGGAGTCCGCACTAACCATCATGCGTGCCTTGCTGTGACAGCGGCCCAAGTGTCAGCAACTAATCTTGTGTCCTTCTAATAACAGTCGATCGTAACCATAACGGAAGAAATGGAAAAATCGTGTCAGAATCTGACGCGGTGGTATGAAAAGAAAAGTAAAAGAAAAAAGGCAACCCTTTACAAATAACTACAGTGAAAAAATATAGTCACAAACCACAAACCTAAACCGTTCGTGGTGCGTCGGCCTCTGTGGTTTCCTACACATTGATAATTCGAGGGTGGCGTAAGACAAGCTTCCCGACCATGCCCAAGTCTTATAACCAAGGGTCAGCGTGGCGCCCCAGGCTGGAGGCGGCCTTCCTTCCTTCTGCTCCGCTACCTCACTCCCCGTCCACACACGTCGTGCCAACGCCCCTAGCAAACACATAAGTCATACCTGATCAGAGCACTGTCATTACGTAGTTATAAGTTAACTGCACTAGTTCCCTCAAATATGTTTCCATTACGAGCCACTAACACATGATAGATGGGTCCACGTCACCGGCCCTTGCTGGCCCCCCGGGGAAAGATCAAGTGGCGGCTTCTTTTACATAAACTAAACTTTATTATTCGGTCAGTTTCACGGACTAATAGCGTGAAGGACTTTTCATACAAGTAACGCTATGAACAGTGATTGTAATGTTAAATACAGTAGTCAAGAGAAGTAATATCATCTTTTCCAACCAATTGCACCATGTCCTTCAGAAACGGTTCATTAGTTACGTGATCTACTTTCCCGGAGAGTCCTCATAACAGCTTCAGTATTGCAGGAGATGGACAGAATAAGAACTAAGACGAAAAGGTAGGAACCACTTATACATTTCTATTAGTAATGTGTCAATTTTCTGCGACTTACAAAACACTAGTCCTTTATTCAAAACCTACTTCTTATAAACTTTCATACGCAATGTCATAACACAGCAAATATGTAAAATTGTTTCATATATCTCATGTATGTGAAATATTCACAGTTTAGCCACCATGTTAACTATAAGAGAGGAGGAAAGAGAGGAAGTGAGTGGGCATGAAGGCGAGGCACATAGTATGGTGGATGAGCAATATGAGGACGGAAGAAGGGAAGGGGGAAACAAGAAAGAGAAAGGAGGGAGGGATGGAGGAGGGAAGAGGGAGGGAGGAAGGGAGGAAAAGGAAGAGGATAGGAAGTAAGGAGCATGGTAGGAAGTGAGAGAGAAAGGAAAGAGAGAGAGGAGAGAGAGAGAGAGAGAGAGAGAGAGAGAGAGAGAGAGAGAGAGAGAGAGAGAGAGAGAGAGAGAGAGAGAGAGAGAGAGAGAGAGAGAGAGAGAGAGAGAGAGAGAGAGAGAGAGAGAGAGAGAGAGAGAGAGAGAGAGAGAGAGAGAGAGAGAGAGAGAGAGAGAGAGAGAGAGAGAGAGAGAGAGAGAGAGAGAGAGAGAGAGAGAGAGAGAGAGAGAGAGAGAGAGAGAGAGAGAGAGAGAGAGAGAGAGAGAGAGAGAGAGAGAGAGAGAGAGAGAGAGAGAGAGAGAGAGAGAGAGAGAGAGAGAGAGAGATAACCATTCAAGTATCTTCATAACTATCACTAAACACTTTGCTCACACTTACACCTCACGAAAACAATGCATTTCTAACAGCGGCGGCAAATAACGAGGCATATTTCATCTTACACCTTTGCTACAGTCACATTCCGAGCAAATACAGCGACATATACCACTCACCTCTAAGTATAAACAGCCATCACATCCAATCTTGGTGTCGACCGCATCGTTAGGTAGTTTGCTCAAATCGCTCTCAGTCGTCTATGTCACGCAGTCCTGAGGGAAGACGGAAGATACTTAGTAGAGAAGGGAGGAGAACAAGGAGTGGAGGAAGAGTAAAGAAAGATAGAGAGAACAGGATAAGTGGAGGGAAGAGGGAGGAAGTGTAAGGGAAGATACAGAGAACAGGATAAGTGGTAGGAAGAGGGAGGAATAGGGATAGGAGGAAGAGTAATGATGCCTACGTGACTTTGACAAGCTGATGTTTTCCTCACCTGTCACGCTAGCCTTCACTGGCGTCCCTGTTCCTGCTTCTCCTGACAAATTGCGCCATACGAGTCAGTCTTGGTGCCCCCATAACTCCTTAACTGTTCAAAGGCGGGGCACGGGATATAGAACAAGAGAAATACGGACACACCTTACTCAGCTCACTGGCTTCTCGTGGCTCTGGACTGGTTGTACTTGTCCCTAGCACCGCTCCGACTGGGTGGCGCCACGATCAAGTCTCCGGTCAGCTTGTTTGAATTCAAATGTGCACAATGATTTCTTTCTTTTGACTGTATCTTTTTAGGTGATTGGAAAAGAGCAGTTATGACTTTAGTGTTTGTATCTTAGGCTGAAATATCTTTGGAGAGAAGAGATGATACGCGCGCGCGCAAGCACGCATGCACACACGCAATCGCAATCACACACACACACACACACACACACACACACACACACACACACACACACACACACACACACACACACACACACACACACACATCTTCACCAAATCACTTTGCAGAATACTTACCCAAGCAGCAATTCCAAACAAATATTTTACAATCCTGTCCATTGCTGAGTCTCAGTGCACATGCGTACTTCACATTGGTCAACAGACTCAGCGAATCAGGTTTCTCCGTCAACAGCAATAAAACTCCCTCATAGTAACCCAGGAGTCACAATATGGTGTTATTAATGTTGATTTTGGTCCGTCTCAGTGCTCGCAGCTCACAGTCTGTGCCCAGTATTAAGAAAATCCTTGTAAATCATCTCTGGTCTAGAAAACAGTCGTGGTAAAAATGCAATGTGTTTTTAATCAGTTTTCTACCTATCTGTTTATTTTATTTATTTATTTATTATTTTTTTCATTTATAACATGTGGGCTTTTCACGGGAATTTATGGGTTACAGGGATACTTTTTTAGGGTATTTAAGCGTGCATCATCAACTGGAGACTGACAGGTATGAAGTTCCTCCCAAAAATCTGTCATAAGGACATGAGTGCCTCGTGTAGGGAAGGGGACGAGAGGGTAGGAATGGCTTAACAAACTGCTTATGTCCTTAACGATGGGTAATAAGGCTGTGTTAGTATCGATCCTGACGGCCTCTTATCAGCACAAGATGGTTATGATCCCCTCGCTCCGACCCGCGGCTTGTGGTGCAGAGGAGGCGGCTGGCAGGAAGGGCTGATGGCGAGGGGAGCGAGGCAGCCCCTTTCCAAATAGCCAGAGGATGGCAGGCCGACGCAACGCCCCAATGCAATGTAGGAGCGTCCGTGTTAATAGCTACAGGATTTTCGCTTTGGGGGAGGCAATGGATTCTAAAAGAGAGGCGAAGGGAGTAAAAGGTTCCTGATTTATTTTGGGTGTTTTCATTATACGTACAGCAAACCTGTGATTATAACGGTGCTTCCTGCCACACACCAGGGACTTCTACTAGTACAGGACATTGACTTACATTTTGTCACCGTTACACCCACCCACTGCTTCCTACACTACACCTACTCCAAAATACACACACCGGTCAGACGGATAATCAGTTGTGGAAGATACTAATTTTCCTACTTCTTACCCCAAAAATATCCAAGATACTACTGAGGGTGGTCTGTTCGGGAGTACCTCCACCTTCCACACAGCTCTACAGCAAGTCTCGGAGTCAGGCGTAACAAAGGCGATCGCGTTGCACAACTGTCTCCCTCAGAACACAAGACTTTGACTCTATGTATACCTTGAAGGACTGAACATTGATGTCAACACGAAGGAGTTTCACGATTCACTCACTGCAAACGTTGATGCCTTCCACTGAGTCTCCAGATAACTATCATTATCATCATCAATATTATTACTATCAATATTATTACTATACAATAAACGTAAACTTCACAACAAGTGACGACGAACAAATAAAATGACGAGAAGCTAAAAATACGGAAGGAGAAAAAATGAGTATTTTTACAACTTGTCCTGGCGGCGGCCGAGGCTCCAGGGTCACACGTGGCGACCTCGCTGGGTCGCTGCAGGCAAGACCCTAAGATTGGGTCTCGTTGCAGCCAGCTGGTCCCTCTGCGGGTGGACAGCGTGTGCCGTGGCATGAAGTACATACACTTCCTGTACATCAGCCTGCACCCGGTATCTGGCACAGCGGTGGTGGATGTGGCAAGAAATGGCAGCAGAGTGTTTGCAGCTTGGTACAGCCTGGTGTCCGCTGTCTGGAGACTAATTTTGTCCACTGTAAGGAAGCTATTACAGTCCACTCACACCAGGAGGGAGGAAGGGAAGGGCGGGAGGCTTTAGGGGATATCAACAAACACAATCCTGCCAGTCAATTTTGCTTTCTTCCCGCACCGGATATACAGGTGACGGTGTGAGGTAAGTACTACGACTACCTGATGACAACAGGCAAAGAGTCTCGCCTTCCTCGCGCCGGCCTCGCTCAGGGTTTGGCGGCGGAGGTCTGACACGTGTATACAGTTCGGTAATACTTCTGCGTGACCGTCTGGTAGCTCTGCCTGACGGAGGTGCAAGTCTTCCAGCCCCAAGCCCCGCAGTGCGTCTGTACCCGCTGCGGCACCGCCTTCTTGTACGTCCTCGTGTATTCCACTTGCTTGGGTACATACTTGCACTTCCTGGAGAGAGAGAGAGAGAGAGAGAGAGAGAGAGAGAGAGAGAGAGAGATGCAAGGGTGTGAATGCGATGAGTGTTCAGTTCCTCAAGACATGCAAGCAACAATTCAGTGGAAAAAATAAATTGAATAGTCTACGTTGCTATATTGCGCAGAGAGAAAAGAAAAGAGGAAAAAACTGAAGTGTATGATGTAGTGTAACGGGAAACACAAAAAATATCAAAATACACACACACACACACACACACACACACACACACACACACACACACACACACACACACACACAGAGGCTTCCTACTCACTTGACAGTGCACCAGCGACCGGAGTAACCGTGGGGACAGGAACACACGCCGGGTCTGATGCATGTCCCTCCATTGGCACACGGCGGGTCACAGAGCGGCACGGTGCAGGAGGGGCCAGAGTACCCGCTCCCGCATTGGCACCTCTCCACGCCTATGCAGGTCCCGCCCACGCCGCACCCACGCGAGCATAGGACTGAAGAAGAGAGAGAGAGCGGAGGGTGAAATGTATATTAGTTTAGGTCTTGCAGAAGCGTCATCTCTCATTTTACCAGCACCGCATCGTGTATTGAATGGTAAGAGATTCCAAGGCAATTTAAGAGTCGTGTTTCATTACTAAACTCACACACACTGACACACATACAGCCAGACACCTGTTGTAACTTTACACCTCATCTGTAACCTAATGAAACTGTACAAGCACTGGTTAATTACAGTTACTACCGTGCTGAGTGGCCGCCGCCTGTTGGTTCCCCGCGAGGTACGGAGATATTTGCACCATCACTACTACACATTGCTCTCCTTCACCTGACGCACCTTTTATTTCCCCGGACACGTGTGGATATGGAAATGAGGTGCTGTAATGTATTCATGGGCAGAGAGAGAGAGAGAGAGAGAGAGAGAGAGAGAGAGAGTCTGTTAATCAATATGCATATAAAGCTGCTGGTTAAAAGAATAAAGGCAAAGAAGAAACATTGCTCTTAGAAATACCAGAGCCTGTGCAGTGTGCATGCAGGATGGTGGAGGAGAAACAGATAAAGGTATGAAAGAAATGAAACGCGAGAGAGAGGAAATGAAAGGAGAAAACACTGCTCGTGGCTATCTTCAGGTGCTTCAAAATGGACGTGACAGTATTGTGTGCGTGAGAAAAGGAGGCGAAGATGGAACAATCGGACTTGCATGCTCTTAATCTCTTCAAAGTCTTACCTCGTCAATTCAACAGATTCTCGTGGGAGTTACTGGAATTTTCAAGGGTATTTCTGGTATTCTACTGATATTTTAACAGAAAATAAGCTGTGGCATTAAAGAAAATGCATAGAAGAACACGCAATATCATCTCCGAGGCGAAAAAATAATAAGAAAAGACCAAAACGCTTAAAAGTAGAGCCCAGAAGAATAAGGCTGTCAGTCAGACTTACACTTGTGACAGTAGGTTCCAAGGGTGCCAGCGGGACAGCGACACAGGTAAGGAGCCAAACAAGTGCCTCCGTTCTGACAGGGAGGCCGACACACAGCTGCCACACACACACACACACACACACACACACACACACACACATGGGAGGAAATATGCAAAAGGATCAAACAAAATTAACTGGAATACAAAACACATTTTTGTAATATAAAAGTAAGCAAAAACAGCAAAAAATATATGTATGTATGTATGAATCCGTGCAGATAGCTAAGTGAAAGGATAAAAAAGCTATCTTATTCACATCAGATTATAAGTAAATTAAATAAAGGAAACTTTGGTTATATGAATGCATTAAAACAGCACATGCATAAATCTCAAGGGTAATAAATGGATAACTTAATGGAAATAGAAAAATAGGTAATGAGAATTGATAACATTTTCACTGCTTTACTGCTACTTCTACTACAACAACAACAACAACTACTACTCCTCCTCCTCCTCCTCCTCCTACTACTACTACTACTACTACTACTACTAATAATAATAATAATAATAATAATAATGCTAGTACTGCTACCACCACTACTACTCCTTCTGCTACTACCACTACTACTACTACTACTACTACTACTACTACTACTACTATACACTGGCCAACGTTATTATCATTATTATCACCACCACCACCATCACCATCCTCATAATCATTTCCATGCCACTGTTTCCGGTACATGTGCAAATATGAACTGTATGTGTGTGTGTGTGTGTGTGTGTGTGTGTGTGTGTGTGTGTGTGTGTGTGTTGAGAGCAGGCGTGGTGTTTGCAGTGGGGCACGCCATACTAACACACGGGGCCTTTTAATTTGCCCACATTTTCATCCATAAAAAGACACATTTGGTTCACAATTTGGAAGTAATGAAATTAGCCATTAATTGTACAACAGGTGAACCTCCGCGGGGCCACTCTGGTGATGACGCTGTTAACGCTGCCAGATAGATGACTTTACTTATTATTGTTACAGATATACCAGGATTTTATTTACCTTTTTTTCTCATTTTCTTTTTTTCTGCTCAGTGCGAGTTCAAAATACCGCTTTTTATAAGACTTTTTCTGTGTTTTCTTTATCTAACACTCCTTGCATGGTCAAAACACAATTCCTTTATTTTTACTCCAATATCTCTTTTGTTTATTGCCACTAACTCACTCTCCGGCAAGTCAGAAGGTTTTTCATTCTCTTTTCCTATATTTTTTTTATTCATTTTCACCAACACGCTCTCCATGGGATCAAAGTACTTCTCTATTTTTTTTCCCTATCCCTCAATTTTTTTCACCAACACCACACACGGAACCCAAATACAGCTTTATTTTTCCTACATTTCCTTTCGTTTACTTTTCCCCAACGTGCCCTTCATGAATCCAAATTACAACCGTTTTACTCCTGCACTGTTTAACCAAGCGAGAGAATGAACAGGAACATTAGTGTCGTGCGTCTAAGCGGTAATTCTTCCCTTGGTACACTGCGTGGAGGGACACTAATACTTGGATGGGCTTCTAGACACCTTCAGGCCAAATATACGATAATGTTATGAGCAGCCCCATAATCCTTAACATTTCAGGCTCCTTCCTCGCCTAGTTTTGTCCTTATTGGATGTTATTGAGGTCTTCAAAGATGTTTTCTTGATTCTGATGAGTTTAACAAGAATTCTGTGTCTCTAATAGAAAAATAGAGCCATGAGAACATTAGTAATATTTTTTGAGGGGCCTTAGATGATGTTACTGAGTGTCTTAAAAGATATTTCTCTGATTGTAGTGATAGTTTAACGAGGATTCTGTAGGAAAAGACAGCTATGAGAACACGAGTAGTCATCAATGTGGATTCTGAAAATAGTCTTTATATAATGACAACGTGTTTAAGTTTTCAACTGGAATGAGATCTCAACAAACTTCATGATATTATACGGAGCAAGTTTGTAGTACGATATCTGAAAAGGAGACCTGGACCGGAAGGAGAATCTGTTCTGTTAAAACATTCAAGTGACTGTAACTATATTTTTCTAGTGCTGTAGTTACATTTTTTCTTTTTCCTACTAAAATCATCTACGTTTATTACAATACTAATAATTGCAGTACGATTTCTAAAGACACGGACAACACGGAGTAAAGGAGAGTGCAGTGAAGCGAGTCAGTGAGGGTCTGGAGGCGGGATTAAAGCAGCGATCGGTAAGACGCTGCGTGATGTGAGGCCCCGGGTGCTGCTCCCCAGGATTAGTGTTGTGACGCAAGCTCTCCAGCCCAACCCAGGCCTGCCACTCCGCGGGGATTACGCCACGAGGAACGAATGGATAAGACAAGTGAAGGGTACCGGTGAGAATATTTGATTTCTTTACTACTCTACTGTTCTACTACTGGTGGTGGTGGTGGTGATGATGCTACTACTGCTACTGTTGCTACTACTACTACTACTACTACTACTAATAATAATAATAATAATAATAATAATAATAATAATAATAATAATAATAATAATAATAATAATAATAATAATAATAATAATAATAATAATAATAATAATAATAATAATAATAATAATGATAATAATAATAATAATAACAATAATAATAATAATAACAATAATAATGATAAAATAAGAATGCCAATAACATCTAAAGGAGTATAAGCAATAAAGAAAAATAGTAGATTTCCGCAGTCAAGTTGCAGAACCTTCCATCTGTCACGCGTCACCTGCCAGTCACCCAGTCATCCGTGTCACTCATCCCTCATGTCTCATCACTCACGTCTCTCACAGCGCGCGCCGCCATAGCCGCGGGGACAGGAGCACACGCCTGGCGCTACACAGGTTCCCCGATGCTGGCAAGACGGGGAGCACACAGCGGACTCACAGCGCGACCCAGAATACCCAGCAGGACACGAGCACTGGCCTACCCCCGTGCACTCTCCGCCGTGCTGACACCTCGGCGTGCACATGGCTGGCAGTGGACGGCCGCAATACGTGTTCAAGGGACAGGTGTAAATAATAAGGTTACCAGTGCAGGAAGTGGGTTTTTTAGTGAATGTTTGTGAGGTATAGTGGTGTGTGACATGCCGGGAGTGGAAGAAAGGAGGGGAGGGGAGGTGTTGGGTAAGGAATGACTCACTGAGGGTGTGTGTGGGTGAGGGATTGAAGAACGATGGGTATTTAAGTAAAAGGAAGTATGTTAAGGATAGACAGATAAGGGCAGCGTAGGTTAGTGAGGGAGGAGTAGATGTGAGATGAATAGGTGAGTAGGTAAGTCAACAAGTGGTGAGGAGGGGACGCACTGCTCGCAATGGGGAAGAGAGAGAGCAAGAGAGAGACTGCAGCTAGCATGAATAACAAGGAGAGAGAGAGAGAGAGAGAGAGAGAGAGAGAGAGAGAGAGAGAGAGAGAGAGAGAGAGAGAGAGAGAGAGAGAGAGAGAGAGAGAGAGAGAGAGAGAGAGAGAGAGAGAGAGAGAGAGAGAGAGAGAGAGAGACTCATCGAAGTAAACAAGTTAGGGAGAGACATCACAAAAAAAATAAAAAGGAAAAAAAATAGCACACACAATATCAGAGGGGGAAGGAAGATGAAAAATAACATTTGGAAATGAAGTTACAAGCAGACGTCTGAAAACGGGACAAAAATATTTCCAAATCTCGTTTTAGTAATTCGTTTGAGGCCAGAACTTCATAAAACTGTAATTCATTTGAGGCGCAACAAGGACATGGCGGCGCCGGGACTCCCTAGTTTGCTGATGCAGTTTAACCTCGTCACTGTTACGGTTTCTCTTCTCTCCAACCTTGACGCAGCAACGGTCTAGTGCTTGTTAGGAGAGTGATGTCGAGATGGCAGTGAGCCGGTGACAACAAAACAGTGGCGGAAATGTTGATATTAGTAATATTTATATAACAGCCACTGGCCTGAAATGTTTACAGTATAATTTTATGACACCAGTGATAGTAAATGTTGAGAGAATAATTTTAAAACGTAGTTGAAAACAAAACTTAGGGAAATGTTAATATTATATAGTATTATTCATTCACAGAACATCATTTACTTTAGATATTTTGGAAGTCACTTATATTTTAATGATTATTATGATATTCCTTCCACACTGTTTTTGGAGCCATTGTCTTTATCATACAACATATTGACACGTCACCTTCATTTATCACAAAACGAGAGGCTGTAGTTTCATTTAAGCTCAATACAATGGCATGGAGTTCAATCAGAGGATGCGATTAACTGTGTAAAGATTAAACTGTATAGAAAACAATGACGACTGAGTTTACATTAGAGACGAAAGGAGGAAATGACACTGTTATGATATATTCTAACAATATCATATTAAAACACGCCACTGACACACAGGGGAACGACGGAAGAGTAAGAAATAAAACTCCTTATTATTTTCAGCATCTTCAGCTTCAAATAAGAGAAAAAAAAAGAAGAAACAGAAGATGTGGTAAGAAAATAATACTTTGAAAAAATATACATAATAAATACATACGTAGAGGCAAAGAAAAAACTAAAGAAATCATAAATCACAGAGAGAGAGAGAGAGAGAGAGAGAGAGAGAGAGAGAGAGAGAGAGAGAGAGAGAGAGAGAGAGAGAGAGAGAGAGAGAGAGAGAGAGAGAGAAAAGCAGGAACAAAAACACCTTAAAATATACACAGAAACTAATACGCAAGCAAAACTGAAGAAAAACACAGACTAGAGAGGAGAGACAGGACAAGGCAGGTTACACAGAACACTCACGCGTGCAAGTCGGGGGCAGGAGGCCGGGAGGACACGCACATAGGCCAGGCAGGACACAGGTTCCCCCGCCACCACACTCAGGGGAGCAGACGGCTACAGAATGTGACAGGGCGGGAAGGGAAGGAAAAATAAGGAAAAAAAAAAAAAAAAAATAACTTAAAAAATGCTGAGAAAAAAAAGGAATGAATGAGGGCAGGAATTGAGTGAGTGCACGAAATGATGAATGGTGGGAATAAAAGAACGGGAAAAAAGAGAAAGAAAAAAAGTCCAAACGGAAGAAAACAAAAGTAAAAACGTCAACAAGAAAAATGATGAATAAAACATGGGAGGAAGAGAAGAGAGTGAATGAGAGAGAGTGAGAAGATAAAAGTAACGAAAAAAGGAACAAAAATGTGAAGGAAAGAGGGAAGAAAGATAAGGAAGGGATGAAAGGGAAGGCAAAGCAAGAACAGAATTAAAAGAGGGGAGAAAGATGAAGAGGGCAAGGCAAGGAAAGGAAGAGAAGGGCAGGGAACGATAGAAGGGTTGAAGGGAAGAGAACGGACCATCTTAGTGAGGGTACGCGGCAGAGAGAGAGAGAGAGAGAGAGAGAGAGAGAGAGAGAGAGAGAGAGAGAGAGAGAGAGTAGGATGGTGATGCATGCAAGATCAAATGGTACACACTTAGTTGAAAAGAAAAAAAGATTACTGCAGCTCGTATCTCTCTCTCTCTCTCTCTCTCTCTCTCTCTAGCACCTGCATGGAAAGATAAAAAGGGACAGCAAAAAAAAGGGAGTTTCGTGAATCGCATGAAAGCAACGGAATTGGAAAAAAAAATTGATACGTGGCCTTGTGAAATTAGGTAAAATAAGGTAAACATTTAAACCTGAAACGTTCTCTCTCTCTCTCTCTCTCTCTCTCTCTCTCTCTCTCTCTCTCTCTCTCTCTCTCTCTCTCTCTCTCTCATTCTCAGTCACCCCCGTTTTGGACGTGTCTCCCTTAATACAGCGGCATAATTCTGCACTTCTGTTTAATCAAGAGCAGCGAGACCCAACCCCGCCACACCAACGCATTGCCTCCCGCGTTAATGGACTGAATCAGCCGCTGGAGACCCGTGTTCTGAAACGCTTCGCCCTCTCATTCTCACTCACCCTCTCTCTCTCTCCCATTACGGCTATTTTCAGAGCCTATAAAGATGACTAGCAGGATTTTCAAGTATGTTTCTCCAGTTAATAATGTAGAAGTCTTCATGATCTCTCGCTTAAACCATGAAAACTTCCTTGTAAACCTGTGTAACTTCAACTACGGAGAGCCTTCTGAAAGTTGTGCAGGTTGAGAAGTGGCTCAGTATACGGTCTCCTGCCACCCACCGCTCGTCATCCCCGCCAACTCCCTCGTGTTTACAGTTTTTTACTCACTGTAAGTTCAGCGCCGCTCGATCCTCCGACATAAACTGGCAGCTTAGCGTTATAATATATGCTGGCAGTCAGGTTCTGTGTGTGTGTGTGTGTGTGTGTGTGTGTGTGTGTGTGTGTAGGTGATATTGGAGGGTACATTTAGTGACTGAATGCTCATATCAAGGAAATGGGTTTTCTGATGTGAAATTACTTGCGTCAGTCAGTAAGTTAGTCACATATATTCTCCCTCTCTCTCTCTCTCTCTCTCTCTCTCTCTCTCTCTCTCTCTCTCTCTCTTTCTCTTCAATCACTGATAGAATTACTTGCGTCAGTCAGTCAATCATACACACGCATGCTCTCTCTCTCTCTCTCTCTCTCTCTCTCTCTCTCTCTCTCTCTCTCTCTGATAGAACCGCACTAATAATTATGGATGTGCGAAAGATGATAGGGAGAATACGGCATCGCTTCACCTTGGCGTGTACTCAGCGCCGCGCCGCCGCCAACCTGACGTGATGGATTATGCCTGGGAAATTCATTACTATTGTTGGAATGATACACAGCTCACCTTAGCTTGTTGGGCTGAAGATGGAGCTGTGTGTGTGTGTGTGTGTGTGTGTGTGTGTGTGTGTGTGTGTGTGTGTGTGTGTGTGTGTGTGTGTGTGTGTGTGTGTGTGTGTGTGTGTGTGTGTGGGAAGAGGCGAGGTGCTATCCAGGTGAACTCTGGAGCTCCTTGTCTACTTCTACAAGTATACATATTTCCTCTTTCCTGTGACTTGATCTCTTCTTAGAAGATTTCATGAGACTTACCTTCCAGTTAACGAATGTTTTTTGACCTAACCTCTCTTTACCCACTGGTGATCTTATTGAGTCTTTTTTTGCACTTTCTGTTCCTCTTGACCCAAAAAGTATCTATCTTACCGTCTTGGCAGCGGTCTCCTGTGTAGCCCGGCGCGCAGTGGCATCTCTCGGGGGACACACACATGCCACCGTTCCTGCAGCCCCCGAGTCCACACAGGGGCACCTCACACCGCTGGCCGCTCCACCCCCGGGCACAGTGACACACACCGCCATGGCCACACACCCCCTGGTTGACGCAGCCGCCAGGACACACCTCACCCCGCTGCACCACGCTTTCTGAAAGTGTTGAGAATTTGGTGTTATGGTTATACGCACAACTACTGTGACTGTTACTACTGCTCCTACAATTATTACTATTACTCTTGCTACTACGAGTCGTATCCCTGCTGCTGCTATTACTAGAAAACAGTTACTTAAACAGCTACTCCTCCTTCTCCTACTCCTACAGCTGCTACTACAACTATTACTACATCTTATTAAATTCCATCGGTACACTTGCTACCTCGGTTTCAGACGATCTAATCTATCTCCCCTCGCTTCCTCTCTCCCTCGTCTCTCTCTCTCTCTCTCTCTCTCTCTCTCTCTCTCTCTCTGGGCATGATCTCTAGGTTATTTTCTTCTACTCCTCTTGTAACGTTTCATTAGTCAAGCTCCCCTGACGCAGAAGTCGCCGCGCAGTGTTAAGTCCGTCTATAAAGTTACGGCCATTACTTTGATTAATCCAGAAACAAAGTTGAGTTCATTCCTTCATCTCCCTCGAACCTTCCGCTGAGTTTTCCCTGGTCATTCCTTTTATTTTTAGTTTTTGTCGCCCAGAAGACTTAGCGAGAGTTAAAAGTTAATCCTTTCCTTTGATTATTCTACGTATATAAGATCCTTTTCTATCTGTCTCGCTCTCTAAACCTTTCCCCCTGCCAGCATCACCATCACTACCACCAGAACACTAACCACACCCTGACACACCACATAGTCTTAAAGCGAACGAGTAGACTAAAGAGAGGAAGAAAAACAGAACAGGAACGCAGAAGTCAATGAGATGCAAGGCGACAAGCACAAGCAATCACAAGGCAAGGGAGGCAGTGAAGCAGTATTGATTCCCGCCTGTCACGAGCACTACCAGAGAGCTCTTGATGGCTCGAGCACTGAACCTTTCCTTCTCTCACCTGCCTCTTGCTCTTGTTCCTCACACCACATCGAGAGAGAGAGAGAGAGAGAGAGAGAAGGGGGGGGAGAGAAGTGTGAAAGTAAACATAGATATTTGAGTATATATTTAAGTTTTATTTTGATATAAAGAGGGTGTTAATTGGGTATATGTCAGCACAGTTACTCGTACATCTAGCCACCACTAAGTGACGATAACCAGTCTTGTAGTTTAGAATGCAGAACACAAGAGAGCATTAAAAAGCCTGACACGCACCTACCTACCAAGTGGTCCCTGTATAAAGCAAACATTACTGCGATATGTCTTGCTACAATCCCCATCCATAAATTCATACCTGGTCTTGTAAAACTCACAAACAACATGGTTACTGAGTCTATTCTAATCACGTACCATTACATTAAAAACTATTATTTGTCTCGTAACTATTTTGTTCTTCTCTCGTCGTTCAGTCTTCCAATTCTTGACCTCGACATTAATAAATGGTAGTATAATGGAGGCTGGAATGTTTTTTCTGCCCTGCTGGGACATTTCAATCAGCGGAGGTGATAAATTACTACTTAGTATTCGCTTCACGTACTAAACCTGAGAAAACATTAATAGCCAATTCTCAAGTTTATTCGCTACGTCTTCCTTTCGTTGACTTTGTAATAAATGGCAGGAAGACTTTTTTTTTTCTCTCACTTGAGTTGATGAAACATTACTACTTTGATAAGTAATATTCACTTCACCTACTATAGAAGATGAATACTTTAAGAGATTGTCTTGGAGAGAATGTGATGTGTATGAGAGACAGTGTGTGATGGAAGGTGGAAGGTGTGAAAAACGAACTTAGACACTAGTGGGAAAAATGTGAAGAAAAATAGTAGATGGTTGTGGGGAAAAAAGACTGTAGTGGAGAGAATGTGTATGAGAGACGGTAGGTAACGGAAGGTGTGAAAAAAAGACTGAGACTCTAGTAGAAGGGTGAAAATAAGTCGTAGATGGTTGTGTATTAAAATTAACCAGCGATAAACTGAAAACGCTTTACTTAATGAAGGGATTAATTGACAGGAATCCTCAACATTCAAATCAATTAAAAAAAAAAAACCAGACATCATGTTACAAGTCAACATCAAAACTACACACAACGAAAAGTGTAATACCACTAAAGTAATTCAACTGAAGGAAACATCAAACAAGAGAGAGAGGCCCCCCACCAAAAAAAAAAAAACTCCTTGACGAATTGTAATCAGTCATATCATTCTAGCAGAGATGAAGAAACGCCTTAAATCAGCTAATTATACAGTTGAGTGCTTATGGGATCCAATTTCATCCTAGACTGGTCACTCCAATCATCGCGTTTTATAGAGCTGTGTCGAGAACCTGAGATGGATTAGAAAGGAAGCGATAACATGTGCTGATAATTAAGAGCTGTCAGCGACGATTATAAATTCCAGATCAATAAGATACAGTTATGGTTCCAATGGCGCTTGTTTAACCTCCAAAAACAAGTTATGGCGGCTATACAATATGACAAGGGTTAACTAAGTACCCATTTCACCACAGCAGGTACGCGGCGGTAAGCGAGCGTGATGACCTGATAGCTCCATGTCCTTTAGTGTAGAATGGAAGGGCGAGCGAGACCATTGTAAGACTGTACATATATTATCATAACTAACTTACTTTCCCCCCCTAGCGTCACTTCGGTGTGTCTTGAGAGGTGGGAAGGCTCCAGTGTCAATACATCTAAGTCCTTTCATAACACGTCTTTATTTAGTGTGTTTCTCTGTTGTTGCATGGCGTCCTTGTCTAATTTTTTCATGTTTTCATTTTGTTTTCTTATGTGAGGTCTGATATTTATTCCTTTTCTTTTTCACTATTCTCTTACTGCATGTTTTCTTCTTGTTTTTTCCCTCTATCTGTCACATCTTTTCCTTGTTTTGCGAGATACCAAACTTTCTCTCTTCCATAACTTCTAATATTCATTCCTTTTCTTCTACCACGCAAAATCTTTTCGTGTACCTTCCATTACAGTTATTGCATGTTCTCGTGTATTCATTTTATTAAACGTTTCTCCATATTTTTCAAAAAGGTGTCAAATATTTCTTACATATATATTCTCTAATTCATATACATTTATTTTCTCTCAAATAAATGTAAGCGCCCTGTTCTCTCACAGGTTTTACTGCTCATTTTTATTTCTCCATTCACAAAACTTTCTTCTTTCATTTTCCGAAACGTATTGTAATTTCATTGCTTCTATGCATAACTTTTCCCTTACTTTCCGAAGGCTACCGCATTTCCCTTCCATATTTTCTGCGTCGCTATCATATTTCTTTATTCATATTTTTTTTTTCTCTTACAGAATCTAGACATATACACTACTATGTACTATGACATTTACCTCCAGTGTATGTAAATCTCCTTTCTTGTATCAACAATATTTTCTTCACTAACTTCATATCATAAAGTACTTCCTTCCCTCATTACGTTTGAACACACACACACACACACACACACACACACACACACACACACACACGCACACTTTTATATTTATCTCTGGTACAAACTTTCCATCTTTCACTAACACTATACAATTCAATACTTACTGCAATGTTTTCTATGCTTGCCTCTAATACACTTCCTCTTTGTCATATACACTACAGCTATCATGCATGTCACTTACCCTGAGAGGCTAAGATATATGCATACACTCTCCTCTTCCTTCGATACCTGGGATAAACTCTGCAATGTGTCTGTGTGTGTGGCGGGACTATCTCCACTCCACTCTATTACTCTCTCATCTGTCTGTGTATTGTTGGATTTAGTCACTTCAGTTTTAATCGGCTTTCAGAGATTTAGTTTTGGCATTAATAGGATTTTCAGCTCCCTGCTTCATAAGATAAGACGTAACTGGGAAACTGGAAGGGTATGTTTTGATATTCTCAAGGGCACTTACTTGATTGTTTGCTAAGGTTCACATCACAGGAATGAGTTAAGCGTATTTTACTTCATAAGATTATAACTCAACTTTAATGGGGACAGTTTCCTTCGTAGCTTTTTTATAAGGAGACGCAATTAGCTTCTTTGTATATACTTTTATTTCTAACTTGAGCATTCTCCATGTCACAAGATAAAAAATTACTCTCATGATGTCAAATGCAAATCTCAGTGGATCAGTTAACGCGCTGCTTTCACTAGGGGAGTAATGAGCACGTGGGTGGGTCATGCACTCCACGTCGCAACCTCCTGTAGGGACAAATGCATTCAATTAAGCCTTCCCTCGCCCTCACTCCACCAGCCCTGCCAGTCGACGCCCTCCACCTCCTTACCCACGTCCTCTCCTCTCCTCTTTCCCCTTGACACCAACCTCCAGCCTCTCCCACTCTTATTTTCCTCTGATTTTTCCATCCCCTTACATTCTGACACATCGATTCTCTGTCTCTATATATTTTTGACTAACTTTTCCTCTCCCTACTGACACCTAAACTCTCTCTCTCTCTCTCTCTCTCTCTCTCTCTCTCTCTCTCTCTCTCTCTCTCTCTCTCTCTCTCTCTCTCTCTCTCTCTCTCTCTTCTTCTCTTCTATCTCCCCACTTTTTTTTTCTCCCTCCTTATCTTCCCACCTCCCTCGTTCACCTTCACCTCAATCTTGGCCTCTGCTTCTATCCAATTGGCCCCTCCACTCTCCCCAATGCAAATGTAACCTCCCACCTTACCTTATAGCCTTACGTCCTATAGCTCTGTGGTTATCCAGACGTGTATATCTTATCCATACCTTCATAACCTTCTCCCTCTCTCCCAGACGCATAAATCTTACCTTTCTCCTCCTCCCTCTCTTCCTCTCTCCTTCCCTCTCTTTTTTTTCTCCAGTACTCTGCATACATCGACTCTTTACTTCTTCCTCTGTTCTTTACTCTTTCTGTCTTTTCTTCCTTCACTTCTGCCACACGGTCTGGAGTCACGTGGATTAATAAAAGGCTTGTTTCCTATTCCCAGCACGTCGTGGAGGGAGACTAAGAGAGAGACGCGAGAAGGGGGAGAGCCAGAAAGCTTTGTTTTGTTTCCCAAGAGACGAAAACTTCTATTTTCTTATGGTTTTATTATTTTTATTATTCTTAGTTTTTTTTCGGTTGTTTATTTAGTTTGTTGGTTGTTGGTATTGTTTATTATTATAACTATTACAACTATTACTATTATTATTATTATTATTATTATTGTTATTATTATTATTATTATTATTATTATTATTATTATTATTACTATCATTGTTAGTATCATTATTATTAGTTTTGTTACCAATGCAGTAACTTCCTACCGCCAATTAGTTCCCTGTCGTCTTGTGTTACTTGTAATTCACTAGACAAGTTTTAAAAGCAACCCGATTCTGACTATCAATATGGCTTTTAAATCTCTCTCTCTCTCTCTCTCTCTCTCTCTCTCTCTCTCTCTCTCTCTCTCTCTCTCTCTCTCTCTCTCTCTCTCTCTCTCTCTCTCTCTCTCTCTCTCTCTCTCTCTCTCTCTCTCTCTCTCTCTCTCTCTCTCTCTCTCTCTCTCTCTCTCTCTCTCTCTCTCTCTCTCTCTCTCTCTCTCTCTCTCTCTCTCTCTCTCTCTCTCTCTCTCTCTCTCTCTCTCTCTCTCTCTCTCTCTCTCTCTCTCTGTGTGTGTGTGTGTGTGTGTGTGTGTGTGTGTGTGTGTGTGTGTGTGTGTGTGTGTGTGTGTGTGTGTGTGTGTGTGTGTGTGTGTGTGTGTGTGTGTGTGTGTGTGTGTGTGTGTGTGTGTGTGTGTGTGTGTGAACTCCATAAAGACAATGACATCAACATATTACATTTTCTTACTATCCCAAACACCTTTTCTTCCTGTTCTATCCATCAAATAAACAACTCCATCTACCTGTCTATACCTGCTTGAGTTCACTTCACGAAGGGAGCGAAGTAGAA
The DNA here is from genome assembly GCF_017591435.1 of Portunus trituberculatus. Classification (NCBI taxonomy): domain Eukaryota; kingdom Metazoa; phylum Arthropoda; class Malacostraca; order Decapoda; family Portunidae; genus Portunus; species Portunus trituberculatus. Next base: position 8,979,129 of record NC_059269.1, on the reverse strand, counting down.
AATATAAGGCAAAACAAACTGGGAACTTTACAACATCATCATCTTACTGACAGGAGGTATATAGTAAATGGCTGTTGTCTGGCTGGCTGGCTGGCTTCATGTACCTCTAAATTATCAGTTCATGTGACTTTTTCCTTTATTTACGGGGAAAGACTTGCGATTGGCGTCAGGCGTTATGACCGGAGCGCTAAGTTAGTGTGTGCTGGGCGGCGAAAGGTGAAGGTTTATGGGTGTGAGCCTCAGATGGTCAAGCGGCAGTGTGTTCAGATAGCGAAGGGTTGTGCTGAGGGTGAAAAAGCAAAGTTTGAGTTATTGTTGCTAGTCTTCTGCGTTGCTTCATAAATCACCAATGTGTATGGGGGCGTGTTTGGCTATTCATCTTTCTTTCTTTCTTCCTTTTATTCTCTATTTTTTTCTCACATTTTCCATCTTTTCTCTCCATTTTCTTCCTTTTTCTTCATGGTTTTCTTATTATTCTCCTCTGCTCCCCTTCACTCTGAGTCTACATCTGCATCGAGCGGCATAATCAACACAGTTTCAGTGTCTGTACGTGGAGGAACATCAGAAGCTAGAGCTAGTGTTTGGTTCACGCATCTCGAGAGGGTGGACTGTGGACAGGCTCTCGGATTGCCAGCTATTCAGAGCGTGTTTGTTGAACTATCGCTGGCTCCTAGTTTGTGTGAGTCGGTTTGTCTTGTCCCTGTAGCAGCGTCGTCCAGATACTCCAGGCTCTGTTGCAATTCCGGCTCACCACGCCTTCTGGTTCGATAAGACAGCATCTGTGTTTAAGTTATTGTGTCTTTTGTAACGCCATGCCACGCCAAGCATAAAATTCACCGCTTGTAACCTCACGACTCGGGTTTACCTCCTCCCACCTCCCGCCTCCTTCCTCCCATCTCGCGCCTCCCGTCTCACGCCTCCAGCCTCCCGTCTCACGCCTCCAGCCTCCCGCCACACACCTTCGCCTTGGAGCGTAAACCTCTTCCCGTCGTGAACCGTCAGAGCGTAAAATTTTATGCTCTGGAATGCCAAAACGGACTTCCTCCTTTATAATACGAGGGTGATATGAATGTTTCTGGTATTACTGCGCGCCCTGACTTGTGTTCCCATCAAGGGGGAAGGGAGGGCGGGTATTCATTTCAACGTTCAGCGGCAGCCTTCTGTAGGTCGGCTGGGCTTCTCCTGTCTCCTCATTTTTCCATGTTCTTAGGTTCGTAACTACTCATTCTTCTTACTGCGCAAATTCATGGTGATATCAATGCTACAATGAAACATACTCTTGCCATATTCAAAGAGGCGCAGCTACGTAAGAAGGATGTTTGAGATGGATTGCCCCCAAAAAGAGAAGAGGAAGACCAAAGGAAAAGTGTATGGATGCAGTGAGAGACATGTTTGTAATGACTGCATCCGAGAAATGCGCTGAAGACCGAGAGCAATTAAGAAGGTTGACAGGAGCAGATGCAGGAAGAAGAGGAAGATCAATCATTTTGTTCTGTGGAGGCAAATAACGGGGCGAGCTGTGCTACCATGAATTTGCAACTTGGCAGGCCGCTGTGGCTGTGGGAAGTATCTTGTACATGTATGAAGAGTGTTTCGTCCATCCTTTGTTTTACGTTCAAACTGCATGAATACTGATACGTAGCGCGAGTAATATCTAAACCATTTCAATCAATAAAGAGGAAGTGTTCAGGAGTGTGCTGGTGAAGTGTTGCATACTGACTTTTATATTCCCTGACACTGCAACTCTGAGCTAGTCACTCCCGCTAACTGCTTGGTAATTCCCTACTTACTCCTGTCACTCACAGCACAAAATCTCTTTCACTGACCTATGATTTGTTACCTCGGTGCAGTAACATGAAACCACTGCCTCTTTTTCACTGATAATATGACTCATCACTGTTCTTACCACTGCACTCAACCAATACTCTTTTTTATGTAGGAGAGAGAGCCAGCCAAGGGTAAAAAAAGAAAATATAAAAAAAGGCCCACTTAAGTGCTGGCTCTCTAAAAAGTGGTAAAGCGACAGCCACTTAATAATAGGTAACCATCTCTCCTTTCATACTCAGTCGAGTAATACTATTTTTTCGTTATTTTTTCTTGTGTATCCTTTTCCCTGCAGCAAGAGGAGACGTCAACCCTTGGGGCTTCAAGGTAAAAGCTGTAAGGACACACGACGCACAACATACATACACTCCTAGCCGTCTTGAAAAAATTCGTGTTGCTTCCTTGCTCACATTCCTTCTTCTCTGTCGCTTTTTAAACTTCGTGTAAAAAGATTTTTAATTCTAAATCTTTTTTTTCAACTTTCATTTAAACCATGTCTTGAAATACTGACTTTCTTTTTAAACATCTGCGTCTTCCTCAGATCTTAAGTTGTGTTGTTGCATCTTTGGCTCAAATCTAAACACACAAATGCGGAGCCATAAGGAAAAAAAAGAAAAATAGAAATAAACTAACTAACTATCGTCTCGTCCCTTCTACTTTAAGGAACACAAACAAACAGACACACACACACACACACACACACACATACAACTTACGTTTATGATGGTGATGCCTCATGCGATGGTGCTGGTTGTGGTGCAGCTGTTGATTCTGATGGTGATGGTGTTGGTTTTGGTGTTGGTGTTGGTGGTGGTGATGGTGGTGGTGGGGGTTGCTGCCGTGGTGGTTTGATTGGTGCTGGTGCTGCTGTTGCTGTTGCTGTTGTTGGTACCAATAACTCCACTTAGTTCTCTTGGCGGAGGAGGTAGCGACTGTCCCCCAAGGTACCACATCGTTGAGGCGTCTCTCCGTCAGGGGCTGAGGACAGAGAGAGAGAGAGAGACACGAGGATGATGGAGGAGCAAAGAGAGTGAAGGACTCAGAGAGAGAGAGAGAGAGAGAGAGAGAGAGAGAGAGAGAGAGAGAGAGAGAGAGAGAGAGAGAGAGAGAGAGAGAGAGAGAGAGAGAGAGAGAGAGAGAGAGAGAGAGAGAGAGAGAGAGAGAGAGAGAGAGAGAGAGAGAGAGAGATGGCTTTCTGAGGTGATGTGAGAGAGGAGTGAGAGGAGAGTAAAAGAAGAGAGTGAGTGAGAGAGAAGAGAATGAAGGGATGAGAAAGAGGCAGAAGATAGTGTTTGAGATGAAGTGAGGGAGGAGAGGCAAAGAGATGAGGTGGTAAAGGAAGAGGGTGAGAAAACATGGAGATGAAATCAAAGGGAAATCAATATTTTCAACAGTGACTGCAACACGTAGCGCTTGGTAGCAACACGAGTCTGCAAAGATGTTACTCTGAAAACTCGCCGGCACCACCACCACGAGAAGAAGCTGGGGACACTAAGCCTTCAGAAACACAAGAGGATGACCACCTGTGACCCCGAAATTAGAGGGAAGAATTGCAATAGAAATACCTACTAGTGCTATAGACCCAAGAACTCTCTCACACACACACACACACACACACACACACACACACACACACACACACACACACACACACACACACACACACACAAGCATCACCACCAGCTTTAGGAAACGACAAAGGTGTGGCTGTGATTACGTTAATGCAGTAATGGGTGTGTTAGGAGGGCCGATAATTGCACCGTAAATCACCCAAAGAGATAATAGGGAGGCGCCGCGACTGCCGCTCTCCATTATAAACCACGCGAAGCTCTCGTTACCCTGCGCTTCCCCTGCTCCATTAACACATTCATTGCATTTCTTCCTTATAACTAATGGACTGATCTAATGGGTGAACTGTTCTCTTATACTGCAATGAATAAGCTGGCATTTCGTTTGCTAATGGTAAACAAATAAATAATGGGTAAGATATTAGCCCGTATTCAGAATCGCCTTCCCCTCTCACTACGACAATTTTGCAAGGCCACAGAGACAATAACCGGGTTTTCAAGACAGTTTTTCCTTTAAAAAAAAACTAGAAATCTTCCCAATCTATCGCCAGAACCATAAAAATAGTCTTAGAATCACGAATATCTTCATTTGGAGCGTTTGGAAAGCAGTGATGGTGAGAGAGCAAAGCATTTTAGTAAACGGGCCATTGAGCTGTTGTAATTAACCCTTTTAGTACCATGACGTGCTTTCATATGCATTATGGTTACTATTTGGCGATTTTATACAAACTTGTGTGGAGATTAAAATAGTGAAAGTTCCGTGCAATAATCTTCTGACATCCATACACTCTTCCTAATGTAAATATAATCGTCTAATCTTATCAAAAACTCGACGTAAAAATGACTCCCAGTACTGAAGAGGTTAAAGATACAGAAATGCATACACAGTCAAAATAATCATTCAAATCAACAGGGAAACATAAGAATATTGGTCATTCAACTCACCGCTTCTTCTGGGTTGACTGGGATGCTGTTCATTGATGTTTCTTTCCAGGGCTTCTCCTCTGCGTGGCTAATGGAAGGGGAGGAGAGAGGGAAGGAAGAGGAGGAGGAATAGGAGGAGGAGGAAGAGTGAGGAGAGGAATCTGTAGTAAGTCCATGTTGGCTGGAGGAAAGGGAGGCTGTAGAAGTTGTCTGGTAGAGGATGAATATTCACACCGTAATCTCTTGTAGTGGTGGTAGGCGTGGCTGGAGTGGAGGAGGGGAACAAGGAGGAGGAGGAGGAGGAAGAGGAGGAGGAGAAGGAGGAGGAGGAGGTAGCAGAGGAACCGGAAGGTACGGTAATTACAGGTGAAGATGGAGTGGAGGAGGAGTAAGAGGAGGAAGAGGAGGAGGCAGAGGGTGAAGCGGTAATAGGGAAAGCCATGATCTGATCCAGCGGTGTCGGAGTAGCAGCTCGGGACAAGTTACTGGTGGCTGTCATGTATGGAATCGCCTGAATGACTCCTGGCGCCCTGTCTGGGAACATCGCAGAGGGGGCGGGGGCGTGGGTCGGAGGGCACGGCTGCAAGTTACACGTTTGCTGTTCCTGGGTTTCGATGCCGGCGTGAACACAAGCCTCAAGGAGCGGCTGGTCAGGCAGACACCGGTACGATCTGACGCGGACCCCACCGTCACAGGATGTCGAGCAGCCAGACCACACGGACCACGCTAGCTCTGTGGGAGACGTGATGTGGATGAGAGCGTGTTGAGGCAGCAGGGAGAAGAGTGAAGGAAGAGTAACGCATAACAGGAATAAAGAAACACGAGCTCTCTGGATGAGGTGGATGAGAACGTGTGGAGGCAGCAGAGAGAAGAGTGAAGGAAGGGTAACGCATAACAGGGATAAAGGAACACTAGCTCTGTGGATGAGATAAGGTTGATGAGAGTGTGTGGAGGTAGCAAAGAGAAGAGTTAAGGAAGGACAAGACATAACAGGAACAAATGAATACTCTAGCTCTCTGGAGAAGATGAGGGAGCTAAGAGGCCAGTGAAGGCAGCAGGGAAATGAAACAGCGGGAAGAAGGAAGGATGAGTGAAGAGGGAAGGGACGGTATGGTATTATAAAAACAACAAATACTGTACTAAGGAAGTAAAGATGAATTAAGAACATATGAAAGGAAGCTACAAGAAGCATAAATGGTCTAAAATAATGGTACGACTGAGTGGAGATTTATCATTATGATCACAGTACTGCATTCAGACTAATTGCATGGTCACTTCACTCACACCATCTGCTAAATGGCACTCATAAATCCATACCGTTCGTACAACACGCACCGATAAATCCACACACCATAAAGTTGCTCCCGTAAGTCTGAACGTGGCATGTCCAATAATTATCTTGCCTCAAGGAGGAACAATGTTCGCTGATTGCTAGTGACGTCACAATGTAACCTGGCGTGGCATGATGGGGCGGCGCCACTGCAGGTTATCTTTCCTTTCTTTCACTTTTTATATTCTACCGGTTTGTGATAGCGACCACTGTTTAAAAACCGGATCAGAACTGCAGCTGTTTCATATCAATGTATCCGAGTCGAGACAAAAGCACCCACGGAAAAAGATTAGTCCCTCTAGCTCACAATGGCCCGACGGTGGTCTGCTCCCCGCTGCTCCACGCCAGATCCTCATGCTGGAACCACACTTTTGCTGCCACGACCGCTCCAGTGTAAATATTACCATCATGTTGCAAGACTTTACTTCATTTAATTTAGTATAGAAACGATTTTTCCTCACTTTGTATGTGAAAAGCATAGCATTACTGACTTAGATTACTCGTATAGAAACCACGTAACGTCTACATGGATAGCTTTCAATAAAGTGTAATGTGAGCCTAGATGTTGGGAACCTAAAATTATCTAACTAAATGAGAAAGAGAACAAGAAAGGGAGAAGTACCAGGTGGGTGGAAGAAAGCAATTATCAGAGGAAGATAGTAAGGACGAGTACAAAATAGTGACACACAGAGAATCAACTTGCTTGGCGTGCCAGAAAATATCTCATCACCCCAAAAGAAAAGCATCAGACAGGTGAAAAAGAACCAATTATCAAGACTAAATAGAGGTAGCAAGAACATAATTTAATACAACTGATGATTATAGATAAGAATAAGTATGCTTAATATTACAGGAAAGTTTAGACTAGCGTGAGCGTCTTGGCTGGCAGACTAATGGAGGTAGCAAAAAGTTAGCGAAGAGTAAAGGATTAACCCCTTCATTACTGGAACGCATTTTTACCATGAGTTTGGGTATGATTAGACGATTATATTGACATCAGGAAGGGTTTATGGCAGTCAGAAAATTAATGGCTGGAATTTTCACAGTTTCAATCCCAACATAGATTTCTGAAGCTGAATAAAATCACTCAACAGTAAGAAGAATGAATATGAAAACGTGTCATAGCACTAAAGAGGTTAAGAAAGGAAGAGACTATGTTAATCAGACATTTGCAGCTAAAAGAATGCAGAGGAAAAATTTAGTAAGGGTATTAAAAAAAAGTGTGTAGAGCCTTCATGGAGGTGGAGAAGGGGAGTGATGGGGCTGATGGGAAAGCTCTCTGGGACGGTCTGAAATTTACGGGCTGGAAGAGCAGTTATCGGAAGCAATTAAGGCGTTTTATAGGGAGACCAGCGCTTGTGTGAGGGTGGAGGGAAAGGGAGAACCGTCTGTTGTCAATATATCACTGACTTCACAGCCTAAGAGCAGCCAATTTCTCAGCCTTGTCCAGACCTAAAGGCTATTTGAACGGATACTGATGCTAACGCTAAAACTTGTCGTGCGTGAGTTGTGAGCGGGTATAGCGTCGTCTGCAGCCGATACTTGACTGATTTCACAGCGTCACAGCAGCCAACTATCAACCTTTCCCACACTAAGGTCCGTATTTTGAAACACTCCCGCCTCACCTTCACTATTTTCACTATTTGAAGTGACACGTGTTTATTAGTCCCTTCAGTACCATGACTCATTTCCCTATTCATTCTGCTATGTAGGGATGAAAATAGTGAAGACTGTGGCCATTAATTTTTTTCACTTTCTTACACCCTTCCTTATGTCAATAAAATCGTCTAATCGTACCCAAAATTCAAGGTAGAAATGCGTTCCATTACTAAAGGGTTAAGGGTGTTTCTGTAATTTTAGTGACAGGTTAACAAGTTTTCTGCATTATCACAGGAAAAAATACTCTTTAGAGCTCGGCTAATCGTCTCTGTAGTCTTTAAAAATGGTCATGGTGAAAGAGGGGAACTTTTCTGAATATGGCGTTAAATCTAGTTCCCCTTATCACGGGTAGCTCTTCACAGTACATTAATCACCAATCATGCAATCATTAGGTTTCGGCGGTCCCGGATCTGGTGTGTGTGTGTGTGTGTGTGTGTGTGTGTGTGTGTGTGTGTGTGTGTGTGTTATACTGTCCTGGAAGTAATGAAGGTTGCAGGAAGTATGAGATGCAGGGTCGAGTAATAAAAGAGATGGTGACTAAATTAAGATTCACGTCAGAGGCAGCTCTAGGCAATGAGAGATGCCACAAAGAAAGGATGAGTTATCACTTTTGTTAGGGATATAGGTAGGAACACTGCTTCATCAAGTAAGCAGCTAACTCTATAACTCATCCGAAAATCCAAAGCTTCAAGAGAGTGTGATCATGTGTTTCATTCAATAACACCTTACTGATTGACAAGGAAACTCAACTAACTTCTCTCGTATATTCTGAGTTTTTCATATTGGGAACATTATGAATTTTTCCCAAGTGGCTCAACTCAAAGCTGCAGAGAAATCAATGAAATACCGTACCAAATAGCCTAGTTTTCTCACCAAGCAAGCGGCGAGTTAAGCTCCTCCCATAACTGTACGTCACAATACAGCGCCGCAGTGATTGGCAGTGCGGCCCCTTCACCACGCATTGATGGAGAGGTGGCACCACTCATGCGGCGCAGAGAGGGACGGAAAGGGAGTGAGCGGGCGGTGGAACACGTCCTTTGGGAAGATCATATCCAATAGCATCGCATGTAACATATCGTAGCGACTAGCAATACCTTCTCGAATCCTTGGTCTGAACTTTCATTCCGCCAATGCCTGCACCATATAGTAGCGGCGCCTCCCTCGTGCCCAGCCACCGTAACGCACCATAGTCCCTATATGCTCCAACATCAAAAGCATTATCATAATTATCACCATCAATAAGCATTCTAATTACCGTGGTCTCTATCGCCAAGGGAAGGTGAGAGAGAGAGAGAAACTCCACTTTCAGCACGCAAAGAGACCCTAATAAGGTTAAGAAAAGCGGCAGTCATGTTAATTAAAGGCGCTTCACCTGGCCAGTTAGTAACACTCAGGCAATCACACCTACACCAAGACTTGAAATTGTAGACTCTCGCTTCCTCCGCTCAGTTGCTTCGCCATAAAGATGAGAATTTATAAGACATCTCAGAGTAGAGTGTTACGTTCCGGTACCCACATTAAAGGTATTATTAATGTATTCCAAGCACGAATGTGTGGCGTACCGTGCAATGCAGACCCTCTCCTACTAAATACTGCGCCGTACCTGCCACTAAGTGTAAAAATGACACCGTTCTGGGAGTTAGAGGGCTCTCTCTCTCTCTCTCTCTCTCTCTCTCTCTCTCTCTCTCTCTCTCTCTCTCTGTGTGTGTGTGTGTCGGGGCTGGCGTGGTCATCAAGACTAATTATATGAGCACCTTACAAGGACTTACCCCAAAAATGACAATGGGAACCATATTTTAGGATTTCTCTTCAGTGTTCGGTGGGATTAACTTTGACATAAGAGTATAATAAGACGGCGGAATGGAAGTACAGTAGGTCTTGAGAGGGAGAGTCGCGCGCGGTTGATGAGGGAAGACGTAAGAAATATTGTAGTGTTTTTCCTTTTCCCCCATGATATTAAATGTAGGTATTCTTTTTATTCTTTCTCTTTTATTTTTCGTTTCACTTTTTTTTTTCCTTCTCAGACAGCAGTATCAACTAACGTCAGAGGTAGAACTTTTTGATTTAATATGAGTCCGGCTTTTCCTTTTCTCTTCTCTCTCTCTCTCTCTCTCTCTCTCTCTCTCTCTCTCTCTCTCTCTCTCTCTCTCTCTCTCTCTCTCTCTCTCTCTGGTGTGCATCGACAATAAACTGGGATTCTGGACACATTTTATTTCCACTCTTTGACTTGTATTCATTTTGTACTGTAGTCGGGACACGCATCCAGTAGACCAGTACCCACCAAGGCTCGGGGGTCGCGGCTGACAGGTCTCGGCCATGGCAGCAGTAATAGTGGCGTAGGCACGTGCATTGCCTCCCCTATAGTCAGATGCTGTAGATTGCAGGATAGATAGAGGGATTCGTGGATAGATCGATTTATAGTGAGGTTAGGTAGGTATGAGGGGGAGAGAGAGAGAGAGAGAGCAAGAGAGAGAGAGAGAGACATAATAAGAAGCCTGCGGACAGAAAATAGTTGGTAGACAAAGGAAAGACAGAGACAAAGGCCATAGATAAACAAATAATAATAATAATCACAGCACTCTCTCTCTCTCTCTCTCTCTCTCTCTCTCTCTCTCTCTCTCTCTCCCTCTCTAAACACTGCGTAGGTACACTCGTGGAAGCAGAAAATGACACAAGTAATTATATTGTGTTGAGCTTGGCGAGTCGTGACCAATGAGAGAAGCCAGCGCTATAAGACCAGATTACTTGACATCCCTTCCACTAAACTGACTCAAACTGATTGGAAACTTTTACTCTATTATCTTTTTGCTTTGTATTATATAGGAAGAACAATTAGGTGTGTCTCTTAAAACTTTTGGTTAACCTTTCATTGTAGAGAGTAACCTTTGACAAGTTAAAAGAAAGGGGAGAGGAGAAAAAAAATCAAGGCCACACGTTTACTATAGTCAAACAACTTGTACCAATCAGGAATTAGTAAAAAGTGGTGTATAAAAGGAAATATGGTCTAAGAAAAAATGAAAAATATAACAAGTGTTCGTACCCTAAAGAAAGAAAAAAAGTGAGGGGGAGAAGAAAGAGAGAGAGAGAGAGAGAGAGAGAGAGAGAGAGAGAGAGAGAGAGAGAGAGAGAGAGAGAGAGAGAGAGAGAGAGAGAGAGAGAGAGAGAGAGAGAGAGAGAGAGAGAGAGAGAGAGAGAGAGAGAGAGAGAGAGTGGAAGAGAAGAGGGTTAACAAGACCAAGCCTTTCAATCTCCCACGAAAATTAAATGGACAAGTAGTTTTCCTTTTTTCCCATGCTTCTTTTTCCTTTCCCGCCTTTCTTGACATGTTCCGTAAAACTTACATGAGCCTCAGACTGCTTTGTGTATATTACATTGGGCGGGAGCTACTGTGGGACCACTCGGTAAAGAAATGTTAATTAGTTCCTGAGCCGGTGCTGCTTATGGAAGACAAAACTAAACACACCTTTAATAACTTCACTTTTCTACTTTATGCAAGGTATTTACTTCATCAGAAACTGCGTTATATGACCGCGATGCTGCACTACATTGTTTGTTATACGACACACAATAACACAGCGTTGGTCATTTCTCCTCTTCACTTCACACGGAGTCGCTTGACAGGAGAACTATGATGCTTTAATTCGTATGCTTTCAAACACTTCAGCGCTCTGCTTCCACTAATTCAAAAGACTATACTGAAATTAACATGAGTTATTTAAGGTGTATTTTACGGTTCAAGAGGCAACCTGACAAGATTTTTACATCATTAACTGGACAAACACTCTTGAAAACCCAGCCAGTCATCTCTGTAGCCTTGGGAAACATTCGTGGTGATGGCTATTCTGATTACGGACCTATATTTTTTACTCAATCTCTGCTAAGGCTTCGTAACTGCTATAGGTCAAAAGTGATAATGTGGCAGTGTTATTGGTTGATGTTTGTAGCGTAAAAAGATCTTAACATTTCCAATACACAGCGTCGAACAATAAAGAGCAATGAACGAGTAGAAATAGAGAACATACCATCAAGACCTTTCCCTCACGTCAAAAATCAAACCAACACAGAATCACACAAGGCCTACATCATTCAATCCATCTAGCTATCAATCAATTAATCTCACATATTGCTGAAATACAAAAGACCTTAACCTTCTCTTTTTTCTCTCTTCCCTTTTCACACAAGAAAGAATCACCACTCTTATCTCCAGGACGCAGACGACATTCTTTTTTAAAACTCCTTCCCATTTATCTTCTTTACGGAACCTGTAAAAAAATGGGCTTGGCTGAGAGAGAGAGAGAGAGAGAGAGAGAGAGAGAGAGAGAGAGAGAGAGAGAGAGAGAGAGAGATGGAGAGATGGAAGAGAGATGGACGGAAGAGCGGGGGAAATGGGACGGGCGAGGGAGGAGGATGAAGAGAAGGAGGAGGAGGAGGAGAAGGAGGAGGAGGAGGAGGGTGGGAGATAGAAGAGGCAATACCTGGCCCCTAGTAATTACTTGGCAAAGGGGAGAGAGAGAGAGAGAGAGAGAGAGAGAGAGAGAGAGAGAGAGAGAGAGAGAGAGAGAGAGAGAGAGAGAAATAAGTCAGGATAGAAAAGGAAAGAATTGGGGTAGTTTGGTTGGGGAGAAAAAGAGAAAAATGAAAAAGAGAGAAAAGGAAAGAAAAGTGAGGAAGTGAAGGCATTGAGGTAGCAAGTAACGCGCCATAATCATCACAGAGGAGTTTTGCAGGGCTTCACCAGAGGAAGACACTGCGACCCAAGGCTTAGCGCTGGCATGAAATTGATGTTAGTTGGAATATTATCGGCCCCGGGGAAGAGAAGAGAAGAGAAGGAAAGTCGCGACAGTTTCCCTCCTCCTTTTTATAACTGCATTGCATCCAGAGCCTCTTTTGCCTCTGTGACGGAAAGAATTGGCGTTGAAAATGAGAATATTATGGACTGAAAACTTGATTGTCTTATTAAATATATTGCATTTCTTTACAGTCTCGCGTTGTCTTCTTTAGTCTCGCTTCTTTCATAACTGCATCTGTTCGAAAAAAAAATGTTAATCTCATCGTCTCCATTGCAAATATTTGACGGTAAGTGAAAATATTATCCAATGAACGCTACCTTGTCGTTCTAAAAATTTGCTCTTGAATGTGCGTCTTTACTGCGCGATCCAGACTTAGCGATGGAAAGAAGTGATGCAAAGTTTGGATATTATCAGCCACGGTCGTGAAATAAGCCAGAATTTTGTTCGCTTAATAACTGAATTGCTTTGAAAGTTTCCCATTTTCTTGCCATATCACTTCGAGCTATCATTACTCTCTCTCTCTCTCTCTCTCTCTCTCTCTCTCTCTCTCTCTCTCTCTCTCTGGGAACGCACATGTACGTACATTCTTTTGTCTTTTTTCTTCAGTATTACATGGTTTTCAGATTTGAAGTTTATTGGTGCAAGACTGGCGGAGAGCTCTATCGAAATGCTGGACCGGACTGGCGAGGTGGCGCTAAAAACACTCACAATGATGGTCGTACGTACACATATTCGTAGATAGGTAGGTAATAAAAACGGAAGAAGAGATAGGTTGGTAGAGGGTTAACTCTCTCTCTCTCTCTCTCTCTCTCTCTCTCTCTCTCTCTCTCTCTCTCTCTCTCTCTCTCTCTGGAGCACTTATGATGTTATGCTGATGAAAATTCAACTTTTAGTTTATGCAACACATTATTTTCCTGCCAGACCACAAGAAGAGGGAAAAAAAATACCACCACCACCATCACCACCACCACTACTACCACCACTACCACTACCATCACCACCGCCAGCATCACCGCCACCACCGCCGCCAGCAAGGAGAGGATAGGTAAAGCCATTAAAAAGTTGTGACGATGAAAAATTATACAGTATTTTCGCGAGGGTCGGCTGGCAAAGGGTGGCGAGGCGCGGTAGTCACTCTATCACTGACACAACGCACTTTTGTTTCCATGATACAGTCACGCATTAGCCATTCATCTCCCTTCCTTTTTGTTTGTCTTTTTGCTTCCCTTGTATTCTTTTTGAGCTGTCAGTAGCGAAATGAATGCCGACCTTACATCAGCCATGGAAGGATTTACCGCATAATATATTGGGATTGTTTCTTTTTTTTCTTTCCTCTGCCAGTATTTACTTATTTGTGTTAGGATGTTCATTAGTTTGGGTTCTCTCTCTCTCTCTCTCTCTCTCTCTCTCTCTCTCTCTCTCTCTCTCTCTCTCTCTCTCTCTCTCTCTCTCTCTACCCTCTCTTGGACTCTACCCTCTCAACAACAGCAGTCCCTATTCCCTCTCCCAAAAGAAAAAAAATAGAAACAAAAAAGAAGAAAAAGAAAAATCTCTACACGAGAAACTACGAAGACATAAAACGTGATAAATTTCACGCTAGAGTAAGTTAATCCCACAAGAATGGAAGCGAATGAAGAAAACGACCGGGAACGGGAACGAGACACTTCACAGACAAGGAAAAACTGGTGTATCCGAACCGGCACAGACGCTGTTGTACAAATGAAGCGTCTTTCTCCTGCTGTCACCCTGGATAAGGACGGATGGACCAGCGGGGTTTGGAAAGGGCGGGCGGGTGGGTGGGTGGCAGTGCGTGAATGTGCCGGGAAAAGGGAAGTCTACATTCAGGTTCAACTGCTGAGGCTAATCTATGAAGGGTGAATTGTGGATGATGAACTGTTGGAGTAATGCAGGTTTCATAATGCTTGAGAGGTGAGGGAAAGAAGCGTACTTGGTTCACCACTTTCACTGGCTGATATTTTCTCTTCATACTATTTCATCATCCTTAACACTTATTTTTTGTACAAGGGAAGAAAGAAAACGTACTTTGACTTTATCCTTTCAACTTTTAAACAGCTTTCCCTTTAATCGCCTGAAAGTTTAAAGACATATTTTGCAGTAGTAGTAGTAGTAGTGAAAGTGGTGTTAGAAGGAAAATTGTAGTAGTAGTAGTAGTAGTAGTAGTAGTGATAGTGGTTTTAGGAGAAAAATTGTAGTAGTAGTAGCAGCAGAGTCCTTTGTCGTGCTGCGGGATGAAAGAGGCTGCTGGTGAACTAGCGATTGAGATGAATGGATGGAAGAGGCAATGCACTCGCTCAGTTAAGGTCATACCGGTTCTGACGAGCGGGAATGAGAAAACGAGGAAGTTAAGGGGGATAGGAAGAGCGAGGGATTGTTGGAAGGTGGAGACTAGAAAGTAAAAACACCCACCACAAAAAATACAAAAAGAGATAGAAAGAGACGTGAACAAAACAAGGTGAAAGTTTTGATAGCCTCGGGAGCCAGGTTATGAATATGTTCTCTAGAAAGGACCGGCATAAACTCCTCCGTCGAATATTACTGGGTTCTGAAGTTACAGCGCATTCTGCATTTGTAACATCTGCTTCACTTTAATATTAGAAGATATAACACGTAAGAATCGCGAGATCCGACATCCACATGTTAACTAATGCCGCGTGGACATGGCAGAATTATTGAATGCTATCTCTCATTCGTTGTTGTCACTTACTTCATTCAGATTATAGTACTTGCGCACTGATTAAGCCTGTGTTCTCTGACCTCAGCGACAGTGTGACCTCAAGCAATAATGATAAGAGAAGCTGTAACAAGCAGTGAGACCTACACATGACAGTCTTTGGACGAAACTTAGCTCAACCTATTTCCACCAATCATTATCATAATTGACGGAGGTAAGAATACAATTATAACTTTCAAAATACATCAAAGGAAATACCGACCCGATTCAGAGTAGGAGACAGGAAAGGATGACAGAAGAGAGAGTGACACAGGCCCTGAGGAACACCAGGCCGCACTTACAGAGGCTGCACGGATAACCACAGAGACAATCAGGCGGAGCAGCGGGTAGGATTTCATTATAATGATGAAAGTAATGTTGGCCCGAGGGAACGCTATCCATCATTTGAGTGAATGGGGGAGTGAGACCACCGACCGGCACAGGGATTATCACGCGAGGCAAGACAAACAAAGAAAGGGCTCGATAGGTTACGCTAAGACAAGGTCAGCTAAGGCAAGACTGGTTCTTCGTTAGTTATTAAACGTGTGGTGCTATAGAGCTGACTGAGTGATGAGATACATGAGTGATTACATACTCAGTGAATCAATTACTAGAGGCAAGACTTATTACCAAGTCGCTGCTTGAACGTGTGGTCTTACGGAGATAAGTGAAGAATTATCTATCTTGAGTGACTGAATGGTTTAAGGCAAGACTAGTTTTTCCATCACTATGTAAACGTATAGTCCTGCTATGGAAGTGAGGAGATGTAGATACCTGAGGGAGTGACTAATTGATGGACAGGGTGCAGTAAAAGTGAAAGAGAATGAAAGTATACTTTTTCCTGCATTAGAAAGAGGATGGTCGAAGCCTACAAAAAATGTATAAGAGAGTGGTAGTAAATTCTTACTTCCTAGAATGCGAACAGGGAAAATCTTTCTATCAATAGTCAGTTTAGATTTGAAAGTATATTGATTCTACCTCCTCTCTGATTAGATCAAGTCAGTAGCTCATATGGTTGTTACTCACCGTGTTATTTGTCGCGGTGGACCATTAAGCAGTGAATCATGTGAGATGGTCGCCAAATAAGGACAGCAAGGCGTGGAGAATGAGAGAAAACAAATGAAAGAGCAAATAAAAGTCGGCAATAACCACTAACAGCAAATGACATGGTTGGTACTCACCGTACATTTCGGTAAAGTGGCTCCGTAACCAATGAATCACATGGATTACTCGACAAAAAAGGCAAACAAATGAAGGAGTGCGTAACAGTCACCAGTGATTAAGAGCAACTAAAAGGGCGGCCACTCACCGTATATCTTATCGTGATGGCTGGCCCCTGATCCCTCCAGCAGGTCTTCATCGTCAGTAGCCCGCCAGGTGTCCACTGCCATGCCCACCTTCTCCATCTGGGTCGGGAGACGTGCATCATTCATTTCCATGCTCCCCATTTCCATCTTCGTCATGTCATCCATATCTGGGTTGATTTCCGCTCCATCCATCGCCTCGGGGACACTCTGCTGGTGCTCCATCTCAGCATGATCACGTTCACCGCCTTCTGCATCAGTTTCCTCCTCCTCTTCCTCCTCCTCGTGGCTGTGGTCGCTTCGTGAGTTCTTGCTGCCTCCTCTTGCCTCCTCTTTCGTCCCTCTCGAGTCTGCTTCTTCACTTATCTCAATTTCACTTTCAGTTTTAGTTTCCTTTTCCTCCTGTTCTTCCTCGTCTTCTTCCTCCCCCTCCTCCTTCATCTTTCCTTCCTCTTCCTTCGAGGACGATGAAGAGGAGGAGGAGGAGAGTGAAGAAGAGGAGGAGGACGGCGAGGACGTGGACGAGGAGGAGGAAGGGTATCTGTCAGTCGTACCCGTCATACTAGTCGTCTCCCGTCACTCGTATTGTAGTCGTCAAATTCATCGTAAACATAGTCAGGGAAGTCCGTGTAGCTCAGGCCATTGTACAGGTCGTAGCTGCCTCCATAGTCGTAGCTGTCCATGTACGACTTGTCCTCATAGTGACTGTAGGCATCGTAGTCGTCGTAGTCGTATGCCTCGGGGGGATGGTGGGGTTGCGGCCGGTCCACGCCCAGGGGCCGACCGGTCTCCTGTGGTGGTGGTAAAGACGGTGGTAATGGTGGTAATGGTAAAGGCAATGGTGATGGTTGTGATAAAGGTAATGGTGATGGTTGTGCTGGTTAATATGTTATGGTGGTGATGCTTCATATTAAGGTAACAATGCCAAGGAATGCACTATTTTCTCCCCTTTCCGTGTGTGTTCTTTCCCCTTCATATGTATCCTTGTTGCTATAAGACTAAGATTTACGATAGCGGAGCGGTACGGGGATCATCTCACAGCATGACTGAAGTACGCGTGTGTAATTGAAAGCACAGCCTCCCTCCCCGTGTCTGTCTATCCTTGGAAGAACTTTTAACTTAACCTCTTTAGTACCATGACGAGTTTCAATATTCACTCTGTTTACTATTTGGTGATTTCATACAGCTCCAGAAACTTATGTGGGAAATCAAAATAGTGAAGACTGTGGCCATTAATCTCCTGACCTCCATAGACACTTTCTAATGTCAATAAAATGGTCTAATTGTACACAAATTTCAAGGTAAAATGTGTTCCAGTATTGAAGGGGTTAATGCTTCCCACGTGAGCAGCTGCTAATGAAGACGTCAAACCTCTTCCATAAACTCTATAGCGCATTGCCGCACGTCAGTTAATGCATAAAGCTTTTTTTTTTCTCTCTTTTCTTTCCCTTTTTTACTCTATCCAAACCTGATGTGGAAAAACGGCAAAACAAACCTTGCAGTCTCTACACTAAAAGCTTTCCTAATTCTTTTCGACCACAAACCTTATATTTTTTCACGGTTTTACTGCGCGTTCATGGCCTCTCTCACTTGTCTTTCTATTTTTTTATGTTGCTTCTTTCCATCCTCTCTCCCTCTCTCTCGCTCTTTTTAAGTTTGTGTGTGTGTGTGTGTGTGTGTGTGTGTGTGTGTGTGTGTGTGTGTGTGTGTGTGTGTGTGTGTGTGTGTGTGTGTATCTGTGTGTGATTCACCTCGGTCGTCTGCCGGTCACCCAGCCAGTCTTCCCCATTACGGAGCGAGCTCAGAGCTCATAGACCGATCTTCGGGTAGGACTGAGACCACAACACACTCCACACACCGGGAAAGCGAGGCCACAACCCCTCGAGTTACATCCCGTACCTATTTACTACTAGGTGAACAGGGGCCACACATTAGGAGACTTGCCCATTTGTCTCGTGTGTGTGTGTGTGTGTGTGTGTGTGTGTGTGTGTGTGTGTGTGTGTGTGTGTGTGTGACATGGTGTGAAGATAATAACAGCCTTTTCTTGTCTCCATGGTGGGACACTCGCTTCACAATCGTCTTGGTGGAGTGTTGCGGCTTTGGTGGGATTCATGTTAGTTGGCGTGGCGTGGTGTGGCGAAGCATGGTGTGGCCTCCCTTACCTTCCCGTGCAGCGATCATTGTTTTGAAGTGCGTGTTCGGTGAATGGAGCACGAAGAATTTGCCCTTGTACGGTGTGTTAGTGTGTTAGGTAGACTTGACTTGATGCCCATGATTTTCAGACCCATTTGTTATCCCAACACAAGCCCATCGATGCCCTACACTCGTTACTTTCATTTCACTTTTTATGAAGGTCCCCTTTGTACTCTGAAGGTGAACCACCTCGTAAGAAGATCTGGCACAATCTGGGCCATGGTATTGTATTTCGGTATTCTTTTTCCTCCTTTCATCGAGCCACCTCCCTTTTCTTGTGAAAAGGACCCCTAATGGGGGCGGCCAATGTGTACGTTTTGGATGTAATTCTTTCAACTTTCAAATACGTGTGTGGTAAAAACACTCCCTACGAATAGGTTACAGTGTCATAAATGACTGCGTTTTACTCTCCCTTTCCTGCCATTGGTACCATAACTGCAAGTTCATGGGAGGGGGGCACAACCGTATGGTGTTCTACTTCGTTTACTGTCACCTGTGGATCTCTGCAACTAGACTTTTAGATAACGTCTTTTATCACCACAAATACTACTTAGTTATTTTTTCCATTATTTACATACAGAGCAGTATCTTAGTTCTTCATACGTATTATTTTTTTTTCCTTTAATTCTTCAATCCTTCACCAAAGACAACAGCTTACTTCAGCTTCATGTGATCCGGGGAGTTGGACTTAACATGTATAAAAGTACTGCTTAATGAATTTCTCACTGAAATGCTGGAGCGGTTCTGCCTCTACGCCACAATGAGAGCTGAAGGCGCTTGCCTGCCTTTCATTCACTCAGGCACCGGCAACTTACTCTACCTTCCTTGAGAATTTGCTATAACAAGTCATAAACACAAGCGACGCCACGAAACTGTGTCCAGCATTAACTAGCAGTCGAACAAGAGTATTTTAGGAAAATAAACTGGAAGACATGCGTTGATATTAACTTCTTTTAAGACTCGGGCTACATCTCCGCCTCACTCTACCTTTCTGCCGTTTCATGTGACGCTACAAGACTTGACGGCAAGACCTGAAAGTGGTTCGCTCCGTGTGTTAACAGCTAACAAACACATCGGGCCCCAGTCAGCTTACGTTGAGGCGTTTCACTTCGCTTCAAGATCTTATCGTTAAGCGAGGGTATGTCATTTGTCCGCTCCAATGAAGATGAACTTGTTTCACTTTTATCAGTTAAGTCTGCTTAGATAATCCAGTGTTGCCAGCCCCTGTTTTGGCTTTCTCTCTCTCTCTCTTTCTGAATAACTTATCTCTGTCTCATGCACACATCTTGGCAACAACGACCCAAACACTCTAAACGTGCACTTCGTTATTTCGTTCTTTTTTTGTGTGTGTTCTTGCCGGCGAGCAGGTAGGCGCATTATTCAGCTCAGTGGCTTTATGGTGGGTTTGAGGCGGGTCCTAAAGGCTTTGCAGCGACCACGGGACCGTCTCGCTGCAGACCACTTTCATCAGATTTTTGAGGCGTGGCATACACACACATACGCTGACAGCCTTGCAAATAGCACGAAAGCTTGTCGGCAGCATTCGTGATGATGACGATAATAATAGCAATTATAATAATAATAATAATAATAATAATAATAATAATAATAATAATAATAATAACAACAAAAATTCCTCGTCCCCTGGAAGTTATTAGAGAGTTAAAGGGCATTTCCGTGATTCTAGAGATAGTTTAGCAAGATTCTGCATCATTGGGGAATAAAACGCCTATGAGACCCGAACTAATCACCTCAGCGGGCTTTGGAAATAGTTAACGTGGGGAGTTAGCGTTGGAGTGTCGTAGTTAAGGTGGTGACATGAGAGAAGCTTCACGTGTTGCTAGTGGTGCTGAGATGAGCAAGGCGAGTCTGTAAGGCTGTGATGTGTCAGGTATCGAGGATTTCTTAATGAACAATGTAATAATTGCGCTTGAAAATTAGCTAGATCGCCACATTCTAAATCATTTCAACTGCGTGTGTGTGTGTATGTGTGTGTGTGTGTGTGGGTGGGTGTGTGTGTACGAAATCTCCATCCCCACCACACCACCCGCTCCCTATTTCTCCCTTTGTTCCTTATACTGATGCAACACGAACAAAAGTGCTTCAGTCCAGATACAGCCAAGAGAGGCAGCCAAGGTGAAGGACGTGCGAAATGCTACACCAAAAATATGCTGTTAA